>NW_004443961.1:5298100-5363014 GCF_000243295.1 Trichechus manatus latirostris
AAAATCCTTATAGCTGGACTAGTAAGCAACATCATGATAAACAGAGAAAAGATTGAAGTTGTCAAGGATTTCATTTTACTTGGATCCACAATCAACATCCATGGAAGCAGCAGTCAAGAAATGAAACGACGCATTGCATTGGGCAAATCTGCTGCAAGAGACCTCTTTAAAGTGTTAGAAAGCAAAGAAGTCACCTTGAAGACTAAGGTGTGCCCGACCCAAATCATGGTGTTTTCATTTGTCTCATATGCATGCGAAAGCTGGGCAATAAATAAGGAAGACCGAAGAATTTATGCCTTTGAATTATGGTGTTGGCCAAGAATATTGAATATACCATGGACTGCCAGAAGTATGAGCAAACCTGTCTTGGAAGGTACAGCCAGAATGCTCTTTAGAAGCAAGGATGACGAGACTTCATTTTATGTACTTCAGACATGTTATCGGGAGGGATCAGTCCCTGGAGAAGGACATGATGCTTGGTAAAGTAGAAGGTCATTGAAAAAGAGGAAGACCCTTAAGGACATGGACTGACGAGGTAGCCACAACAGTGGGCTCAAGCGTAACAATGATGTGAGGATGGCAGGCAGGACCGGGCAGTGTTTTGTTGTGCTGTGTGTAGGGTCGCTATGAGTCGGAACCGACTTTACGGCACCTAACAGCAACAAAAACGTCCCTAATAAACCCCATAACTGTGAGCATAGTCTGTCGGTTCTGTGTAGCCACTGGAACAAATTGTCAAACCCGGTAGAAAAGTAAAGAGTGCCATGAGGGGGACAGCTAGGGTCTGAATTAGTATAAAAAGAGGGAGCAGGTATGTCTGACCTTGGCCTCATGGCAATCAGCCTTAGACTGTTAGTGGTAATAATAATTCTCCTTCCCCCTCGTAAAGTTGAGGAGGTTGGACGACGCTGCCGCCACACCACTTTTCCAGGAGTGAAATGAAGTACAAAAATACTTAGAGGAGCCTGCATGATCTATATTAGTGGTGAACCTTGATCTCTGGACTTAAACAGCTTTCTCATTTAGAAAATCAAGTATTGGACCAGGTGATGATACTAAGGTCTGTGTTATACAATTGGGGTGAGTGAGTAAGAAACGGGTGCCAGACTCTAGCTTCAGTCTCTGTTTCCTGGGATATGCCTTTTCATACTCTGTCTGAAGGTTTTCATTTTTATTTAAAAAATTTTATACTCCCTGAAACTATGTAAGCTAAAATAAATTTAGGTTAACAAACTTTGTTTTAAAGGTGAAATGCCTCGTATTTGTTTCTTAGGGCTGCTGTAACAAATTGGGTGACTTACTGGAACAGAAATTTTTTGTTTCACAGTTCACATTCAGAGTATGGGCAGGGCAGTGTTCTCTCTGAAGGCGCCCAGCTTCTGGTAGCCCCAGGTGTTTCTTGGCATTCCTTTGCTCGTAGATGCTTCTTTGCTTGGCTGTCTTCCCCCTATGTGTCTCTCTGTCCCTGTTCTACTTTATAAGGACAACACTTGGGTTTTATTAGGCCCCACCCTACCCTGGTATGACCTCATATTAACTTACTTGATAGCATCTTGTAAGACCCTATTTCCAAACAAGGTCACCTTAACAGGTACTAGGAGTTAGGACTTCAGCGTATGTTTTTAGTGGACACAATTCAATCTGTAACAGACCTGTAGGTAAATTAAGAGGCTGTCACTTATTCCTGCATAATTTAGAGTGATTTAGTTTAAAATGTTTGTACTGAGAACATGAAAGCTTTGATTCGGGGGAGGTTGTAGATGCAAATAATTTTACAGAATAAAGTGAATTTTGAAGATCTAAAGAAGAGTTTTATAGAGTTTAGGTCTTAAAGCTGCTTGAGGACATTTGAAGGCAGGCAGAGACATGCTTAAAGAGGTGAGAGGATATAATAAGATTTGCTTACTTGAAATTTTGTTAGTGCTCACTCAGTTCTTAGTAAGAGCTGGAAACCTTTGTGTATCACGTGGCCACTTATAGTTGGTCTGTAGTTCTAATACCCAATAGGGTAGCCTTATGGTGTATTTCTCTAGAAACCTAACCACACTTTATAACACTTGCGTGTTACTGAGTTTCAGGGAGCCAATTTACATGCAAACGTAAATACTGGTGAATTGTTGTTGGGTGCTGTGAGTCCATTTCAACTCATAGCGACCCCTTGTGACAGAGTAGGACTGTCCCATATGGTTTTCTTGGCTGTAATCTTTCAGATCACCAGATCTTTCTTTCATGGAGCCACTGGGTGGGTTTGAACCGCCAGCTTTGCAGTTAGCAACTAGTGCTTAACTGTTTGTGCCACCTGGGCTCCTTTTTGTAGGGAATAATCTATTATTTTTCTAATTTTAAAATAAGGAGGGGTGAATTTTTAAAAATAAAAACTAGCCTTGTGAAAGGATAGCACATTTAATAGTCTAAGCTAGTTGTTGTAATGCCCCCAAAGAATTGCTGTTTGTAAAATGTTGATTACTTATGTGGCCATGGAAACATTAAAATTTCTAAGAATAGTTTGTGTCCATGTTGTGAGTCTTCTAGTGAACTTTTATGTACCTCTCATAGCCACTATTACATACTCCAGGTAACTGTTTGGAATCCCATTGTTACAGATTCATTAAGGTGAAACCTGTGAGAGCCGGAACTCAACGGAACTGCCTTGTTTTTCTGGGTCTTGCAAGTTTTCCACCTTTGACAGGATGCAGCCTTACTACTTTTCTAGCACTCATTTTAGTGGAATATACTTGAGTTTTCCTTCTCTGACAGGTTGCTGCCTTACACAGGTTCTGGCTTTCATAGGTTTTACTGTATCTTCTAAGAATTATTTCTTGAACCCAAATTTAAGAAGTATAGTGCTGTTGTAGATGTGTTTATGAACAAAAGTTTCTGTAGATACTCAATTTGCTTTTTGATGGAGATTTTGAAACAGCATATTTCATCTTTAAAGTGTGAGTGTTTTACTATCTTGTTTTCAGTATAACTTGTTGATATAAAGGAGCCCTGGTGGCGCAGTGGTTAAACGCTCAGCTGCTAACCGAAGGTCCGTGGTTCAAACCCACTGGCTGCTCCAAGGAAGAAAGACTTGTCAATCTGCTTCTGTAAAGATTACAGCCTTGGAAACTCTATGGTGCAGTTCTACCCTGTCCTATAGGGTCGCTATGAGTCGGAATCAAGTCGATGGCAACAGGTATGTTGATGTAAGAAAGTTTACTTGGGGTCCCTATGAGTCAGAATCAACTCAGTGGCAACTAACAACAACACTTGATGATTCTACTTAGTTCTAAAAACTGTACTCAGGAGTCTACAGCTGGGGTCATTGGCATATTTTGGAGCCAAAAAAAGGATGTTCGGAAAAGATTCAGTATGTGTATGATTGGTTGGGGTGGTAGAGGTGGGACTTCATTGATGGGGCAATTGATGATGTATTTCTGCCAAGGATATTACGAAAGGACTAGTTGCAGCTTTGAGGCTGAAGTTGCTGTTTAAAGCAGGTTATGATTTATGAGTGACATGGCGTTGTGTGAAATGAATTGTATTTTGTGCTGTACCGGGGGACTAGAATTATTACTTTAATATGATTCTTAACTGTGAATATGAAGGTCTGCATATATGAACTGGAAAGTTATCACTGCTGGTAGGCTGCTAGGAGACCTGGTGGCGCAGTGGTTAAGAGCTCAGCTGCTAATCAAAAGGTTGGCAGTTTGAATCCACTGGCCGCTCCTTGGAAACTCTATAGGGCAGTTCAACTCTGTCCTGTAGAGTTGCTATGAGTTGGAATCAACTTGATGGCAACAGGTTTAGTAGGCTGCTAATAAAAAGCTGAAATAAGCAAATAATCACTGGGCTTGTGAAATAAATGATCTTTGAGTAACCTTGAGCAGAAACTTAAGTTCCTGTGGTGTACACTAATAATGGGCAGAAACTTGAGATTGATGTCAGAGAAACCAAGGTGTAGATCAGATATATGGTTAACTATGTGACCTCAAGCAAGCCACATAATTCACATCTATATTTTCCAAATCCTCGCATCTTCACCTTTTCAACTCTTGTATTACTCACTACTTTATAAAGTCACCTGCTCTGAAGTCTTCTGGGATTCATTGTTAGTTGGAGAATGAAGTTCAGCCTCCTTAGTTTTATGTCAGAGACACTCAGCTCCTAGAATACTCGCCTGCCTGATCTCTGCCTATCAGAATATTATCTATCCTTTAGCTTCTGTTGAAATTCTTCTTTCTCTGTGCGTTGTTCCTTATCTACCATAACCGGAAGAGTTTTGTACACATGCTTTACTTCTCCAACCAGATTATAAATTTCTGGAGGACAGAAATAAACAATAAGGAGGCCCGAGTGGCAGAAAAGGTTGGCGGTTCATACCACCCAGAAGTGCCTCGGAAGACAGGCCTGGCAGTCTGTTTCTGAAATGTCAGCCTTGAAAACCCTATGGCGATGTTATACACTGCACACATGGGGTTGCCGTGAGTTGGAATCGACTCAATGACAGCCAACAACAACAACAACATAGTGCCTTGCACAAAGTAGATGATTAATAATTATTTTTAAAATAAATTAATGAATTTAGGATGCCCTGTTTGTAGCACAGAATTTTAAAAATGTTTAGTAGTTGAAAGATCTTTAAATGTTACATGTAATTTGAAAAGAAGGTAGTATTAAATTAAAACTTAACAAATTCAGAAAACCTGAAGTTATAGAGGATTATGTAAATGAAAGTGAATTAAATATAATTTTATTACTTTTAATTATATACAGTCCAAATTAAATTAGAAAAGTGTTCCATGAGGAAAGGTCCTACTTTAATTATTAGATAATCTGTAGTTTATCAAAATTTATACTAACGTGCAGTCATGGAGAACAAGTTGAACTCCTGGTTCCCAGTATATTCCCAATATGTTTATATTGAGGTGTGGAGAAAACTCACAAAACTCTTGAAGCGAGTTTCAAGAGAGAGGACATTTCCAGCCATCTTCAGGTACTTTTGAATCATTAACATGATCCGAATTACTGGCAGACTTTCATCTGAGTTTGCTGTGGGCTAGGTGCTTTACATAATTTGAAGGAAAGTTTCCCAGGTTTAGATCTTCACATGCCTCATTCTTGCCTCATATCCTAGTACTACCTACTCAGCCTAACTTTTAAACTTTAAATTCTCTTTTAAAATACGTTTATTTATATCTTTACCATAAATGGAAAGCTAGCACCACTTGCAAGAGTAGAAGGTTACTGTGTAAATGAATACAATGAAAACAATGTTATGAAAATTCAGTTTCCTGCCAAAGGCTCTTGCCCCTTGTTAAAAAGGGCAGTTAGCAGATTCTTGAGAGGTGTTTAGAAATAAACACATATCCCACATAGATTTCCTCCTTACCTAAACCAAAAGTACTGAAGAAAAATTGAAAAAGGATTTGTTTTGATCTATATGTGGTTAGATATTTAATACAATGTGTATGTGTCACCTAAAATGGTAGTAGAGGAAATACTGCATTAAAGCATTCTACCTATATTAAATATAGTTAGGCAATTTATTTGATTAGAATAAATAAATATACAATTTAAAAATAGTGTATTTTTTATAATTTTTATTGTTGAGAATATCAATTTTAAAATATTCTAGAATTCAGACTTGCCACAAAACGAGATAGTTACTTAATTCAGATTTCTTATAAATGAGCAGGCATCACTTGGTTGGCCACAAAGAGATTTCTTACCATTCTTTTAGGTTCAAATTGTAATTGCTTCACTTGAAGTTGCTATCAGAAGTCTTATCTAACTAAGTAATATAACCTATTTCAATTATAAGTTATACATAAATTTATATGAAATTTTGAATGTGGATATACGGTAGGGTTTCCTTTGGCTTAATTTTTTAATAGCTTTATTGAGTTATATAAAAATATATCTAGAAGAGGATGTGGAACCAGGAATGTCATTGCTGATGTCAGATGTATCCTAGCTGAAAGCAGAGAACACCAGAAAGATGTTTACTTGTGTTTTATTAACTATGCAAAGGCATTCGACTGTGTGGATCATAACACATTGTGGATAACATTGCAAAGAATGGGAATTCCAGCACACTTAATTGTGTTCATGAGGAACCTGTACGTAGATCAAGAGACAGTCGTTAGAATAGAACAAGGAGATACTGCGTGGTTTAAAGTCAGGAAAGGTTTGCATCAGGAAAGGAGTGCTACGACCTGGATGTATCTCAAAAACATTATGCAGAGTAAACGTCCTGAGTGGTGCAAAGGGTTAATGTGCTTGGCTGCTGACTGAAAAGTTGGATGTTCAGGTCCACCCAGAAGTGTCTCAGAAGAAAGCCTGATGATCTGCTTTTGAAAAGTCAGCCCCTGAAAACCTTATGGAACACAGTTCTACTTTGACACGCACGGGGTTGCCATGAGTTGGAGTCAACTTCACAGCAATTGATTTAGGAAATGCCAGACAGAAAAGACCACATATTACATGATTCCATTTATATTAAATTTTTAGAAAAGCCAAAACCAAAGGGACAAAAAGCAGGCTAATGGTTTCCTGGGGCTGGGATGGGAGCAGAGATTGACTGCAGATAGGCATGATGAAACTTTTTGGGTCAATATAAATGTTCTAAAACTAGATTGTGGTGATGGCTGCACAACTTTATTATAATTTTAAAAAAACTCATATTTATATATATTGGAATATTATTCCATTGTATGGATATACAACATTTTTTACCCATTTACCAGTTGATAGATATTTGGAGTGTTTCTAGTTTTTGTTATTAGGAATAATGCTGATATAAGCATTTGCACACAAATGGGGGATACAAGTTTTTTATCATATATGATTTACATATATTTTCTCCCATTCTGTGGCTTGTGCCATCCCCATGATCGATTGTGAGTTGGACTGTTCTGATTAATCTTTTAATTACTGATTTCTTAACCATATACTTTTTGTTATTTTCTTAAATGGTTGCTCTAGGGATTACAGTATGAGTCTTAACCTCTTACAGTATATTTCAAATAATACTGACTTCGTTCCAATAAAATTTAGCAGCTTTTTCAGCTCCCTTCTTTGAGATAATATTGCCATTATTAGATATATATGTTACAAACCCAACAATACAGTGTATTGTACTGTTTTATCATTTTATAAAAGTTCTTGTCTTTTATACGAAGAGGAAAAAGGAAAAACGTGTTTATTCAGTGTTTATATTTATCTACATATTTACCATTTCTTGTGCTCTTCATTTCTTTCTTTTGCCTTGAGTTACCGTCTGTGTCAGTCCCTGAGAGAACCATCAGGTTCAGTGATATTCTAGGAAGACTTACAAGACTCAGTATGTAATTGTATATGTGGCTATGATTTATTACAGCAAAAGAATACAAAGCAAAATCAGCACAGGGAAAAGATGCATGGGGCAAAATCTGGAGGAAATAAGGCACAACCTTCCAAGAGTTTTCTCCCAGTGTAGTCACATGAGACACAATTCCTCATCATCAAATTGAGACAGCACATGAAATGTTGTCTACCAGGACACCTCATTAGAGACTCTGTGCCCAAGGTTTGTATTGGGGGCTGGTTATGTATACGCCTTCTCCATAACACATACCAAAATTCCACACTTCCAGAAGGAAAACATGTATTCAGCATAAATGATACGGTTTTTACAAACAGTTTAGGCACAGTCAGCCATTCTTATCAGTTAGAGAATGGTGGAACTCTCCCAAAATCCAAGTTCCCAGATGCCAGCCAAGGACTAGCCTTGCAAGCAGGTTTTTCTCAAGATAGCACTCTCAGGCTGCTATGTTAATTCTTTTCTGGACACCATTTGATGTCATTCCCTTTTTACCTAAGGGATTTCTTTTAGTATTTTTTGTAAGGCAGGTTTGCTAGCAGCAAATTCTCTTAGTCTTTGTTTATCTGAGAAGTCTTTGTTTTTCCTTCATTTCTGAGGGATAGTTTTGCTGGATATAAAATTCATGGTTAACTATTTTTTCTCTTTCAGCAGTGTTACGTCCTTCATTGTTTGTGATAAGTCAACTGTCGATCATATTTTTGTTCCCTTGTGTTTTGCTCAGCCAGTTGCTTTTGTGCTTTGCAGTATTTTCTTGTTTTTAGCTTTGAACAGTTGCATATGATGTATACAGCTGTGAATGTATGCATGTAGGTGTTTATCTTACTTGAAATTTGTAAAACATCGTGGATCTGTGCCTTAATGCTTTTCATCAAATTTGAGATGTTTCTGGCCATTATTTCTTCAAATATTTTTTTTATGTCTCTTTGTTCCCTCTCCTTCCGGAACTCCCATTATACATATGTTATTTCACTTGATTTTCTACAGATCTCTAGCTCTCTTCACTTCAGTCTTTTTTCTCTCTGTTCTTCAGATTGAATGATTTTTACTGAGCAATTTTCATGTTTCCCTGATTCTTCTGCCATCTCAAATTTGCTGTGGAAACTAATGAAATTTTCATTTCAGTTTCTGTACTTTTAAACTCTAGAATTTCTAGGATTATTTCCTTTTTATAGTTTTATTTCTTTATTGAGGGAAAGTGAGACTTAGATTAAATGATTGTGTGACCTAGGGGAAATTATTTAATAACTGGCAGGGTGAGGATCGTAACCCATGTTTAATGCCCAAGTTTATGTTGTGGAGATTGTTCTCATGCTGCTTTTCATGCAAAGTAGGAAAAATAAAACTTGAAACAATCTATTTGAAAGAAGTCTTTGTTAAAGCTGATTTTTTAAAAGTATTCAAAGAGTTTTATTCAGATTTAAAGATTATTAAATGCCCACTAAATTCCAAGCACAGTGCTTGTAACTTTTCACTATGTTATTCCATTTAATATACATTTGAATTAATATACATTTGACTTTAAAGACCATCTCAAGAATAGATTTGATGATTGATCACTAATGACCAAAGACCAGACGAGTTGTGGAATGACATCAAGGACATCATACATGAATAAAGCAAGAGGTCATTAAAAAGACAGGAAAGAAAGAAAAGACCAAAATAGCTGTCAGAAGAGACTGAAACTTGCTCTTGAACATCAAGTAGCTAAAGCAAAAGGAAGCAACGTTGAAGTAAAAGAGCTGAACAGAAGATTTCAAAGGGTGGCTCGAGAAGACAGAGTAAAGTATTATAATCAGCGCAAAGACCTGGAGATAGAAAACCAGAAGGGAAGAACGTGCTCGGCATTTCTCAAGCTGAAAGAACTGAAGAAAAATTCAAGCCTTGAGTTGCAATATTGAAGGGTTCTAGGGGGAAAATATTAAACAATGCAGGAAGCATCAAAAGAAGATGGAAGGAATACACAAGAGTCACTATACCAAAAGGAATTGGTTGACGTTCAACCATTTCAGGAGATAGCATATGATCAGGAACTGATGGTACTGAAGGAAGATGTCTGAGCTGCACTGAAGGCATTGGCGAAAAATGAAGCTTCAGGAATTGATGGAATACCAATTGAGATGTTTGAACAAATGGATGTAGCACTGGAAGTGCTCACTTGTCTATGGCAAGAAATTTGGAAGTCAGCTACCTGACCAACTGACTGGAAGAGATCCATATTTATGCCTATTCCCAAGAAAGGTGATCCAGCCAAATGCAGAAATTACTGAACAATATCATTAATATCACACACTTATAAAAGTTTGGTGAAGATCATTCAAAAGCAGCTGCAGCAGTATATCGGCAGGGAACTGCCAGAAATTAAAGCCAGATTCAGAAGAGGATGTGGAACCAAGGATATCACTGCTGATGTCAGATGGATCCTGGCTGAAAACAGAGAACACCAGAAAGATTTTTACCTGTGTTTTATTGACTATGCAGAGGCATTCAACTGTGTGTATCATAACAAATTATGGATAACATTGTGAAGAATGGGAATTCCAGTACACTTAATTGTGCTCATGACAAACCTGTATATAGATAAAGAGGCAGTCGTTCAAACAAAACAAGGAGATAACGTGTGGTTTAAAGTTAGGAAAGGTGTGCATCAGGGTTGTATCCTTTCACCATACTTATTCAGTCTGGATGCTGAGCAAATAATCTGAGAAGTTGGACTCTGTGAAGAAGAATGGGGCATCGGGATTAGAAGAAGACTCATTAACAACCTGCGTTATGCAGATGACACAACCTTGCTTACTGAAAGTAGAGAGGACTTGAAGCACTTACTGATGAAGAGCAAAGACTACAGCGTTTGGATTACACCTCAACATAAAACAAATCCTCACAACTTGAACCAGTAAGCAACATCATGATAAATGGAGAAAAGATTAAGTCCAACTTAAAAAAAAATTTAACCAGTCTTTAAGTCTATTACGTATTTTACTTTAGGTAGTATGGAATATATATTAAAAAGACAAACAAACAAACAAAAAAAACTCGTTACCATCAAGTGGATTCCTATTCATAGGAACCCTGTAAAAAGAGAGTAGAAATGCCCTGTAGGGTTTCCAAGGCTGTAATCTTTACAGAAGCAGACTGCCACATCTTTCTTCCAAGGAGCAGCTGATGGGTTTGAAACATCGAGCTTTCGGTTAGCAGCCAAGCACTTAACCACTGCCCACCAGGGCTTCTAGAATATTATGTACTGTTAAGTGTATTTAAAAATGCTTATTATTTTTCTGGCATAGGGGAATTAGGTAGCATTTGTAAGTGAATTTTATAGTTAATTGACTGTATTCCTTTAAGTCCAACTTAAAATACATTTTAATTGTGTGTTTTATTTTCTGTAGTATGGAATATATATAGTATGCAATAATGAAAACTCTTAAGTATAATTATATGCTACATGACTTAGACTTTTCATTATGGATATTATGATGTGTTATTGAGGTATGTTGGGCTATGACTCACAGTTAACACTTAACTATATGCTAGGAAATATAAATTATAGCACTTCCTTCTTTCAACTCTATATAGAATTTGTGCATAGAGATTTCCAGTTATGTCCAGTTGTATACACATATGCAGGATCAACATTATTTCCTGAAATTTGTTAACAGTATTCAACATTTTGTTATTTTTTTGTGTTTGTACATATGTATATGTCTAAGCATATATAAATGTGTGGAATCATTGGAAAGTTGAAACATCAAGATACTTCACTGATACCTAAATATTTCAGTGTGTGTCTTCTTAAAAATTGACATTCTTGTACATAATCATGGTACAGTTCTATGAAGATTACTAATTCTTTAATATCCTAATATTTAGTTTGATTTGAACTTTTCCCAAATATTCCCCAAATAATTTTTACTCTTTTTTTAAGCTTGAAAACAAGGATCCATTCTAAGTTCATGCATTGTGATGGGTTATGTCTTTTTAGTCTCTTAACATAGAATGGTCTTCCCTCCCTTCTTGCTCTCACAGTGACTTTTTTTTTTTTAGTAGATTAGTCCACTTTCTTGTAGACCACCACACTCTGGATTTGTGTAATTGTTAACTTTTTCCTGTATCCTGAAAGAATTGATTAGATTAAATTTAAACATATTTAACATGAATACTTCATAGATAATAATTTTGTGTACATGAAATTAACTTTAAAGGAGTTTGCTCTCAAGAGCACCTGTTAATTGGGCACTGTTTCATGGGATAAAGATAAGTAACAGAGTGGGAGACGAAACAGCCTGATTTCAGTAGCCCGATAATAAGAGTGAGATATTCCTCAAATATTACCCATTTCATATAGGAGAAAACGAAAACTACCAAAGCGTATTGCTTTGCCTCTTTCTGTATATGAAGTTGATACCTCATTTGGTGTTCGGACTGAGACTTCACTCACAGTTGTCATCAAATGTTACCCTTAAGGAATATCACTTTGAAAATTGAGGAGTATTTCAAGTATGAAGTTAATCAGTCATCACTTACGTACTATCAGTAGAAAAAACTACATGTTACTGCAGAAGGGTGCTGTATCTACTTTGAAAACAGTACATTTATGTATATTTAACAGTTATAGTCCGGAATTGTTTTTAACAAAATAAAACAACTAAAAGTGAATATAACTTATTTTCTGTTTAACTACTAATTAACTAGAAAATTTTCTTTGAAAATCATGTATGTTAGTAATCTTCCTTGCTTTTGTAAACAGCGCTCAGTATACTTGAATGATGACTTTTGGTGGGGGGAGGGGTATGTATCTTTTTGAGGTAAAATTTATGTACAGGGAAATGTTGATCTTAAGTGAATGTTGACAAATACATACACTTGTGTAACCACTTCCCAGTCAAGATTTAGAGCATTTTCATCATCCCAGAAAGTTCCCTTGGGCCTACCTCAAATCAGTCTGCTCCACCACCTGCACCAGCCCAACCTGCTAAATTGCCTTGGTCCCAGCCCTGCACTGCCAGAGAGTTGAACAAATCTTATTATCATTGTATAAGCTATAGCAGGAAGTGATATGTTAGTGGTGTCTTATGTAGGAATTCTGAATAAATAAAAATTGTCCAAGGAAACAAGTTTTTGTTCTGTAATATTTTTAATAATGTGATCCCAAGACATTAAAATGATAATAAAACAGCAACAAATAACATCTGTAGGGCTTATTAAGTGCCGGGCACTCTACCAAATACTGTATTATTTATGTACTCTTTGCAGCATTGATATCCAATGAGATAGGTTCTATTGTTGCATTTATTTTAAAAATGTAGGAACTGCAACATAGGAGAAGTTAAATAGTTTGTCCAAAGTCACAAAGCTCATAAATGGCCTAGCCAGTATTTGAATTCTCCCATTCATACTTCGGAGCCCTGGTGGCATAGTGGTTAAGAGCTCAGCTGCTAACCAAAAGATTGGCAGTTCGAACCCACCAACCACTCCTTGGAAACCCTATGGGGCAGTTTTACTCTGTCCTATAGGGTTGCTATGAGTCAGAATTGACTCGATGGCAACAGGTTTGGTTTGGTTTGTTTGTTTGTTTTTATTCATACTTCAGAACTTGTATTCTTAACTTCTACACTAAATTGTCTACTTGTATAGGTGGGCAGAATAGACTTTTGTGAGATGACCAGGGAACCATATCCCCATTTATAATGAATTTTACTGCAGAAACAATTCTACTAAAGAACTTCAGCAGTCAGCTTCAAAGATTCAGTTATTGGCACATAACCTTTTTAAGAGCTGGCAGTTCCATTGCCCAATTAAAAATAGGCAGTGAATTTGAATAGATGTTGCATCAAAGAAGATAAACAGATGACCAACAAGCACATGAAAAGATGCACAGCAATGTTAGTCATTAGCAAAATGCACATCAAAAACAAAATGAGATACCACTTCACATTCAGAAGGATGGCTACAATCAAAAATGACACAATGACAAGTGTTGGCAAACATGGAAAAATTGGAACCTTCATACACTGGTGGGAATATAAAGTAGTTCTGCAGCCACTGTGGAAAAGTTTGGCAATTCCTCAAAAAGTTAAAATACAGTTACCATATGGCCCAGTGATTTCACTCCTAGATAAATTTGCCCAAGAGAAATGAAAGCTTACATCCACCCAATAGTGTACAAAAACTCTTCTATATATTTCTGCCCCTCCCCTTCTATGTTAAAGCCTTTTTCAAATTGGAGAAGAAATAGAAAGTGCATGAAAAACTGTGAAGTGATATATATATATTACCATCACATGATTTAGAATTTGATTATGTGCTACCTGGTCTCCCTGAATTCTTACTTGAGTTTTTTTTTTTTTTTTTAATTTTCCCAAGTAGATTATAAACTCTAAGATCAGGCAGAGTTTTGCTTTCTAGTTTATTAAATAGTGCCTCTTTAGCCATGTAGAAGGTAATTCACTGAAGAATTATTTTTGTTCTTTTTGGTTGATTTGACTGGACTGTTTGAAACTGATGATTTAATATAAGATTATGCTGTCTTTTATTGCACTTTTAGAATTATTAAACTACTTTCAGAGTACTCCATGTTAGGTTATCTTAAATTTTTTTTGTATTTTTTTTTTGGGCTATGAATACTAATGCAACTGTTTTCCTTCCAGCCTAGTGTGTTAATCGTAACGTACAAGGAACCTGCAAAATCATCTGCTCAGTTTGGATCCTATAAACAAGCTGAATGGAGGCCAGATAGTACCATGATAGCTGTGTCAGTAAGTAGATTTTTCAGCTTTGATAGTGTTTTCTTATGAAATCATTGCATTTCATTTAAATTCGATTCCCTTAGATGGCTTCCCTTCAGTCTTCTGCATTCCAGCATTTGTGTTCTGGTGTTAAGAATAGCTGTGCTAATTCGTCTATTCATGTTATTCTTGTATCATCTTTGTCGACTCTACTACTTCCACTCATCCCTAAACATGCTGCTTATATTCTTATCTGTTTGTTACATGCTGCCTATATTCTTATCCATTTGCTGTTTTTACTTTCCTGTTTTTTCCTTGAAGTCTAATTTGGTTTTTTGCATTTTTAATCCTGACCTCCAAAGATTTCCCACAAAAATAATAGACTTTATGTGTTTATCTCATAATAATTCTTACATCCATTTGGATCTGTTTTTAAATTTCTCTTCTGTTAATTTTACCTCTTCAATTTATGTTTTATCACTGGCATGTCTAGTGTTGGAACTATCAGCTGATTTGCAGTAACAATAATAAATATGGGTAACAGTTATTGATCACCTCCTGTGTAGGTGTTATTGTAATCAGTTCATGTAGATCATCTTATTTAATCTTTAGATCAACATTTTGAAGTAGATACTGTTATCCCTCATAATAGATGAGTAAACTGAGGCTTTGAGAAATTAAGTTTTATCCATAATTACAGTATTCAGTAACATGAAGTGGAATCTGCTAAGATGTGTTTCAGTTGGTAGTAAAAGTGTAGAGCAGAAAAAGGCTTAGTTGAACAAATTTACAAAGCTTATAGAAATACACTGTTTTTAAAGTCTATTGTTATGATATTATTCGTCAGCAGATACTTTGTGAGAAATATTTGAATTTATCATGTGTTATTGAATCAGTAGTGTTAACGGTAAACTTCATGCACTCTCTTGGATCTAACCATCATCAGTTGTTTTAATTTTCATCTGAAATAGAAGCTGAATATACTGACCTGCAATATCACATAGCTGTTTGATGACTTACCAGTAGTAAAGTTTTATTGTAAATATTTTGAGCGCAGAGCTGAGATTAACTTTTAAAAAAAACAAAAAACAAGAACTGCCTTCAACCACTTATTGAATACTAAATAGTTTTGGAGCTTAGCTTTAGCTGCCAACTTGATAATTTTTTTAATGAATTCAACCTGAAAGTACAAGGCAAAACAGCCCTTATTTGTGAAACATGTGGTAAAGTCATTTAGTTGATAACTACTGTTTGAATCACAAGTAATATCAAGCTGCTTTTTACATTTCCATTGTTGTCAAGAGTTAAGAAGATCTCTATTCCCACACAAAATTAGCAGTGGATAGATATTTGGAACTCAAACCACAGTTCTAATAGCATTTTGCAGACCCTGAGGCAAGTGCAAAGGAAATTTCCATATTTCAAAATCCCTCCTGTAATTGAGGAGCTTCCACCTAACCTTCAATTAGACATAATTAATCTGCAGCATAATGACATGATAGGCAAATATCAAGAGAAGAATCTAATAAAATTAAATAAATGCCTTCCAAATGGTGAATATATTCAATTAAAATCATATGGTCATAGATTGATACTAGTATTTGACAGAACCTGTGTGAAAAGGCATTTTCAAATGTAAAATATGTAAAATTTCATTACAAACCAGCATTAACAGATGAAATTTTGTATTTGATTTTGTGGTAGGGATCACTAACTTTGAACCTCAATTAATCAAAAATGTTACTCACGTAAAAAGAGTTCCATTCTCTTTAGACCAGTATTATCAAAAAATTGTACTCAATTATCATTACAGTTAATATTTAGAATTTTGTTACTACAAGTTACGGAAATTTATTTTCTTTCTTGTTATGTGAGTACCTGCATAATATCCTTGATTTTGCCTCTTGGCCTGCAAAACCTAAAGTTTTTTTTTTTTTTTTTTTAATATTTTCTAGTACATGCAGAAAAGTTGGCCAACCCTTGTCCTACATCATGAAGTCCAAAATAAGCCTTGCATTTAAGATCTTTTAATCTCTAGAACCTTACTTCATTACTTCTCTGGTGTTATTTTTTTGTTCTTGTTCTACACAAACCCTCCTTAGCCAAACTTTTTTTTTTTTCTTCTTTTCATTATTCCTTTGGAATAGTCATAGAAAAGTGTCAAAATTTGCTGACTACATGTAGAGGATGAGTGAGCATGAAAAATTTAAGTGACTGATTTCTAGCTTAGATGACTGGGTAGATGCTGATGGCAGTTAGGGGAAAAAATATAAGAGGAAGAACAAGTTTATGAAAGAAGGTAGGAATATCTGGTTTTGGTTTCATGTGTCTGTTGGAACAGAGTGAGAGGGCCCTAAGAGGAAATGCTGTCTAGATTATGTGCAGTTACCAGCGAAAAAGAGCTGGAGTTTGTTTTGAACAGTGTGAGGAAAACTTTTTTGTAGTGGTCTCATTAAAAACCCAGTAAGGTAGTACTTCAGCTGCGTTTTATTTAATTTTCCTGCTCAGCTCTTTTGGACAATCCCTAGGCTTTTTTTGATACAGAAATTTTAATTCTTACATGCAATGGCAGTAAATTAGTTATGGTTGCCAATTTTAGAAATAAAATTTTAGCTACCCGTGTAGTTACATTCTGAAATGGAGGACACTGTAAATCAGTGTCTTAAAGTTTAGGTTAATACTTTATATGTAATAATCCTCTCCATAGTAGATTTTTTTTTTTAAGTATTTATTTATTTTTATTTTTTTCATTGTACTTCAGGTGAAGGCCCACAGAACAAACAGTTCCCCGTGAAACAGCAGCACACACACTGTCCCACGACATTGGTCAACAACCCCGCAACATGTCAACCCTCTAACTTCTCAATCCCCTTCTTTGGTGAAAATACACATAGCCAAAGATACACCACCTCAAAAACTTCCACATGCACAGCTCAGCGACACCGATCATGCTCCTCCAACCATGCTGCCACTCTCACCCAAGATGAAGGCCCACAGAACAAAACAGCCTCCCATCCAACAGTTACTTCACATGCTGCCCCCTGACAATGGCCAACAACCCCCCCCACAACACATCAACAATGTCCCCACTCAACCCTGGGTTCCCCACCATCAGCTTCCCCGTCCCCCTCTGCCCCCGGGCCCCCGTCGCCGGACTACCGTACCTCACCAGTCCCATCTGGCTCTACGGGGCTGTCCGCTCCCAGGCCGAATGGTGAACCTCGGAGATAACCCCACCACCGAGCCAAAAAGGTGTCTGGGGGCCACACTCTCGGGGCCTCTCCAGTCTCCTTTAGTCCAGTAAATCTGGTCTTCGTTTTGTAAGTTAGAATTTTGTTCTACATTTTTCTCCAGCTCTGTCTGAGACCTTCTGTTGTGATCCCGGTCAGAGCAGTCAGCAGTGGTAGCCGGGCACCATCTAGCTGCACTGGACTCAGTCCGGTGGAGGCCCTGGTAGCTGTGGACCATCCGTCCTTCAGACCAATCTTTTCCCTGTATCCTGCCCTCCTCATTCTCCCTTGCTCCCGAAGGGATGAGACCAGCAGAGTATCCTAGATGGCTGCCCACAGGCTTCCAAGACTCCAGACACTTCCATAGTAGATATTTTTATTAGAACTCTAATATATATGTCTAGAAGAAGAGGGATGGATTATGAGAGATTACAAAATAAGTGCAGAATAATGTACTTTAATTTGAAAAAAAACGAGACTAGTTTTTCTCCAGATATTACCTTCTGGCATTATAAAACTGTTACTTGCAGATTTGATTAGAAAAGTTTATGACTGAGTTAAAATAAGTTCTGATGGAAGAACATGGATCTCTTTTGAACTATTTCACATTAACTAATTATTAATGCAGTGGCTACCTTGCGTGCTGTACTACATGTTAGAAACCAAAAAGGTTAGACAAAGTTATCCTTGCCCTCAAGTTGGGGAAATAAAATCCATGCATATAAGTAACAAATTTTAATGTCTTGTGTTTCCTTCCACTTCTCCATGGTCACGTTAATATATTGTTGTTAGTTATTTTCTCCTAAGTAGGATTGCTGTGACAACGGGTATATGTGTATTCATTTTAATAAATGTTGCCAGATTATTTTTCTGTAAAATTCTATCAGTTCCCAGTGTCACTCTATGTGTTCTTAGGATTCCTGTTTATGAACATTTATACCTGTATTAGATTAGTGAAAATGGTCATTTTAATGCCCCTTTTTGGAGCGCTGGTGGCGCAGTGGTTAAGAGCTGTGGTTGCTAACCAAAAGATGGGCAATTTGAATCCTCCAGCCACTCCTTGGAAACTCTGTGGGACAGTTCTGCTCTGTCCTATAGAGTCACTATGAGTTGGAATTGACTTGACGGCAATGGTTTTTTTTTTTTGTCTCATTGCAGTGAAGTTTGGCATCTTTTCATATTTTTTTTGGCTCTTTGTACTTGATCTCCAGGTTGCACATTTTTATCCATTTTTCAGTAGGATTGTCTTTTGTATGAGCTTTTTACTACTGATAGTTGTTATTAATAATGAATATTAATTATTAATGATAATTGTCATCCATAAGTATTTCAAATACCTAATATGGATGGTATGGTCATCACACTGTTTTGTTCTTCTTATCTAAACTTTAAACATTGTTTACTGTCTTTCAAGTCTCCCACAAACCTAGAATATTCATTCCAGGTTAGCTTGCTTGTCCTTTTCCCTGTAATTCCAATGCCAAGAGCATTTTCTAACACAAGGTGTGCAGTCACATATTAAAAGAATAACTGAACATACCATTCTTTAACTTTGGTAAAGGATATCCTGCCTAGGTATAGGATTCTTACATGGAGATTCTTTTTTTTTTTTTTTTTTTTTTTTAAGCCATAGGCTTTTGTTAAGGATCGAATCGTGTCCCCCAAAAACGTGTGTCAACTTGGCTAGGCCATGATTCTTAGTATTGTGTGATTGTCCTCCGTTTTGTCATCTGATGTGATTTTCCTGTGTATTGTAAATCCTACTTCAATGATGTTAATGAGGCAGGACTCAGTCTACAAGATTAGATTGTATATTAACTCCATCTCTTTTGAGATATAAAAGAGAGAAGCGAGCAGAGAGACAGGAGGACTTCATACCACCAAGAAAGCAGCACCGGGAGCACAGCGCGTCCTTTGGACCTGGGGTTCCTGCGCTGAGAAGCTCCTAGACCAGGGGAAGATTGAAGACAAGGACCTTTCTCCAGAACTGACAGAGAGAGAAAGCCTCCTCCTAGAGCTAACACCCTGAATTCAACTTCTAGCCTCCTGAACTGTGAGAGAATAAACTTCTGTTTGTTAAAGCCATCGACTTGTGGTATTTCCGTTACAGCAGCATTAGATAACTAAGATGTTCTAATATCCTTTAGTTTCCAGTGTCACTCATGAGAAATCTAGTGCTGATCTGCTCATCTTTCCTTTGCAGGCAACCTTTTCTTTTTCTCTGAATGATTTTTGTCTTTATGATTGAAATTCAGTAATTTCTGCATATTATCTGTAGGTGTGTATCTTATTTTATTAAATTGTACCCCCCCATGCTCTTTTTTTTCCCTGTAACTTAATATTTGCAAACCTGAATTTGTCCTCCTAGTTTTTTAATCCTTTCTATAATGATTTTCCATGTCATGAGATCGTTGCCATTTAATCTTCTGGAACAAAAGGTTCAGTTCTCAGGATTATTCTTCATTAGTTCATCTGCTGAATTTTTCTATTAGAGATACTTTTAGCTCTGAAAAGTCCTATTTATCTTCTAATTGCTTCCTCTTGAAACTTTTAAATACTTTTCCTTATTTTCTTTACATTCTTCTGTCTCTTCCATGTAACTCATCAGTAGGAGCCGTGTATTTTACCTGTTCTAATAATGTGGTCTTCCATCATTGAGTTACAGAGTTCCTTTAACAAGTTGTATTTTCCTTTGCTGTGCTCTGTTAGCCACTGTAGAGATATGGCTTTTGTGCAGGTCTCTCTGGCAATGCAAACCAGATGTTGTATAAAACAGCAGTTTGCAGGGACAGACCAGCTCACAAACTCTTGCTCTCTACTGAGGCTGAGGGCAAGCCTCCCCTATTCTCAGGTAGTGTCTCTGAGAGAAAGGGCCTTAAGCTGAAGGCTTTCTCAGAGCTTAAGGTCTGGGAGTAATTCAGCTCACATGCAACCCCTACTGTATGTCTGTTGAGGTTAGCAGGGCAGCCCTGCCAGTGTCCGCTTGCAGGAGCAGACACCTTTAGCCCTTTTCTGAGGGGAGTCACAGGATTCTGCTTTTTAGGCTCACTTAGGGAGCTTTTAAATCCCAGGTTTTGGCCCAGTGCCTCAAGGAATAGCAAAGCTAACGTTCCCTTCTCTTTGGTCCCCTCAGTACCTATTCTCTCCCTAGGGAGAACTCAAGAGGTCTTGATGCCTCTGAAAGCATCCTCCAAGCTCAGCCAGCACATTTTTTGATATTTGTTCTCCCAATAGGTGGAGGAGAAGGTTAGGGGTGCAGGCTCAGGTCCTCCAAATTCTTAGAATCCAGAAGCTAACTTTAAGTAAACCACTTCTACCCATTGTTCAACTTTTTATTTTCATCTACCTGTAAAAGAGGTGGTTTTTTTTCATTTTTTTTACTTATGATAGAGAATAATACCCATGGAGAATTATTAGTTATTTGGTAATAGTTTAGAAAGGTGACTAATATTTTTGGATCATCTGTTCAGTAAGACAGTCTTTGTATGGACATATGTGTCCTTTTCTCTTGGCTTAATACCGAAAAGTGGAATGACGGGGTCATCAGGTAGGTGTCTGTTTAACTTTTTAAGAAACTGCTAAACTTTTTTCCAAAGTGGTTGTCCCATTTTACATGCCTACAAGTTGTGTATGAGAGTTCTCATTCCTCTACATTTTTGCCAACATATGGTATGGACTACATTCTTAATTTTATCTACTCTAATAGATATATAGTGGTATCTTAAAGTTTTAATTTGCATTTACCTAATGAGTAATGATGAACATCTTTTCATTTGTTTATTGGCCGTGTGTAGGGCAGTGTTTTCTTGAGTAGATAGAGGGGTATTCCAATGACCTATTTCTTTTCAGTGAACCTTGGTAATTTGTGTCTTTCAAAGAATTTGTCCTTTTCATCCAAGTTGTTGAACTTATTGATGTCACCTCTCTAATTTCTGATATTTTGCATTTCTTCTTTCTGTCCTAATCAGTCTAGAAGGAGGTGGGTCACCTTTAGTTATCTTAAACAGATTTTTGTTACATTGATTTTTCTTTATTTTTCTATTTTATTGATTTCCACTCTAATCTCTATTATTTCCACTTGCTTTGGGTTTCATTCACGCTTTTTTTTTTTTTAGTTTAAGGTGAAGACGGAAGTACTTGATTTAAGATTTTTCTTTTCTTGTAATATAGGCATTTAAGGCTATAAATTTCCCCTTGAGTACTGCGTTAGCAGCATCCCACAATTTTGATGTTGTGTTTTCATTTGTATTTTGTTATTTCCCTTTTGGTTTCTTCTTCGATTCATGGATTATTTAGAAGCATGCTACTTAGTTTAAAAATATTTGTTCTGTTACTGATTTTTTCTGTTATTGATTTCTAACTTAATTCCATTGTAGTCAAGGAACATGCATCATATATATTTTACTTTTATGTATACTAGTAACCCCAGCACACTTTATTATTATTCTCAATTAAATAGTCAGTTGTCTTTTAAAGAAGTTTAAATGCAATTTAATTCAGATTTTTTTTTTCTGACTCCTACCTCTCTCCTTCAGGGACTCCATTTAGGTGTATATTAGGCCATTTGGAGTTGTCTCAGTATTCACTGATGCTCTTTTTGTGTGTGTTCATTATGGATAATTTTTATTGCTGTGCTTTCATAATCAGTGATCTTTTCTTCTGAAATGTCTTATCTGCCATTAATCCCATTCAGTGTATTTTTCTTCTCCGGTATTTTAGTTTTCATCTCTAGAGTTTGGTCTGGGTCTGTCTTGGTCATCTAGTGCTGCTATAACAGAAATACCGCAAGTGGATGGCTTTAACAAAGAGAAGTTTATTCTCTAACAGTTCAGTAGGCTAGAAGCCCGAATTCAGGGCGCCACCTCCAGGGGAAGGCTTTCTCTCTCTGTCAGCTCTGGAGGAAGGTCCTTGTCATCAGTCTTTGCTTGATCTGGGAGCATCTCAGCACAGGAACCTGAGGTCCTTAAGACGTGCTCTGCTTCTGGCACTGCTTTCTTGGTGATGTGAGGTCCCCATGTCTCTCTGCTTGCTTCTCTCTTTTATATCTTAAAAGAGATTGGCTTAAGACACTATCTAATCTTGTAGATCTCATCAATACAACTGCCACTAATCCATCTCATTACATCATAGTGATAGGATTTACAACACATGCGGAAATCACATCAGATGACAAAATGGTGGATAATCATACAATACTGGGAATCCTGACCTAGCCAAGCTGACAGATATTTTTGGGGAACACAATTTAATCCAAGACAGGGTCTATTCCCTACCATTTTGAACATATGGAATAGTGTTATAATTGGTTTAGTGCCCTTTTGTGCTAATTCTTATACCTGGTTCTTTTCTGGGTCATTTTTGATTGGTTGGTTTTTTTCACCTCATTATGTCTTGTATTTCCTGCCTCTTTACATCCTTAATCGGTTGCCAGACATTGTGAATTTTACTTTGTAGTGTGTAGGATATTTTTTAGTCCTGTAAATCTTGAACTTTGTTCTGGGATGCAGTGAAGTTACTTGGAAATAGTTTGATCCATTCATGTCTTGATTTTATGCTTTGTTTGGCAGGTTGGAGCAGTGATCAATCTAGGATTAATTATTCTCCAGTACTGAGATAATACCTTTCTAGGATTACCGCAGGAATACCTGAGGACTAGCTTCCTGAGTATTCTACCAGGTGCCGCAGGAGTTATGAGTTTCATCAGTCCTTTTGAGGGTAACAGGCACTGTTCCCAGCCCTGTATGAGCACCATGCACTTTTCCCTTTCCTGACCCTTTTGTATTCTTCTTTCTCCCACCTTGGGAAGTTTCCTCATACTCATGGCCTTATCAGTGTTCTGAGGTTTCTCTCTGTGTGTAGCTCTCTTCTTTCTGGTACTCTGTGTCATGTGAATTCTAATAGTATGCCTTGGAGAGAGAAAAAAAATTATAATTAAAATATGGGATGATAATAGGAAATAGAGCCCTCCAGAGTCTTTATTTTGTTCTTTTATTTATGAAGACAAATTAGTTCTGCTGGGGAAAGAGGGGAGAGTGAATGAATATATGTGTGTGTATGTATCTTTAAGGTATTGCGATTGCTGTCTACAGATTAAGCAGTAGTTATATGTGTTATTTGCCTTGTTCTCCCTGCACTCTTAGCTCTGTCTCCTCAACTCAGGGAGGAGACTCAGGGAGTCTTCCAGGCTCTGCCTCAGTTTCTCTTTTCTGTGCTGTGGCCTGGAAACTCAAAGCATAAGCTGCGGCAATTGTAGGGCTCACCTCAGTTGTTTCTGATTTCTCAAAGGTCACTGGCCTTCATTGTCTGATGTCCAATGTTTTGAAAACCTTTGTTTCATGTATCTCATCTGTTTTTGTTTTTTTTTTTTTTGTGTATGTTTGCTTGTTTGTTTCAGGTGGGAGCATAAATCTGTTCTGACTTAACCCATCTTGGCTGGAAAGAGAAGTCTGTTTTTTTCCCCCCAAAATTAGTGGTCTGGTACAAAATAAAGTGGTAGTATTAGGGATAATAATTTCTGATGAGTACTTATTCATGACAAATGGTCAGCGGGCTGCATGGGCCAGGAATCGAACCAGAGCTTCCCGTGCGGCAGGCGAAAATTCTACCACTGAACCACACGTGTGCTGCTGGTGTTGCATTCATTAAATGTCAAAAAGAACATTACAAGATCTATCCTGAAGTACAGTGCTGTCAGTGATAGGATAATATCCACATGCCTACAAGGAAGACCACTTAATACAACTATTATTCAAATTTACACACCAACCACTAAGGCCAAAGATGAAGAAATTGAAGATTTTCACCAACTTCTGTAGTCTGAAATTGATCGAATATGCAATCAGGATGCATTGATAATTGCTGTGATTGGAATGTGAAAGTTGGAGACCAAGAAGAAGGATTGGTAGCTGGAAAATATGGCCTTGATAATAGTAACCATGCAGGAGATTGCATGATAGAATTTTGCAAGACCAACGACTTCTTCATTGCAGATACCTTTTTTCAACAATGTAAATGGTGACTATACACATGGACCTTGCCAGATGGAATTCACAGGAATCAAATCGACTACATTTGTGGAAAGAGACAATGGAAAAGCTCAATATCATCAGTCAGAACAAGGCCAGGGGCCAACTGCGGAACAGACCATCATTTGCTCATATACAAGTTCAGGTTGAAACTGAAGAAGATTAGAACAAGTCCATGATTGCCAAAGTACAGCCTTGAATATATCCCACCTGAATTTAGAGACCATCTCAAGAATAGATTTGATGTGTTGAACACTAATGACGAAAGACCAGATGAGTTGTGGAATGACATCAAGACCATCATACATGAAGAAAGCAAGAGGTCATTAAAAAGATAGGAAAGAAAGAAAAGACCAAAATAGATGTCAGGAGAGACTCTGAAACTTACTCTTGAACATCCAGTAGCTAAAGCAAAAGGAAGAAATGATGAAGTCAAAGAGGTGAACCGAAGATTTCAAAGGGCGACTCGAGAAGACGGAGTTATAATGACGTGCAAAGAGCTGGACATAAAAAACTAAAAGGGAAGAACATGCTTGGCATTTCTCAAGCTGAAAGAACTGAAGAAAAAATTCAAGCCTCGAGTTGCAATACTCAAGGATTCTATGGGAAAAATATTAAATGATGTCAGGAGGCATCAAAAGAAAATGGACGGAATACACAGAGTTACTATACCAAAAGGAATTGGTTGACGTTCAGTCATCTCAGGAGATAGGATATGATCAGGAACCAATGGTACTGAAGGAGGAAGTCCAAGTTGCACTGAAGGCATTGGCAGAAAACAAGGCTTCAGGAATGGATGAAATACCAATCAAGGTGTTTCAACAAACAGATGCAATGTTGGAAGTGCTCACTTGTCTGTGCCAAGAAAGTTGGAAGACCACTACCTGGCCAACTGACTGGAAGAGATCCATATTTATGCCTATTCTCAAGAAAGGTGATCCAACCGAATGTGGAAATTATCAAACAATATCATTAATATCACATGCAAGTAAAATTTTACTGAAGATCATTCAAAAGTGGCTGCAGCAGTATATCGACAGGGAACTGCCAGAAATTCAAGCCGGATTCAGAAGAGGACGTGGAACCAGCGATATCATTGCTAATGTCAGATGGATCCTGGCTGAAAGCAGAGAATACCAAAAAGATAATTTACCTGTGTTTTATTGACTATGCAAAGGCATTCGACTGTGTGGATCATAACAAATTATGGATAGCATTGGGAAGAATGGGAATTCCAGAACACTTAATTGTGCTCATGACAAACCTGTACATAGATCAAGAGGCAGTCGTTCGAACAGAACAAGGGGATACTGCATAGTTTAAAGTCAAGAAAGATGTGCGTCAGGGTGGTATTCTTTTACCATACCTATTCAATCTGTATGCTGAGCAGATAGTCTGAGAAGCTGGACTCTGTGATGAAGAATGGGGCAGCAGGATTGGAGGAAGACTCATTAACAACCTGCAGATGATACCACCTTGCTTGTTGAAAGTGAGGAGGACTTGAAGCACTAACCGATAGAGATCAAAGACCACAGCCTTCAGTATGGATTACTCCTCAACATAAAACAAAAACCCGCACAACTGGACCAATAAGCAACATCATGATAAATGGAGAAAAGATGGAATTTGTCAAGGATTTCATTTTACCTGGATCCACAATCAACACTCACGGAAACAGCGGTCACAAAATCAAACAACGCATTTCATTGGGCAAATCTGCTGCAAGAGACCTCTTTAAAGTGGCAAAGATGTCACTTTGAGGATTTAACAGCAACGGGTTTATGTATGTACAAAGTCTGGAAGATGATATAAAAAATGTTAAGTTTTTATCTTGAGGTGGTGTGATTTGGAGTGATTTATTCAATATTATGGATATTTTTCCAGTTTTTAAATAATGAATATGTAAAATAAAATTGAAAAAACAGAAAACACCATTGTGCAGATCACTGTTTAGAGTATAAAAGTACTAGTTTGTTATTTCAGCCTTATTTGAAGCTTCATATGACAGTATGTTGGAATAGAAAATAAGTTTCACGTATCAAGTTCTTATCTATAAATTAGTATGGGAATCTTTGTAATGTATCATCAGGTCATTGGAGCCAGATGTATAAATCTATCTTGTGTTTCATAATAAAAATAGATGCATCCTAAAGAAGAAATTTAGTATAACTTGGAATTCTGGTGAGTTTCATCTGGGATGGAAGCTTTGGATAATGGTAGAGGAAGGTGTTGGGATTGCTGCTTGCAGGTTATATATGACATGTTGGACTTAAATTCTTCCTGTCTATAGCAGATTACTATCTACAGTATATATGTTATGCATTAATCATAAAATAATTTTCAAAATATAATTTTGGGTTAACAGGGTAAAACTTCCCAAATGCCAAAACAAAGCAAAATACAAATAAGCAATAAGTATAATAACAACAGCATCTACAACTACTATCATCTCCAGATTTCAAACTCTTCTTCTTAAATGTTGGATTGGCTGAGGTAGTTTGTGTGGTTTTTCAAATCTGCCATTATTACATTTACTATTGAAAAAAATCATATATTTAATATTCACGCCTCTCTTACTAAAAATTTTGGATGCATTATTAATGTCCTTTTTTTTTTTCTTGTTTATAGTTCTTTTCATTTTGAGTGGTTATATATCTATGAACCCAATTCATGAATTCATGGATATACAGAAGATAAGGAAGGGACCTGTAGACTTGTCATTTAAGATTCTTATAGAAATTGTTCGGTCTCTGTGATTAGTCACATAATCTAATAGTATGCCTTGGAGAATGAAAAAATTATAATTAAAATATGAGATGATAGCAGGAAATAGAGCCCTCCATTATCTTTATTTTGGCCTTTCATTTATTAAGACAAATAAATGTAGTTTTGCTGGGAGAAGGGGGGAAAATGAATGTGTGTGTCTTTAAGGTATTCGAATTGCTGTCTACAGATAAAGCTGTAGCTATATACAGTATTTTGGGGATGGAAAGAGAAGGCCATAATATTGTATAGTGGCAGATTTGATATAGTTACATTAAAATACTACTTTTTAAGGATGATCATTTATCATTAAACTTAAAAAATTATTCAAACACAAGACTGTTGATCATGTCAGTGGTAAATGTCATTGAGATTTGGAAGTATATAACATTTAGTAACAGGTAAAGCTTTAGATTATTAGTAAAGAGGATTGATAGAGAATATGCAAGTAGTAAATCAAGCCATTATCTGTAATTTCATCTAGTATACTATATAAAATTTCTAGCTCCTGATGTGAAATGATACTATATTCTCCCTGACATTGTAGTCTTCTAAGCATTTGTTAAAATTATGAGTATATTGTTAGCATTTGATACTCTGAAATGTTGGACATTTGACCGGAGTGATTGATATTCAGGACAGCTTTTGTATGCTAATGTTATTGGTCTGAGTGGTAGGCCATATTATTTAACTTCTCCAGATAATGTAACCGTAGAGCTTTAAAATTTTAAACAGTCACTAATCTGTATAGGGGTAATGCTGTCTGTGTAACTTTGATGTCGTTTGATTTGAAGCCATTTTCCTTTTTATTCTATGTTCTCCATATTATTTATGAGAACATAAAATTGCACATGAGGAATTACAAAGGTGGTCTCATCTGAAGAATCTTAGCACTTTTTCTTTTATACCCCAATATGTTGAACACATAAAATAGTGAATTTTATAGATCACAAAAACAAAAACCCCTGGCTTTGCCGAAGTTCAGTGAGTATTTCCTCTGTCATTCCTTAAGTGAAAAACAGGAAACCAGTACTGGAAAGAAATTTGAAACCTTGGGTAATTTTTTCAGTTTGCCTCAGTTCTACTTTGGGTAAATGCCTACCAGCCTTTAAAATGATAGGAATTCGGTATTAGTCTAAAGTAGTTAGGGCACAACATTTGCCATTTCCCTGTGTTTTGCCTGAAAATGTTTAGTTAGAAACGGGTTAGTATTTTCATATTTATATAAATGTAAAATGGTTGTTTCAGCTTCACAAGTCATAGATGTGTGCCATGATCATATTTTTTTTTAATACCAGTTTATATTTTTAAAATACTTTGTTAACTTAAAAAAAAGAGCTAGCTGATATTCAATTCTTAGAAATTGAAGGTTTGCTGTTTACCTTCTGAGTCTCAGGCTATATTTTATAGTAAATCAGAATCTAGTTGGTTGATTTTGAAATATAAAGTATGATATTCTAAAGTTATACTTGATAAACTTTAGAGTCAAGCATTTTATCATACTGTTACTATTTGGTGGCATTGTTGCTTAAAACCTTGAAACAATTACAGCAGCGTCCAAAAACAGTCTATTTTTAAATTTTTGCAGAATAATCATTGCTTTATTATTGAATAATACAATTTCTGAATAATTTCTATAATATGAAGTATTGATTTTTATTACATGCTTATGGAATATTTCTGAATCCATAAAAACCTTTCTTTTCAAGATGGGTCATATTAAAACAAAGGTCAGTTTTAGTTGCATAATTAGACCACAGTTCTCCAAAGAAGGATTCCTAAGAGTAAACTGTTTTCAACGTAAGAATATATAAAGTTAAAATTCAGGGTTATAGTTAGACCCTTACTCTTTAATTCATGGTTAACAAAATTTATCTTTTTCAGACGGCAAATGGCTACATCTTGTTTTTTCACATTATATCTACCAGAGGGGACAAGTACCTTTATGAACCTGTGTATCCCAAGTAAGTTGTTGTCTTTCGTTCTTTTGATATTAGCATATTTTACATTCAGAAAAACAAAATTTTGGGTTGTCTGAAGTGATTAAAATAAAGCTGACCCAGCATTTCCAAATAGATTCTTTCAAAAATGACTAGATCATTGTAGTTATTTCTTGAATAAAGGATTCTGTAAAAATATGTCTTGGAGTCTTGGATGAATGTACTATATTCCTTCTTGGACATATTCAGAATGACTGTTAACATACTCCAGATTCTAGAGTTCCCAAGTCTTTATTAGGGAGGATCTAAGAGATCATGAGGGAAAGAGGTGAAATGTTAGTGAGCTGGGGGCTCTCTTACCTGTGTGTTTTTGTGTATGTGTAGGGAAAAAATGTACCCCAAAAAGTGGTTGCCTCTTTTGGTTAAAACTTGGAGAAACAAGGACTTTTGTTTCTTTAAACCTGATAGATTTCTGTATATTTTGCCTTGGTTTTTTCTCTATGGCATGCCTTACATTTGAAATTAAAAAAAAAAAACAGTTTTAAAGCATGACTTTTTAAACAAAAAAGTCAAACCGTTAAATCTGGATGAAAATATAAATGAATATGTATCACATTTCTAGATAGTGGGAGAAGGTCAAACTTAATCAGTATATAGGAAATTAAAGTGAAAAACAGATTTCATAAAAGTTTAAATTGCTAAAAATTAAAAGAAACAAAGACCTAACATTAAAAGATAAGTAACCAATGCGAGAAAAGTTTTCAGTAAACCGGGCGAAGGCTTATTATTTTTATGTAAAGAGGTCATATAAGTTGCTAAGAAACACATGAAAACTCCAATAGATAAATAGGCAAAAGACATTAATGGAAAAGTCTTTTAAGAGGAAATATAATAATTAACAAACACATGGAAGATGGTTCATGCCCAATAGTAACTGAACCAAAACAAAAGATTAGATACAACAAAGTAAAAAAAATACACATTTTAATATATAAAAATAGGGTTAAAAAATTTTATAAGTCAGTGCTAACGGAGATATAGTGAAACTTGCATTTTTGTACTCTTCTGATAGTAATTATGCATAAAGGTGTTGACTGTAATACTGTTTATAATAGAAAAAATATGATAGAACACATCCAAATATATGATGATAGGAGAATAGTTAGCAAGTTAACCGTGGTACATCCTTCTCCTAAAGTAATATGCAGTTATTAAATATTATGTCTTAGAAAATATTAACTTGAGAACTTGATCATATTACAATGTTGAGTGAAGAAACAAGTCACAGAAAATGATGTGTATAGTAGGACCACAACTGTGTAAAACAAAACATTTTGTCTAAAGAAAGAGCTAGAAAACCATAATACAGGTATTTATAGTAATTGCTTCTGTGTGATAGAACTGCAGTGATTTTTCCACTTTCAACTCTTGAATTTTCCAAAATCTTTGATACGTACTTTTAATGTGGTAGGAAAAAAAAAGTATTTGCAAAATATAAAGCAATAAGAAATCCGTGGTTTCCCAAAACTGGAACTATGACAATTGTTTGTTTATTTGTTACTATTCTTCAGAATACATTTTGGGAAAGGCTGACCTAGGCCGTGTAGAATGTAGGTCACATTCCTGCATCATAAATTCTAAGGAACTACCTGGATTTTTTTGATACTATAGACAGATTGTTTTTGTAATACATATAATGTTAACTGAGGTGGTAGTTGAGTTTTGGAAATCTTTTGTAATGTCAGAAATTCTTTGATGATGGGATTTAATTTGACTGCTATTTTTCAGAAAAAATTTCAATGCAAAAACCCTCTGCATATAAATTGTACTGTTTAAAATAGTATGGAGAGTATACATGATGAGAAGTTGATGTGTTTGAAAATCTTAAGTTCATTTTTGTGAATAATATAAATCTTACTATTTTTCATTGTAAGTGATAATTTTGTGAGCCATTTGAAGAACTCTTTAAAGTTTCATTTGCTTGCGCATTTTGAGCTGCTACATGTAACCCTTATTGCTTGATTTAGACTTGCACCTATAAAGAAAAAGCAGTAATCGGAATCAACTGAATTTAACTTGATTAATTTATACTACCGTGAGTGGGCAGGGTAGGAAAAATTACTTTTCTTGAAACTGAAAAAATGCTCTTTTATTTCAGCTCAGAAACATGCATTACATAAGTTTACAGTGTTTCTGAAAAGTATTTTGAGACACACTTTCTGTGTTCTTGAGTATTCTAAACAGTTTCTCACCTTCTGGTTGTAACACTCCAGGGGGCATCCACATAACTAAATGATCCTGACAGCATATAACTTGCTGTGTTTGACTATGAATGAATGTTAGACTAGAAAACGAAATAAAGAGCAGTATTCTTTTTTCCGTTTGGGGATTCTTCACTGTATTTAAGATTTTTGGTTACAATACCTGGGCTCAATAAAATGTGCATCCCCTGTAGAGCAATCTGAATAGTGGTTAAGGGGACAGGTTTTGGAGTTAGATAGGCCTGGAAGAGAATGTCATCTCTGCCAGTTTTCAGCTGTGTGATTCTGTCATGTTATTTAATACCTCTAAAACTCAGTTTTCTTGTCTGTAGAATGGTATAGCAGTTGTAATTATGTCATAGAATTAAATGAGGTCATGGATGTTAAATGCTTAGATAAGTGCCTGGTTCCTGGAAAAATTAATAAAGAACAGCAGCAGTTATTTATTTACTGTTGTTAGGTGCCATTGAGTCAATTCTTACTCATAGGGACCCCATGCAGCAGAATACAACTGCCCCATAGCATTTTCTAGGCTGTAACCTTTATTTTGAGCAGATTGCCAAGTCTTTCTCTTGCAGAGCCACTGGGTGGGTTCCACCAGCCTCATTCAGCTAAAAGCCCAGTGCTTAACATTGTGCCACCAGGGCTCCTAATTATTTGTTACTAATATATTTTTTCTTCACCACAATTTTGCTTCTATTTTTTAAGATTTTAAGTGATATTTTAAAAATACGTATACTTAACTTCATAACATACCTCTTCGTCAGAGCTTCAGCTTCAAATAACTGCTACATAAAACCAAGCAAACTCTCTTATGTGGGAACAGTTTTGCAGAGCAGAGCAGATTAGAGTTGGCCTGTTGTGCATTGGTGTGCTGGACTACTTTCTACTTGGGTTCCTTAGTCTAGTAAGTTACTTAGCCTTTCTGCCAAACTTACTTGTAAAATGAGAATACTACATTCTTCCTCAATTGTCAGGGTTATATGAACTCAAGTTTTTAAAACCTAAGTAATAGTGGTTCATATAAGGGTTTGAGGAGAGTAAAAAAAAAGTTTGGTTTCGACAGTGGTGTTGTTATCAGCGTTACTGTAAACCTTTCTGTAGTTCAAATACTAAACATTTAAAAAAAAAATTGGATCCCTATAACAACCTATAAGGTACAGTTACTATGCAAACTGCTGCACAGAGAGGTTAAGTAACTCACCCATAGTTACATGCTAGTACAGCTACGACTCGGACATAAAGGTTATATAGTGTTCTTAATCACTAATACTGGACTGCCTCAACCCTGTTTATTCCCCATCCAGTCATCTGCTACTTTGGGATTTATTTTGGGAGTCAGGAATAGGTGAAAGGAGAAATGATCTGGGGTGGTTTATAATCCAAAATCAAAAACAGACCTATTGCCGTCAAGTGAATTTCGGCTCATAGCAACCTTACAGGACGGAGTAGAACTGCTCCATAGGGTTTCCAAGGCTGTAAATAGTTACGGAAGCAGACTGCCACATCTTTCTCCCCACAAGGTGGGTCCTAACTGTCGACCTTTTGGTTAGCAGCTGAGCGCTTAACCACTATGCCAGAAGGGCTCCTTGGTTTATAATAGTCCTGAAAAATAGAGGGAGCATAATTGAGACTAGTAGTTTGTCCTCCTCTACTAGAAACACATTGTCTCTTGTTTCTCTCTCTAAATCTTATGAGTTCATCTTATGTGTTTTTGTAGAGTATCTCAACTTGCCTGTATTGTATGACATCTTAACCTCAGACTGCATATCCTTTTCCATTATGCTCCATCTGAGAACACAGGTTGGATGCCCCATGATCTTATGTAGTTTCCACATAGTTGTTTCCAGTGTCCTTCCTGTAGATGTTGGGAATCAGTCTTCAACAATGGTGATGGTCTTATTAAATGACTCTTCGTGCCTCAAAGCTCGTTTATTCTAGGGTGAATGAATTTTTCACGTTTTTCTTTTTTAATGTTTTGTATAGGTCCCATTCTATATTAAAATACCTCTTTATATTAATTACACAAACTAGGGGACAGACTAGCTGAAGGTCTTCTTGACTTTTCCTCAGTGTCTTGAAACTTAGGAAATTGTGCCAGGGATAAATCAGAAATAATTTGTGTTTAGCCTTAGAATATATTCACATGTTTATGCTTAAATATGAGTTTAGTATATCCTGAATTTGAAAATCATGCTTAATTTCATCATAATGAAAATAATTGCAACAAATATGTCATCATAATTTATACTTCTTTGAAAGCTGAGATTCTTTTTTCCTTCTATCCTTTCACCTCTACTGTGAACCTCTTTTTGTTAGAGACCAGCCTTATTGAGGCCAAGGTTATCAAATATGACTGTACTGAAAGTCAGTATATTTATCAAATAATTTATTTATATTCTTCACTGAATAATCACTCCAAAACAACTTCAAAGTTTAGCCTTCCTCTCCCCGCCCCAGTATATTTCGTTAGATTGTGAAACTTCTTACCAACAAGCTATTAATGATTTAGTGCTAGATGGGAAGGAAGAAGAGAAGAACTAACTGAAATTAGCAGTTTGTAGCCTTAGCACAATTTACCCTTTCAAACATCCTGCTGCCTACATTAAGTGACACAAACATCTACTAAATCACATCAAATTAGAGAAAAGAAGAGGTCTGAATTATTTATCAAAGTGAAGGTTGTCCTCAACATATTTTTTCCTTTTGCTAAGTTATGAGTGTTAGCTTTCTAGAGAGTAAAATTTATTTATTTTTCCTTAAGTTTCTATAGATTTAAAAAGTTGTTTCTAACAATATACCTTGTTTTAAGAGCTTGACAAAGTATGTTAGTGATCCTGCTTGCATTTTGGATTCCCTTTGAGCTTCTCAAGACATCACATTTGTAGTTTGATTTCAGTATGTGTATATATATTTTCTGTTAATGTACATGTGTGATATGTGTAACCTTTAGCTGTTGAACTTTGCATATTTTGTGCAGCCATTAGCTTACATCACAGTTGCATGAGCAGTTACTAATAGGATTGATGAGGATGTTACTGTATAAGTTCTGGGCTGTGAAAACTGCCCTCTTGTTGGCTGCACGTCTCAGGATAGCAGTTAAATGCTAAGAATGATAGATTTTTTTAAAAAATCTGCCCAGTCCAGAGAGCCCTGCACATTGTTTCTATCAGACTGAAAGCAGTCTGAATGTGTGATAATTTAAGGGAGAAGCAGTTTTTCTTTTTTACTATAAAAGATCCAGTGGTAAGGGTACTACCTCCCTCAGAAAATTTTTGAAAATTCTGTTTTCATCCATTCATCCGTTCATTTAAGAATTGAATTTTCTTTTGCTCCAGGCACCATTGTAGATGCTAGGGATGAGGTGAACAAAGTTGACAAAAACCTCTACTCAGAAAGAATGAAAAATAAGTAAAATGCATTACTAATTAGATGGTATGTTCTATGGAGAAAAATAAAGCAAGAAAAGGGAATAGGGAGTGGGGACACAACTTGAAATAGAATGGTTAGGATTTTCACTGTGAAGATATTTAAAAAGGTCCCAAGGATGCAGCAAAATAGACACTCAGCTGAGGAGCATTCTAGATTGATGAAATTTAGCAGTTGTTAGAAAGTATTATTGTGAATACATTTTAGGTCCTATCTGATCATTTTTAGTTTGAAAGTCAGAAGGGAGGACTTTTTTATTAAGTGTAAAAATAAAAATTACACTCTAAAATTTAAGTAACTTAATCCTGGGAAAGGAGTTAATGTCTTCTTTTACTTTCATCTCCTACAAGCCTATAGCCAGTTCGCTTTTCCTTGCAGACAAATGGCACTACCATTTACTTGAGAGTTTATTTACTCTCCCTACTCATGGCTTCTTAATAGCCAATTCTAGTCAGTATCATTGGATTGCATTGCACTGATGCATTGCATTGGGCAAATCTGCTGCAAAAGATCTTTTTAAAATGTTAAAAAGGAAAGATGGGCGGCAAGGCCAAGATAGCGGAGCAGTCAGATGCTTCCTGTAGTCCTTCTTACAACAAAGACCCGAAAAAGCAAGTGAATCAATTATATATATATATATTTAGGAGCCCTGAACATCAAAGGCAAAGTTGAGGAATTGGACTGAGTGGCAAGGGGAGGGAGAGATGGTTCAGAAGCAGCAAGGAGTTGCCAGACCTGAACCATCAAGAAGCAGTACCCCGCAGCCAGCGCACACTGTGAGGCAAGCAGTGGTGTTCGGGATGTGTTTTCCACATCAGTAGAGATCGAACGGTGGAAAGTCTACTCAAGCTTCCAGAATCAGTGAAAAGTGGCCTTCAACTGGCAAAAGATAAATACAGGCATCTAACCTACCACGCAGATCAAAAAACACCCGCTTTGGGAAAAACCTCTCTCCCATTTACCACCCCTCCCTGCTCTGCAGCAGGTCCCAGGCCAGCTTCGGCCATTGCCATGTCCTCTGGGCTGGAAGTAAGGACCCATCAGGCACCCTGAGCCATTCGCCTGGCCTTGGAGAAGGAACAAATTAACAAACAGGAGTAAATAATCTGCCAGCTCCCCTAAGCCAGGAATTTAAGGTTGGCGCAGCTCCTTTGCCTAGGCACAGACATAAGGGGTCCATGGACTTTGACTGCCTTTCACCCCTGCACAGACCTGTGTGGCCCCATTTCAACAGTGTAGGCCCTCATTAGCACAGTACAACAGGGTATATACCTGAAGCCTAACTTTAGCTGTATCATCTATATGGTAGAGTGACAGGTTCATGACATTTGACACCGCTTTGCCCATTAAGCAGTGTCCTCACCTACCCACATCCTTGGCCTAAGGACTGGTGGTGGCTGTACCCATGCCACCTGGCCACTCGCAACAGGGGTCCAAGAATAAGTGGTGCTTCCCAGTCCTTACAGCCAACAGCATTGGGTACCCATAGTCTGGCTACAAAACACACCCACCTGCACACTCTAGGGAACAGGGACACGTTTCCCTCCCAGACACTCGGGCAGCCGTCAGCCCCCTGCCTTGCTTATTGCGTGAGCCCCTATTGCAGCCAGATACCTGTGCCTACACCAATCACCCCTGCCCATCTAGGACTGTAGGTGAGAGCCTGCACCACACACTTAGTGACCAACTACCTGGACATCTGACCTGTATCCACACAAGAAAGGTAAACAGACTCCTAGGCTCGTGTACCTAGTAACAGATCTAACCACCTAGTGACAGGACCATGGTTTCAGGGGACATCTAGGTCAACTGGCATAACAAAGTTTATTAAGAAGATGTTCTGCATCCCACTTTGGTGAGTGGCGTCTGGGGTCTTAAAAGCTAGTGAGCCGCCATCTAAGATGCATCAATTGGTCCCAACCTACCTGGAGCAAAGGAGAATGAAGAACACCAAAGACACAAGGAAAATATGAGCCCAGGAGACAAAAGGGCCACATAAACCAGAGACTCCCATCAGCCTGAGACCAGAAGAACTAGATGGTGTCCCACTACCACCAATGACCACCGCCCTGACAGGGAACACAACAGAGAGTCCCTGATGGAGCAGGAGAAAAGGAGGGTACAGAACTCAAATTCACATAAAAAGACCAGACTTAATGGTCTTACTGAGACTGGAGGGATCCCAGAAGGCATGGCCCTCGGACTCCGTTAGCCCTAAACTAAAACCATTCCCGAAGCCAACTCTTCAGACAGAGATTACACTGGAGTTTAAGACATAAAACGATACTCGTGTAGAGTGTGCTTCTCAGCTCAAGTAGATACATGAGTCTAAATGGGCAGCTCCTGTCCAGAGGCGAGATGAGAAGGCAGAAAGGGAAAGGAGCTGGTTGAATGGACATGGGAACTCTGGGATGGAAAGGAGTGTTCTGTCACAGTGTAGGGAGAGCAACTAGGGTCACATAGCAGTGTGTGTATAAATTTTTGTATGAGAAACTAACTTAAAATGTAAACTTTCATTTAATGCACAATAATAATTTAAAAAAAAGATGTCACTTTGAGGACTAAGGTGCACCTGACCCAAGCCCTGGTATTTTCAGTCACCTCATATGCATGTGACAGCTGGACAATGAATAAGGAAAACCAAAGAATTGATGCCTTTGAAAGATGGTATTGGCAAAAAATATTGAATATACCATGAACTGCCAGAAGAACAAACAAATTTTTCTTGGAAGAAGTACAGCCCGAATGCTCTTTAGAGGCAAGGATGGTGCGACTTCATCTCACATACATTCGACATGTTGTCCAGAGGGACCAGTCCCTGGAGAAGAACACCGTGCTTTGTAAAGTAGAGGGTTAGCTACAAAGAGGAAGATCCTCAATGAGATGGATTGACAGTGGCTGAAACTATGAGCTCAAGCACAACAACAATTGTGAGGATGGTGCCAGACTTGGCAGTGTTTTGTTCTGTTGTGCATAGGGTCACTATGAGTGGAAACCGACTTGATGGGACCTAACAAGTCTGTATCAAATCTCTACCATCTACGTAGCTCTCATCCCTTTTTCCTCCTAATTCCCAGCCCTCTGTTAGTTTGGGTTTTGTCACTTTTCTCCTGGATAATTGTGATATCTTCTTAATCCATCATTTACAATAATCTTTACTACAGTCAATTTTTTTGAACATAAATTTACTTGCCATTTCCCTACATAAAAACTTTCAGTGGCTTTTCTTAGCTTTCAGAATTAGTTATGTTGCTTGTTTTTTTTTTAATTCATCTGAAAAATGGAATTAATGCTATCTACATCCCAAAGTGGTCATTAGGTTTAAATCAGCACCCTAAATTACTACACAGGACATAAAGCTTTAGTGTTCCATAGGGTTTTGGTCTGACCTCTCTTCTGTTCTACATGTTCTTCCTGGCTTTAACTATTCCAGATACGTGGATGGTGTCCAGATCTATTTCTTTAATCTAGTACCACTATCTTGACCTTCAGGCCCACCTTTCCAAGATAAATTCATTTTGATGTCCCTATAGGCAGCCTTAAATTCATCATGTCTAAAACCTAACTTATTTTGCCACTAACAAGCTAATCATGGGCTATTGCTATTGCTTTTATAAACTGTATTGGAGTTACCATCATCTTTTAAACAATTGTATAAACTAGGAAGTCTTGGATTCTTTATTTCTTCAGTCTCCATATTCTTTAGTAATCAAGTGGTATTGATGGATTACAATTCTCCAGTATTTATTTTATTCTCACTGATATTACTAGGGGCCTTTATGACCTCCCCTTGCCTGTTGAAATAGCTTAGTAACAAAGTTGTTTCTCTTCCTCTACTCTCTGGGCCCTGCTTATCAATCCATCTTTGGCATTGATATCAGGTTTATTTTTCAAAACTAGAGACCTGATGATGTGTTTTTCTTTTTTCATAAACTGTTGTTCCTCTCCCGTCTCAAAGATATAAAGTCCAAGCTCTCTAGCCTGGTATTTAGAGCCTGCTTTTCCCGTCTCTAGCATATGAAGTCCACCGTTCCTTAACAATACTATGTAATTTAATGCCTCTGTTCATTTGCTCTTTGCTCTACTTGGTATGCCTCTCCCACTATCTTCTTTCTTTATGTAAGAAAACTATCTGCCTTAGTTTTCAGGCTGAGGTCAAACATCTTATCTACAAAGCTTATCCTCTCAACTCTCCTGTCTTCCCTTGTATCCACAAAACAGCTGATCCCTCATTTATACTCTTACAGCACTTAAGAAAAATTTATACTGGTAATGCATGAATATATTCTTATTTAGAAAAAATCAAGTAATGAGATGTATATACAGAGTAAAGAGTGAAATTGTTAATCATGTCTGCTTTTTTAGGTTCCAATCCAATTTCACTCACAAGTTGGGTTTGTATCTCTTGGGTAAATAAATACCCAGGAGTACGATTGCTGGATCATATCACATGTTTACTAATTTTAGATTGGATGGTGGACATTGTATTACATTATCAAGTGTCTAGAATTTGTTCTCTTCCTTTAAAGACTGTTGAAGTTTGTTTGAGCAGCAATCAGATCATTTAGGTACCTTCTTGATCCTTTTGAGGATTGTTTGTAAATGCTTTTTCAGGGTGGATTTAACCTTTACTCTTTCCTAGCTTAGGCTGTTTGCTAAGTTGCGGTCATTCTGAAGTCTCTACTAAATGCCCTGGGTCTTTATCCAGGTTTCTCCACTCCAGCTGGTCAGGACTGGGGTGTTTCCCAGCACTGTAGGTGCTCTGGAAGTTGTTCATCCTTAAACCCTGGTAGTTGTTCTTTGCCTTGCCTCATGAGGTTTCACCGTATGTCTGCCTAGCTTAGTATTAAGCAAAAGACTCAAGGGGAACCCCTGCAGGTTCCTAGAGTTCTTTCTCTGCTTAGCTCCCACCTCTGTGATACTCTTGGGTGACATTTAGAACCTAGAGCTTGTGGTACTCTGCCCCACAAATTGTAGTTGCTTCAGCTTTCCTGAGCTTGGCTCTTTCTCTCAATTTAGCGAGACTGCCATCCTATGACTGGGTACTCTCACCCTGTGTGGCATTCTGAAAAGTGACTTGTGTAGAAAACTTGGTTTGTTTCCCTTTACTCAGAATCAGTCTTAAAGCTGCCTGTTATCTAGTGTCTGAATATGGCATGTATCATGTCCAGTTTTCTTGTTTCTGGTGGGAGAGCTAGTTTGATACCAGTTACTTACTCTATTAGTAGAATAATAAAATGAGCTCCTCTGTGCCCATTAGGAGTCCCTGGGTGGCGCAGATAGTTAAGCACACTTAGCTAACCAACCAAAAGGTTGGTGGTTCAAGTCCACCCAGAAGTGCATCAGAAGAAAGTCCTGGTAGTTTACTTCCAAAAGGTCACAGCCATTGAAAACCCTGTGGAGCACAGTTCTACTGTGAAACCCACGGGGTCACCATGAGTCAAGATCGAATCGATGGCAACAGATTTGGTTTGATATGTGCCCATCACTCAGCTTGACCAATTTTCAGTCTTTTTCCACTAGAGTATATTTAAGCACATCTAAGATATTATTATTGTGAGGATGGCGCAGGTCTGGGCAGCGTTTCGTTCTGTCGTGTGTAGGGTCACTGCGAGTGGGAACCGACTTGACAACACCTAACAACAACAAAGATATTATTTCAATTTTATCCAGAAATATTTTCATTCTGTAGATTTTCTAGTAAATGATTGTGTTGTCTGCAAATGAAATATGAAGTGTGGAGTCTGAGGAAGGAAACAGTTCTGATTATTCCTTTTCTTCAAAGTTCTGAACCTTTTCAGACCTTTGGAGATCCAAAGCGTGTTGGTCCTAGAGTTCACCTAGGAATGCCAGAACTCCCTAGATCAAGCCTAACATAAAAGATTTAGAAATCTTGAATGGGATTTTCACAATCATCTAACAATTATTGTATGCCTACCCTCATTTGTAAGACATAATGCTATAATACTCTGGTGCTGAAGAGGTATAAAATGCTTATGGAGAGAGAAATCTTTAAAGTCAGTAGCAATGTAGAGTGACAGATGCCAAGTGAATGAATAGACCCAAAAGTCATAACAACTTTCAGGGGAAGGTGCTCAGTTGTCAGGGAAGTATTGTAAATAAGGAGATGAGGTGTACTTGGGAGGCAAGATAGACCTTAGGTAAGCTATGTTGTGTAATTAGCTGCACCCTTGAAGTTTTCTGTTACCTTCCCGCTCTCCCCAAATCCATAGGGTATCTGTCACACTGTTCTTTTCTTTAACTGGCACTTAAAATATTTGAAATCTCCTGCACAGTAGAATTTGCTGAAATAAATGCCTGTTGAATTTAATTGTGTACTGACAGTTTTCTGTATCTCCTGGTCTGGCCCTCCAAAGCATACTTGACATGTTAAGAGCAGTCTTCATTGTTGTTGTATTTCTTTTGAGACTTTTCTGTAATTTTTATGATACACTTGATTTTTTGTTTTTATTGGTTTGATGAGAAATTGCTCCCTTCTCAGAGCCATAGGAAGTTTGACCTGTAGTTGGCCTACCCCATAATAAGCATTTCATTTTTCATTGCCCTTTGGGAGCTACTCGTTTACCTGAATGCCTTGTCATTCATTAGATTGGAAAGGTGGGAAGCTCTGCTCTTAATTTACGCAAAATATACTACAAAAACAAAACTCTCAAACCTGCTTACTTCCATTTTTCTACTCTATGGTATTTTTCATAGACTTGATATCACTACTTTGAATACACACACACACAGCAGTTTAGAGGTGTGTAGAAGAGTATGGCATTTGGGATCAAAGAGGCCTGGGTTCCAATCCTGGTTCTACTTTTTACTGGCAATGATTTTGGAAAAATTATTTTTTGAGTTACTTTTCTATGCTTTCCCATCATTTTCTTTAAAATAAGAAAATTAATTGTATAGCTATTTAGTTATTAGTAGGGTCTCAATAAGTTGCAATTGTTACTGTTATCTAGGTTGATTTTTGAATTGTTAAACTTAATTTTCCTTCACTAGATGTTTAAAACAATTTAAGTGTGTTCAAAAAAGAAGGGAATTCTAGTTCGCTAAGTATGTGGGTTTGTAATGAACTAGAATTTGAAGAATGGCAAAATCTTAAGAAAATTGCCAAAAAATACAAGTGCTCTTAGTTGAAAGCAAGTCTTAAATTGAGTCATGTATCAAACGTAAACAGTCACAAGCTTGATTGTTCTCAAGAACTTTGGCAGCAATATTATACTGTACTTGAAAATTCCAGGTGTCTACAAATATAGCTTTATTATCGTGATAAACTCTTATTACTATTACTTATATTAGCATTATTTACTTATTTATATTAATATTTATTTCATTAACGAGTTCATTTTATAGTAGCATTAAAGCTTGTTTTATGTAGGTATACATAATATAAAAGCAATATTTTTTTTTAAACTTTGGTGTAGTGATTAAGAGCTTAGCTCCTAACCAAAAGATTGGCAGTTCAAATCCACCAGTGGCTCCTTGGAAACTCCATGGGGCAGTTCTGCTCTGTCCTGTAGGGTCTCTATGAGTCTGAATCGACTTCATGGCCATGGGTTTGGTTTTTTGTATAGAGAAACAGACTCCACACCCCAGTGATAAGGGTAACTAGTGTCTCTAGGTATGTTCTACTTCACGAACTGAGTCTTAACAAATCCTATGTAAATCACCATTTGTAAATGCAGTCATGGGCCATATATGTCCACATGGGACACGTCCCACACCCTATTTGTCCACGGTCCCATAGGTTATACGCTTTATTTTATTCCTACAGAGCAATGAATAATAAGAGTCTGGGATTCTAATCTTTGTTCTGTCATGAGTGTGTTGGTGACAGAGTACCTCCCTGGGTCTCTTTTCTCTGCATAAGGAAGTGAAATGATTGGATTTTTCTTACGTTGGATTTTTGCAATAACCGAGAGATTTTTAATAGTTTCTGATGTCTCTTCACTTTAATTCTGAAACTTATATTGTTGGATTTCATATTTCGAAATTCAAAACAAAGTGTCAAGATTAAACTTTAAAGCATATTGGAAAGCTTTCTCTGTTTATAAATAAGCCAGATTATCTGAAGAATTAACTTTAGACAGCTACATGCTAGAAACACAATTCTCTTGGCCTGAGAACAATGAGAACTTAAACTGTTGTTTGTTTGTTTAGTGACTTTCTAAACTTTTTTGTAAAGACTGTATTCTTTGCTTGCATGGTCTAAAGTCTCTTGCTTTAGGTTAGTGCTCAGCTAGTGGTTTGACAGAAATTTCCTTTAAACACTCAGAGCCAAAAGAAAGGAAAGGAAGGGGAGAGGGAAAGAGTCCAGTTCTTTGCAGATTGGCTCTGTGTTGAGACATTCCTTGAATGCTTAGTCAGGCTGATCATAACTGTCTCAGCCTTCACTAAGATGGGGCTAATCCTTTAGATCATCCAGAGGTGAAAGCTGGTGGGCTTTTCTGACCAGGTGTCCTGCCCTGAGCATGGCACGTGGCTTTCTAGATTTCCCAGTATATGTGGGAGTTTTCCAAAGTCCTGCGCCCTGAATCTGACCTTAATTCTAATACATACCCAAGAAATAGGAATCAATCAAGGATGAGATGTGCACCACTTAGGACATACACTGTATATACTGGTACATATTTTCCATAGTTGTCCAACTCAGAAGGGACCGTCAGCCATTTTAAACAGAATGTCAGCTGGTTCTCTTGAGAGTTCACTTTTCACTTTTACCTTATTTTCAGATATCCTCCCCCCACCCCTAAATTTACATTGGTTAAACTCACTTTCAGTTGATAAATAGATACATCAGCTTTATGATAGAATTTAAGTCAGTTTTTCATTTGACAATCTAAAGGATGAATCCCTGATTTGTAAATTTAATTATTCTGATCTTATTTGATTGGGTATATATTATACCTGTTGCTGTCGAGTTGATTCCGTCTCATAGCAGCCCTATAGGACAGAGTAGAACTACCTCATAGGGTTTCCAGGGAGTGGCTGGTGGATTTGAACTGCCAACCATTTGGTTAGCAGACAAGTTCTTAACCACTACACCACCAGAGCTCCGTGTATATATTAGTGGAGGAGAATTCAGTTATTTTCCTTTAATCCTGTATATTTGCTATTTCTTTTAGAGGAAGTCCACAAACGAAGGGAACACCCCATTTTAAGGAAGAACAGTGTGCTCCAGCATTAAATTTAGAGATGAAGAAAATATTGGACTTGCAAGCACCTATCATGAGGTACAGTATTTTGGTTGAATTTCACATTGGTTATGATAATGTATAGTGTAGCTGGTTAATGACAGTTATTACTGTTATGTTCATATAGTTGAATGACCAGTACTAGCTTATTCTGTTTTTCCTTCCCAGCTCCAGCACGCATTTACTATATGACCATTGGAAGGTTGATTTTATTTCTTTTAATTGAAGATAATAATTTTTTTAGCTTTAGAAATGATTGATTACACTTACAAGGCATTTGAAGTTTTACAGATGGTATATCATTATATTTAAATTATTGTAATAATGTCTGAATTGAGTATACTAGCTGTAGTTTTATTTAGAAATTTATATAAAGTTCTACAATTGTTTGGTTTGGGATGTTGCTGTATCTTATGTGGATTAAAACAGCATTTCTTACCTAATTGTAAATTCAGGAAAAATTCTGGTTGATTGGAAAGGATATTAGATCATGGTATAAACATAGATCTGGATTGCATTCCTGCCTTAGTTTTACCTTATGTCTGTGATTAGCAGCACAATCCGTCCAGTTACCTAAGACGGATACATGAGAATACCTGTTGTCATCGAGTTGATTCCGACCCTTAGCTACCCTATAGGACAGAGTAGAACTGCCCCATAGGGTTTCCAAGGAGCAGCTGGTGGATTTGAACTGCAGACGTTTTGGTTAGCAGCCGAGCTCTTAACTACTGTGCCACCACATGAGAGTCATCCTTATTTCTTCCTTTTCCCTCAGCTCAGTGTTTAGTAACTCAAATCTATTATTATGTTTAATATTTTATTTCCGTTTTATTTAACCCCAGAAACCCTGGTGGTGTACTGGTTAAGAGCTGTGGCTACTAACCAAAAGGTTGGCAGTTCGAATCCATCAGGCGCTCCTTGGAAACCCTATGGGGCTGTTCTACTCTGTCCTGTAGGGTTGCTGTGAGTCGAAATTGACTTGGCGGCAGTGGGTTTGGGTTGGTTTTATTAAACCCCAGTGTTAACTGTTTTAATTAAGACCCCAATTTTTTTTTTTTTTTTTTTTGACTAATTACAGTAGTCTTCATAGTAGAGACCCTGCATCTAGGTTGGCTCCAGCCTATATCCAAGCCTATGAGGATTTCAGCTCCTGTTCTAGCCTCGTCTGTTGTGGCCCCTTGAGCCCTACAATCCAGCCACACCAGATTATCCCAGGATAGCAAAGCTTTGGGTACCTCCATAACTTGACTTGTACTGCTTCGTCTGACTGGTGAAAACCTTTCAAGACCCCCAGCTGAAGTAGCTCATTCTCTATAAAGGCTTGGCTGTTTTCTTGCCCTTACCTCAAACGACGTCTCACTCTTCTCGTGGTGCCTCAACTGTATTCTGTACCTCAGTAGTTCTTCTTTAGCGGAGCATCAGAATCAGCTATGGAGCTTTAAAAAGGATAAATGCTTCAGTTACTCCCTGAAATTCGGATTCAGTATAACTGAGCTGGATGCTGTACATCTTTTTTCTTAAGAGGTGTATAGAGCATTCTGAGGCCATTTTACCTATAATATTGTTTACGTATTTTCTTCCCACTTCTAAAAGATGATTGCCTGTTTTCAGGGAAAATTTGTTGAATAAATGGAAAATCTCTTGTATCTTTCCAGTGTTTGCTACAGTTGAAAATAGTTAGCATTTGGTACTTTATTATGTTATTAGGTGCCATCAAGTTAATTAATCTATCAAAATTTCAATTTTTTTACTATGTAGAAATGTTCTGTTCTTAGCTAATTGCAGTGAAAACCAGTTTATGTAGATTTTCAAGGTTACAGTACAGCTAAGTAAGAAATCACTATAAGAAAGATAACAGACAGTTCCCCCTCCGTTACGAATATTTGTGGCCTTTGTCCCAGCATTTCTACTGCTGGGAATTTATCCTACAGATACATTTATACATATTGCAAATGACATGTTCACAAGGTTTTTCATTGTAATAGCAAAAGACTGAAAACAACCTAAATGCCCACCAATAGGGAGCTGTTTAAATACATTTTCTTATATCTACACAGTGAAAATTGCATGCAGCTGTAAACATAATGAGGACACTGTTTACTGAAAAAGTAAATGTTAGGTGAAATATGCAAAGTGCAGGTGTGGCATGGTATATATAATGTTACTGTTTGTTTTTACAGTGGAGATGGTGGTGTTAGAATATGTATGATTCTGGAAGGATACATAAGATACCAGAGATGAGAACTGAGTGGCGGGGGGACAGGGTTGGAAGAAAGACTTTTGTACTGTGTACTCTTTTTAAATATTGAACTATATGAATGAAATACATGAATGTATTGAAGTATATGAATGTAATGCCTGATTTTAAAAATATCTTCCTGACTCACAGTTCTAATAAGGCTTCTTTTATCATTTTTCTTGTTAGAATACAGTACAGAATGACACTGGACCATTTTAAATAAAATTCTATGCTAGCTCCTGGCTGTTATCTTGCCTTGTTTAATCCATGCTTTTATACCTTATTTTCATTGGAAAAGAAGGCTATTTTTTGTTGTTATTTGCTTAAATGTGATCAGTTTTACAAAAGATTGAGTTCAGATCCTTGATGAGAAAGTTACTTGTCACCTCTAAACCTGTTGCCATTGAGTCAATTCCAATTCATAGCGACCCTACAGGACAGGGTAGAATTGCCCCATAGGATTTCCAAGGAGCAGCTGGTGGATTTGAACTGCTAACCTTTTGGTTAGTGGCTGCAGCTCTTAACCACTGCACCACCAGGGCTTGTCACATCAGACTTCTTTGATTTCCGTGTAGAGATCCTTTTCAAGAACGTAATTTAACGCATAAGGAACTTTGATTGTGGGTACCGAGCAGTGTGGAACTGCACAAGCATGGCATTCTTCCACCACCTAGAGGTAGGAGTTGTATGGTACATGGAAATGGGACAGGAAAAAAAAGAGCCTCAAAGAAAAGAATTTCTGCCGTCTTGGAGAAGTTTAACCTGTCAGGTGCTATTTTTTAATCTACAGATTTAGGTGGTTGGAAATCTCTAAGATTTCTCTCAAAACTCCAAATGAAAATTTGCATTTCAGAGCAATTTAATGTTATTAGTGCCTCTGTGAGTCGGAATCGACTCTACAGCAGTGGGAACACTGTACTTGCTGGAAATGTGATTGGAGATACTCTATCCAATTTTAAATTGAGTGAGAAAAAACAAACTGCTGACCTTTTGCTTAGCAGCTGAGCTCTTAACGTCTGTACCACCAGGGCTCCTTGGAGTTCCTAGGTGGTGCAGATGGCTAACACACTCAGCTGCTAACTAAAAGGTTGGAGGTTTGGCTCTACCTACAGATGCCTTGGAAGAAAGGCCTGGCTGTCTGCTTCTGAAAAATCAGCCATTGAACTCCCTATAGAGCGCAGTTCTACTCTGACACATATGGTGTTGGAATCAACAGCAACAGGTTGGTTGGTTGGATGGAAGTATTCAGTACTCTAACAACTGCCATCAAGCCTTTGTTTTAACAAGTTTTTTTTACTTTCAATTAAATGAAGAGAATATATCTTTTCCTGTAGACTCTTTATCATTTATCACAGGTATTTTAAAGTCATTGTCTACTAATTCCAACATCAGGATTGTCTGTAAGTCTATTTATATTGATTGACTTTTCTCTTGACTCTGGATCTCATTTTCCTATTTGTTCACGCATCTGATCTTTATTTTATTGCAACTTTGTGAATGATAATGTTGTAGAAACTCTGAATTCTGTTAACTTTGTTGGAAGAGAGTTGAGTTTTGCCTAGCAGGCAGTTAAATTACTGTAGAATAATGATCTTGTGAAGATTTCATTTCAGGCTTGTTAGGGTGGATCTACTTCAGTGTTGCTTGTATTCCTGATACATAGTCTTTACTCCTAAAACACAGGCCGTTTTGGGGATTAAGTAGAAAGTTTGAGGTGTTTTCTGGTCCCTCTTATACTTTTTCTTCTTTTTTAGTTTATTGTGTTTTAGGTGAAAGTTTACAAGCATAAATTAGCTTTTCATTCAAATAATTTAAACACGAATTGTTTTGTGACATTTGTTGCAATTCCCCATGTTTCTTGAAGTCTCGCCCCAGTCAGGTACAGTTGAAGCATCAGCTAAGGATTTGAAGGAGATTTTATATGCAGCTGATGAGTCCCAAATCTGTCTTCAGCTCTGATCTAGCTTCTCAACTCCAGACCCATATCCCACCTGTCTGAGTACTTGGGTATCCTGTGGATATCTCAGACATGCTTAAACTTAAACTTACCTCCTGAACCTGTTCTTTCTATATTCGGTATCTTGGTTATTGATGTCACACTGCCCAGTTGCCCAGCTTGGAGACCCTAGAATTATCCTGTGTTCCCCCTTCTCTTTCACTTTCCGCATTCAGTTGATTAATGATTCTTACTGCTTTTTCTCCCCTTTCTCAAGTCCATCTCCTCATTTCCATCACTGAAAACTGCCATTGCCATTGCCTTAGTTCAGGCCTTCTTACTCCTTGCCTGTACTTGGTTTTCTGTGTCTGATCTCCCTTTTTCCATACTTTTCCATATTTTGCCAGACATACGTTCTTAAAAAAACAAATCTGGTCACTTTGCTTCCATAGGTGGCAATTATTAACAATATTTGCTTCTGCTTTATCATTAGAATACAAAGCCCTTCCCCATTTTATCCCAGTCTACATTTTCAGCCCTCTTCCTTTCTTCCTCCTCGTTTAGGCCCCTGCATTCCAGGGGAAGCTTCTTCCGTTCTTTGACTGTTCTGTAATAATTCCTTGCCTCCGTAAGGACTATTCGTTCTCCTTTAAAGTCCTCATTCCCCGTGTTCACCCTGTATTTTCCTACTCTGCTTTCAAGAAGACCCAGCTTTCATGTCAGTCATCACCTTTTATGTACATTTTCACCACTTCTTCCTTGGGACTCTCCTGACCCACTGTTCTTAAAGTTATTACCACTTTTCCTGGTGACACCTTTCTTTGCAACCGGACTATGAGCTCTCCAGGGTAGGCACTATTTTCTTTTTTCCAGCACCTATTATCTGGCCTCATACATGGTAAGCATGCAGTACACAGCTGTTGAATGAGAGCATAGGTTTTTTTTCATCCTTAGAGTTGGTATTTGTGACATTTTAACTAAGCCTTTTCTTTTTCCCTGGGGAAGACTGAAACATATTTTCACTCTCTCTATAAAAATGCTTTTTAAATATCCCAAATGACTTTAATCATCATGCAAACTTTAAAATACCCTACTTTGGTTTTAAATGTGGTATGTTGTCATAGGAACCAAAATTGTTTTAGCCAGTTGGAGCCCAGATGGAAGAAGGTTTTTCTAGCTATAAAGTATATGCTGAGAGTTACAAAGAATACCTTAGCTATATTACTTGCCTCTGGGCAAGACATTATGTGGTATCTCTCAGGAAAAAGAAGCAAATATGTATAACTTTTACTTTCTTCTCTGAAGTACTACGATTCTGTAACACTGAGCAGTGGTTCTCAGTCATTATTCTGCCTTCACACCAGTCACATGCTTGACAGGTTCCTAACTGCCATCGCTTCTGTGTGCAGTGATTGTCCTCGGGCAGGGGTGGGGAGGTGGGCACGGGAGAGAGGAAAATAGAGTTTGACAAAAATCTCAGCTGACTCCTGCTGAATGAAAATCACTGGTAAACCAGTGACTACCCCCACGAAACCAGCTCTAGACATGTAGTAGCAGATCTAAAACATAAAATTTTTATACTCTGCTCACCACATAACACATAAATTTTGTCCCTAAAATATATATTTGAAATGAAAGAATATATAATATTTTAAAAGGTAAATTTTTTTAAACTTTCTATAAACTGGGGATTTTAATTGATTCCAAATGCTGTGAAGTTTAAGAGAGAGAGTTGAGTAAGAGAACATCTTATTCTAGCCATTTTCAATACTTTTATAGTTGTGAACAAAATACACTAAATTCTTCATTATCAGAAGCCCTTGGGGAATGAGTCATTAAAGTCAACTGTCCAAAGAGTTGAAGGTTTGGTTTAAGAATTAAAACATTGAAGATATTTTCCCCATTATGGATTAAAATATTTCTAAAATACACTATTTCCTTCTTAAATATGAAAGGAAGTTTAATATAATATATACATATATTTTATATATGCACTTTACATTTCTTCTTTTTATGTGTGAAGCCTTTATAGCACTTAATATTGTTGACTACTCTTCTTAAATCCACCTTATTCCTTCAGTTTCCTTGATGCCAGTCTTCAGTGGTTCCCCTGGTTCTCTTTTTCTCCTCTCTGCCAGTACCTTTGCAGTTTCATTTATGGGTTCCCCGTCTTCTCTCCAGTCCTCCTTCCCTCCCTCCCTCTCACACATTTAGTGCCAAACATATAACTACCACTGCAGACATTTTTTCTCCCATTAGTGGGGAAGTAAATGTGAAATAGCTTTGCAAATAGCGTTAACTGCTGAGCTCATACTACGTAATTATTTTTCAATACTTGGATGAGAGGTCTTCTGAAAGGAGGTACTCTGTTTTATTCATCTTTGTATCTCCAACACAGAGTATAAGACCTGTCACAAAGTACGGGCTCAGTTAAATGTTTGTTGAATGAATGAACAATATGAGACTCAGTGATACTCTAGAAACACATTGATCTAGAGCTATGCTCTCCAATACGGTAATCACTAGTCACGTGAGGTTATTTAAATTTCAATTAATTAAAATAAAATTTAAAATTCAGTTGTTAAGTCACATTAGCCATATTTCAAGTGCACAGTCACCACATGTGGCTAGTAGGTACCATATTGGGTAGTACAGATACAGAACATTTCCATCATTGTAGAAAGTTCTGTTGACAATACTAGAGGTTTGTTAACCTCTACACTCTGTGGCTCCAGATTTTCATCCTTTTTTTACTTCTAGGCTCTTTTTATATTTTCTCTGCCTCTTCCCTTTCTTGTCAGCTATAATTTATCCTTTCTCTTCCAGTTTGCTGTTCCATATTTCTCATTTTTAATCTAATTCATCAAATTTGTAACTGTGGCTGCCCATAGTCTTTCATTTCTTCCAGAATCTCTAGTTCTGCATTGAATTATAGATAAATAAAATTGCTACCTAGATAAATTCCAAATAAATAGAGATGTTTTGTAAATGGTTTTCATGATCTTTGCCTAAGTAGTCTCCAAAGCACTTATATTAAAACTCATTGCTTTCTCAGTACGCTCTCTCTTAAAAGTTAATTGACTCTAAATTGCTGACTTCCTACAGTTTGCAGTCTGTGCTGGAAGATCTCCTGGTTGCTACTTCTGATGGACTTCTTCATCTTATTCACTGGGAAGGCATGACAAATGGAAGGAAAGCCATTAATCTTTGCACAGTACCCTTTTCAGTAGATCTGCAGTCATCTAGAGGTAGGAATGCTTTCTGCATAGGGTAGAACCAAGTGTATAGTGTTTGGGATAATTGACTTAAGATATTTTCCACGGACGGGCATTGACTTTTCTACTTTGGAAATCATTATGCAAGGGAGAGATATATATGTGTGCCTCTGTCTGTTAGGAGGAAAGGGTAGTTTAATTGTTCAGTTTTGTTAGATTATTATTTTTGCCCTTCTAACTATCCTTACAGGGTTTGCAAACAAAATGTGAGAGAGTGGTTCATGTATTTATTTTTTCATCAGCAGGTTCGTTCCTGGGCTTTGCAGATGTGTACATCAGAGACATGGAATACTGTGCCACACTGGATGGCTTTGCCATTGTGTTTAATGATGGCAGAGTGGGATTTATTACACCGGTGTCAAGTCGACTCACGGCAGAGGTGTGACTGACTGACTTTGCTTGTTTACTTTCTTTATTTTGCAGTTGTTAATTTTCCTCATTGTTATTAACTGTACACACCCTTTATTTTCCTTATTTATTTAGGGTTTTAGAGGTTGTTAAATAATTTTTAAATCAAAACTATAAGTAATATAAATAGACAAATAATTCTATGAGACATATTGAAGAAAAACAATAGTTCTGCCCTCCTCCCTGCTCTGCTCAGCCCCAATTATCCATTTTCAGAGGCAACTACTTTTTACTCCTTTACTGGTTATTTTGATATTTATCTCCATGTACTGTTTGTTTGAATAATACTCTACTGCTCTGGTATTTCCTTTAAATTTTATAGCAGCTTCATGGAGTTTGGCCCCAAGATGTTGTTGATGGAACTTGCGTAGCAGTAAATAACAAGTATCGACTAATGGCATTTGGCTGTGCAAGGTAATTGATAAAGACTGCTGTATTTTTAAATTACTGCCAAAAATAATGTTTTTAAGCATAAGATATACTTAATATACTTGTAAACTTTGTCATGCCTATCATGATTTATAAATCAGCCTTACTAAAAAATCTAAAGGTGTTTTAGCAAATTGAAGCAAGCAAATATAAAGAGCAAATTCTGGAGATTGAGCATTTATATTTTAAAAGTGGGCTTTTCTTCAGAGGTAGAAAATTGAATTATAAGTTAAAAAGAGTGGATCAGTTAAATTTTAGCTTCTTTATTGTTTAAAAGAGAATCTGGAAGTATTCAGATTCCATTTGTATGACATGAATAAGTTGTCTTACCCCTTGTCTTGCTTTAGAAGGTGGGAATATGTGGAAAGTCTAAAGGAAAAGAGTAAACAGCCAAGCGGTGAAATGGGGCTAGGCGGCCAGGCTCCGTCTTGAGATGAAGTGAGATGTGTTTTTCACATACCACCTACTCAAGATGTATTTCTTCTTCTGGAATGCTCAGTTTGTCTTTTTCTTTTTTTAATCATCCTTTTTAAGACTTAAGCATTGACACTGCCTTTGGATTAGTGGGTATGCCTTAGTTAACAAGAAAGTTTCAAGCTCACATGTAAGATCAGTGTCTTGCTTTAATTCATACTATATGTGTTATGCACACACACTCAGACTTGGTTTGGTCACATTTTAGAACCAATGTCCATGAGTGCATCTTGCCGGTAATATTTTCTTTTTTTTTTACTTTCCCTTAGATTTTGTTACAAGGTTGTTTATCTCATAAAACAAGTTCAGGAGGGGATCCTCTTTTTCTCTTCTCTGTTCATCTTTGAATGTGGGATAGAATTTATGGTTGAAGCCATCTGAGCTTTGAATTTTCTTTGTGGGAATGTTTTGAACTACTGATTCAGTTCAGTTTTTTAAATAAATTTAAAAGGATTTGTATCTTCTATCTCTTCCTAAGTCAGTTTTTCTAGAAATTAGTTTCTTTCATATACATTTTCAAGTTTGTTGGCATATAGTGTATACTATCCTTAACTACTGAATTGTGAAAGAAAAATATTCAGAAATTGCACATAATCCAGATATTCACAGTTTAACAAAAAATTATAATACAGACACCCATCTGTTGATAACTGGATCAAGAAACAGAACATTGCCAGCCTACCAGAAGCTCTACCCTGTGCCACTTCCTAATCACAGCTCCCACTCTCCTGTCCCCCGCCACTCCCTTACAGGAAACCAATTTTCTGGCCTTTGTAATAAGCAATCACTTGCTTTTCTTTATAGCTTTACCACCTGTGTATGCATTCCTGAAGAATATAGTTTAATTTTACCTCATTTTCAACTTTATGTGAATAGATTCATACTCTATATTTTGTCTTGCTTCTTTTAATCAAAATTGTGGGATTTATCCGTGTCGTTTGCCAGTAGCTAGAATGTATTCATTTGTTTGATTTATACTTTTCCAGTGTATGAGTATACAATAATTTATCCACTTTGCTGTTGATGGACATTTGCATTATCTCTTGGTTTGGGGCTGTTACAGTCAATGATGCTGTGCACAGTTATATATGTGTATGTATCCTAGCATATATATGCAAGAGCTTCTCTAAGGTATACTTAATAGTGTATTGCTGGGTCATAGGGAATGTGTATCTACATGCATAATTCAAATAAGGTCAACCTGTTTTCCGCTCCCAGCTACCTGCCCTCTGTGAGGCTATGAAAACTGCAAACAAGTTTGCCATGTTCGGCAAATGACCTCAGTGTGTAAGGGGATTTAATGCTTGGCATACCTCTCCTGGATCCCGCTTCAGTGAAATTTCGTGGGAATGACTATCTTGCTAGCTCATTGATAGTTTTAGGAAAAATGTTATTGAATTTTATCCATTATTTTTTGTTTATTTTGTTTCGTTTCCCAGTGGGATGGTTCTCTATATTACCAAAAAGAAATATACTAGTGTTTTTTTTATTTAGCTTTTTAAGCAAAATTTTTTAAGCAAATTTTTAATAGTGTGGTGAAACCCATATTCCAAACGTTTGTAACCTAGATTCAAGTTAAAAACATTTTTCCATACTTACTTCAAATATTCAAAAATACGATTAGATATATTTTTATATACGTGCACACACACACGTGTGTTTGTGTGTGTATTACTGAGGTATTTTGTAGTAACTTGTAAAACAACAAACATTTATTATCTTGGTTTCTGAGAGTGGGGAATCTAGGAGCTGCTTAGCTGGGGCGTTCTGACTCAGGGTCTCTTACAAGTCAAGTGTTCGGCAGGGCTGCAGTCATCTCAAGGCTTGACTGGGACTAAAGAACCCACTTCCAGGTTCCGTCACGTGGCTGTTGGGTGCCTGTGTGCCCTGTAACGTGGTACTGGCTTCACCCAGAGCGAGTGATCCAAGAAAGAAGCAAGCGAGACAGTGTCTGAGATGGAAGTTGCAGTCTTTTATACCCTAACCTCTGATGTAACATCATCCTTTCTGCTATATGCTGTCGGTCACATAAACCAACCCTGGTACAACGTGGAGAGGTGAAATTGCTAGATACGCATTTATTCAAATTTATGAGATGGTTGCAGATTTTTTACAAAATGATTTTGTTCCAGTTTACACTCCTGCCAGCCAAACATGATGTTCCCTTAGTAATGCTTTTTATATCTGTATTTGTCTTTTTTCACTGAATCAATTTCCTTAAAGTCTGTTTGTTTCCACAGTGGTTCTGTGCAGGTTTACACAGTAGATAACACCACTGGCGCCATGCAGCTATCTCATAAACTAGAGCTGACAGCAAAACAGTATCCTGGTGAGTCTTTTTTTTTTTTTTTTAGTTTTTATATGTAGCGAATGCTGATTTTAACTTAAATGATGTAGGTCAAATATTGTTAGAACTTATAACGTTATTCCATGTGACCTAAGGACTGCTGCATCACCAGAGAGGCTCCGTTTATTTAGTCCTCCATCCTCACTGTTGCTACCTTAGTTTTATCTCCTATGCTCCTTGTCTGGATTTTGCTGTCATCTCTTACCCTGTTTAATTGCTCTGTTATCTCTTCCCATTTAATTTATTCATTTGACAGTTTTTTATGGAGTCCCTACTATATACTAGACACTGTTCTGAATACTGGATACACAGCAGGAAGCAGATCAGAAATCTTTCTGAACACTTAGTGAGTCACTGCTGTCCACAGAACCAAGTCTAAACTCCTTGTGTCACTGGGAACGCTTTTGTTTGAAAGTAATAGACAACCCAACTTCCTATGGCTTAAACAAATAGGACTTATTTTCTAAATAGCAAGAAATCCAGAGGTTAGCTTTTACTGATGTTCATTTCATTTGGCCTTTACTTCATGGTCACAAGATAGCTCCTGACCCCAAGCGTTAAACTGCTGCATCAGAGTCAAGAAGGAAGGAGGAAGCAGGGCACTTAAGTGTTTTTTATCAGAAAAGCAAATGCTTTTCCAGAAGCACCCCACCTCCCACATGCTCCAGCTATCATCCACTTAACATCTAATTGGCCATAACTAGGTCACATGGGTTCCTTAGGCTTCAAGGACAACTTGGAAAGTATTAGCTTTTCCCAGCCTTTATGGTAGAAGTGGGCAGGGGAGAGGAGGATGGGAAAAGATGTTGGATTATCCAACCACAGTGACTGTCACACACATGGCATAGAAGGCCTTCTGCCACTTCTCTCTGGCATTATTTCTTGGTTCACTGCACCCTTGGTGTCTGTAATTTTTTCACAGCACCCCTAGGCCAAAGGAAATAAAAGAAGTTCTATTTATTCAGTAGTCAGGTCCAAACGACAGCCTTCATCACTGTATTTCCAGTCTCCCTTGGCCCCTCCACCTGGCTGCCTTAACTCAGGCACTAACCAGTCTAGCTTTCATTTTCTCTTTCTTTTGACTCCTGGAGATTTTTCTTTCTTGGAAATTCAGCTCTGTAACAGAAAGTCTTTGAATTACTTTTTAACATATTTTTCTCATTACAGAGATAATCAAAATCTATGTTAATTGTTATAAGATAAATTCCCCCATAATCCATTAACATTTTAGTGTATATCCCTACAACTAGATTTTAATACATGTATATGTGCTTCGAAAATAGATACTCATATTCTGTACATGTGCATGTATTTTTTATGTGGTATATTAAGAATGCTCTTTATACCCTTTCTGTTACAGTGAACATTAACATCTTTTCATTACAGTAAATATACATCCGAAACTCATTTTCTTGTTTTATTTTTTTCTTAACACACTCAATTGCTTTTATTGTGTAAGCCTCAATTTGATTTTGTATGTTTCTTCTCAGTGTGGTCCTAAATTCCTCTACTGGTCAAGTGTAAAGTATGCTACTAAGCTATGATGTTTCCTGTGTATGTTTCCCCTTTCTCTGTTATCTACATAGACACCATGGATGTTCATATACATAATCAAGGTGGGAAATGCTAATGTGAGGATTCCAACATAGGCAGAGGGAAAAAATTCTTGTTCTGTTAACCAAACTAAAATCTATATACCTCCCCTTTGTAGCAGATATACTTAATGGCAAAAATTAATTAGCAGCTACAAATGGAAAGAATTCTAATTTTAAAAAAAGTGATACTGTAGATCTGTTTGAATTGCAGATGGGAAACGCTGGCATGGTTAATCTAACTCTGTATTAAAGAAACTTAGATTTTAATACACAATGAATTTTCTCCTTTAGTAATTACTATATACAGAGTTGAAAGAATTATTATTAGATGAAAGAAGATGTGAGTACCTGGAGTACTCAGGCTGGAGTGTGCTTATTCTAATAAAACGTTGAAGGTCAGTTTATTTGAACTTACATCCCTTTGATGTTGCCAGTGCAGCATGATGATAGTCATAAAGTATTACTCTACATTTTAAATGACTTTGTACTTTGCAGAGTACTTTCACATTCAATATTGAATCATTCAACGTAGATCCTATTTACAGAAACTGACCTGCCCAAAGCCAAATACGTTTAATAGTTCACAGTGGTAGTTATTCAGTCTAAAAGTATCCAGAAATGACTTTCACTTCTTATCAGTCACTTGGACACTAAGTTTGTTCCGCTCAGATCAGGTCAAGGCTTATGGCTTAAATACCCCTAAATGAGCAGGATTCATCCGATTGTTTGAAATCATGCCTTTCTGCTTGTGTAGAATATATAGACTGTAAAAAATACTAAGTATTCCTGAAGCAATCATTTATTTTTGACTCCTGTCACAATTTCTTAACAGACATTTGGAACAAAACCGGAGCTGTTAAAATGATCAAGTGGTCTCCTGACAACAGCGTTGTGATAGTGACCTGGGAGTGTGGAGGCCTTTCTTTATGGAGTGTGTTTGGAGCCCAGCTGATTTGTACACTTGGAGGAGATTTTGCGTGAGTGAATTATAACAAATTCTTAGATAAAATAATTTCACTGCCCTCCAGACAATAAACTCACACACACACTCTGTCATAGAGCTCCCCTTTTTGCTTTATTTGACTTTTATCCCAAAATAATTTATAAACTTCAGAATTAATTTGTTCAGAATGTATTGATTCTCCAAACGTCTATCCTCTTAAAACTGACTATTAACTCAGTAACATTCATTTATTGAAACCTTGCTGTGTATATGACAGCATGTTAGATTCAAAGCTGAATCAGACATAGTTTGGTCTTCAGACTATGAAGCTTATCATCTGATAAGAGAGGTAAGCCACATACATATGTAACTATTAGAAAGTAGAAAGTTACAGTATCTCATTTGTGGGTTGGTATCTATCTACCTTATATAGTATCCTAAACCTTAAACCAGAGGCCGATTAACTAGTAAGCAGGGTATGCACTGGCTTACATTAAGCAAAGTACTGGTGGCACAGTGATTAAGAGCTCAGATGCTAACCAAAAGGTCAGCAGTTTGAATCCACCAGCTGCTCCTTGGAAACCCTGTGGGGCAGTTCTACCCTGTCATATAGGGTCACTATGAGTCGGAATCGACTTGATGGCAACAGGTTGGTTGGGTCACACGAGCTTACTTGTACTTACTAATCTGAAGTGCACAATTTCACCTGTTTTTTCACTACATCAGAGATGTGGTGAAACCCATGTGAAATTGTGCACTATAGATTAGTAAGTTAGTACAAGTAAGCCCATGTGTACCTTGCTTTTTGGGTAATCCATCCCTGAGATTCCTGAGGGAATAAACATAGCTTCCTTGACCCTGTCAAGAAGTCAGTTTGGCCCTAGGAGAAGTGGCTTAGTTAGATCTAGGTGTATTAACCAGTAGTCTGGTATTTCATGCATTATTATGTATTTCTATTTTAAAGAAGCAAAATCAATTTGATTTAAAAAAATTAAAGCCAAATATTATGTGTATTGTATGTAATTAGAAGATACTTTTAAATTCTGTCTTTGTTCTGTTTCAGTTATAGGTCTGATGGTACCAAAAAAGAGCCCCTTAAGATCAATTCTATGGTAAGCAGTTTCTGTTTTTTAAAAAAAAAAAAAAGTGTGAGAAACCGAGGATTTTTTTTCTTTCTTTCTTCCCTTTTTCTCATGTTGGTCTGATAAAGTCACAAAGTTATTTTAACCCAAAACCAAACTCGTTGCTGTCAAGTCATAGCGACCCTATAGGACAGAGTAGAACTGCCCCATAGGATTTCCAAGAAGCGCCTGATGGATTCGAACTGCCAGCCTTTTAGTTAGCAGCCAAATAAAGCTATTTTAGTTTCTCTTAAGTAAGAGAGACAGACTTTTCTTTATATGATTCTTTGATAGAAGCATTTTTTAAAAACGGGCAGGCTGCCCTATTTTCAGTGTTTGATTTTGATTTTGCTTAGGTATGTCCAGCAAGCCACTGTTATCTTTGTGAAGATAATGACTGTTCAGATCAAGCCTTTCTTTTTTCAAAACATACCTCCATTTCTTGTGTGAGTTACTAGCACTTATCTCTCATAGCCTCCTTTCTTTTAGCATAAAGCAAAGTGCTCATTGGTGGCTTTTCCTGTAGGACACACACTTTGTATTGAGTATATTTTTAAAACTCCCCGTAGATGTATGGCAAGAGACTTACAGTCACTGCTGTAACAATACATTTCATTTATCACCTGTTTTCCAGAGTTTCTATAAAAAAAAATGAGGCAGTCCCTATCTTTACATAAATAACATTTTCTTAGGATAGCCCTTCCGGGTACCATCCTTGAGAAATTAGTGGCTGTGAAGCTTCTCTCTACTTTTTTCTGTTGCTACAGAGAGGGAGGCATTTTCTGAACTTGGATTTCTCCAAGAATTACAACTACCTTGAATAGTAGTTCCCAGACTTTCACCACCAAGGAATCCTTCTGATGTCTCTCCCTACTCTCATGTTTTAAAATAGGTTTTCAACCAAACAGCATTTCTGTAGCTGCCAGTTGTTGATTCTGAATGGCATGCAATAACTGGTAGTTGCAGCCTCGCTAATTCGATATTTCAGTCACAAACTTAGGAATCTAAGCATTTATGTTAGCTTGTGCAGCTTTATCCTAGGAAAACATAAATCTTCTATTACGTTTTTCAAATTTGGATAACAGTTGACTGACCTCCATTACTACTTTCTTGGCTCCCATGTTGGGAATCACTAATCTTGAAAACACTATGGTGGAGTCTAGGCACAGAACATTAAAACTGACTGGGCCTTGAGAAATGTATTTGAACCTTTGCATTTTACAGACAAGGAAACTTAATGCCCTGAGAACAGCTTGGCCAAGGTAATACAACAGAATGGAGGCCAAGTTGGAATGCAAACCCTAGTCTTACGCCTTCCCCTCCGGTGTTCTTTGCTGTTGACAGAACTGCATCTGTTGTAGATGCTTCTTTGTCAGGCTTCAGCTAGGTAACCTGGGTCACACTTGAGATGTAGTTAAATCTAATTTTTGTAGACGTTAGAGCAGCAGGTATTTCTTAGGACTGAGATCCTGAAATTGGCACTAAGTATGGTGTGTCGTGTGTCCGCTCTTCTGAGTAGAGAGCAGTGACTGATTGCCTCGAGAGGTGGCAGAGATGTAGAAGTGGTTCTTGTCTGCATCGAGATTGTCGTGGTTTCCTTGGCCTGCAGAAGTCATTCATAATGCCTTTGTTGGTTATTGCAGAATTTGAATATTTGAAGCTAGGAAAGGATAACAAGAAACTTTTCATTGCTTTGGTGTTTTTTCTTTTCCCCTTCCCTCCCCCTGAAGAGCTGGGGTGCAGAAGGCTACCACCTGTGGGTAGTCAGTGGATTTGGTTCTCAGAATATTGAAACTGAGTCTGACCTCAAGAGCATAGTTAAACAGCCTGGCATTCTGCTATTTCAGTTTATCAAGAGTGTACTCACCGTAAACCCTTGTATGGTAAGTGGATTTAAAACTCTGATTTTTTTTTTTTGTTTTTAAGTGGTTTTTGTGTAAGAATTTCACCTCTTCCTGATGATACAGATCTGTTGGATATATTCCTAAAATTGGCATATTATCCTTTTTTGTGTATTTTTCTGTGACTCTTGTGTTTGTTTTTATTTTATATTAAATTTACACCAAAGTTTTATTTCTGAGCAGGTTTTATGGTTTTTATTTTAATAGGGTCACAAGCAATTTGAGGGAAAGCAGTGTCTCCAGATTTACTTGAATAGCATAGTCTTTATCTGGATATCAGTTCCCAAAGTGTGTTGCACCAAGAACTACTTAAGACAAATGTCATGAGAAATTACACAAGAAAAAAAAAATTCTCTTGTCATGTAAATGTGAAACAGGGGTTAAACAAAGCTATACAGATTTCTTGTATGACTCCAGAGTCTTTAATGTGCTAATGTGCATTATGAAAATCCAAGAGTTGATATATAGAAAGCAATGTTTCCCAAGCTTAGTTAACAATGAATTTTTAAGGAATACCTTGAAAATCCCCCACGCGTCTGTTAGTTTGTTGTACTGTGGGGGCTTGCGTGATGCCGTGATGCTGGAAGTTATGCCACTGGTATTCAAATACCAACAGGGTCACCCATGGAGGACAGGTTTCAGCTGAGCTTCCAGACTAAAACAAACTGGGAAGAAGGACCCAGCAGTCTGCTTCTGAAAAGAATTAGCCAGTGAAAACCTTATGAATAGCAGCGGAACATTGTCTGATACAGTGCTGGAAGATGAGCCCCTCAGGTTGGAAGGCACTCAAAATACGACTGGGGAAGAGCTGCCTCCTCAAAGTAGAGTCAACCTTAATGATGTGGATGTGTTGGGACCTTCATTTGTGGATGTGGCATGACTCAGAATGAGAAGAAACAGCTGCAAACATCTGCTAATAATTGGAACATGGAATGTACAAAGTATGAATCCAGGAAAACTAGAAATCATCAAAAATGAAATGGAACGTATAAACATCGATATCCTAGGCATTACTGAGCTAAAACAGACTGGTATTGGCCATTTTGAATCGGACAATCATATGGTCTACTATGCCGGGAATGACAACATGAAGAGGAATGGCGGCATTGCATTCATCGTCAAAAAGAACATTACAAGATCCATCCTGAAGTACAACGCTGTCAGTGATAGGATAATATCCATATGCCTACAAGGAGGACCAGTTAACATGACTATTATTCAAATCTATGCACCAACCACTAAGGCCAAAGATGAAGAAATTGAAGATTTTTACCAACTTCTGCAGTCTGAAATTGATCAAACTTGCAATCAGGATGCATTGATAATTACTGGAGATTGGAATGCGAAAGTTGGAAACAAAGAAGAAGGATCGGTAGTTGGGAAATATGGCCTTGGTGATAGAAACGATGCTGGAGATTGCACGATTGAATTTTGCAAGACCACCAACTTCTTCGTTGCAAATACCTGCTTTCACCAACATAAACATCAGCTATACACATGGACCTCGCAAGATGGGATACACAGGAATCAAATCGACTACATCTGTGGAGAGAGACAATGGAAAAGCTCAAAATCATCAGTCAGAACAAGGCCAGGGGCCGACTACAGAACAGACCATCAATTGCTCATATGCAAGTTCAAGTTGAAACTGAAAAAAATCAGAACAAGTCCACGAGAGCCGAAGTGTACGACCTTGAGTATATCTCACCTGAATTTAGAGACCATCTCAAAAATAGATTTGATGCGTTGAACACTAATGGCTGAAGAAGACCAGACAAGCTGTGGAATGACATCAAGGCCATCATATATGAAGAAAGCAAGAGGTCATTAAAAAGACAGGAAAGAAAGAAAAGACCAAAATAGATGTCAGAAGAGACTCTGAAACTGGCTTTTGAACAGAGTAGCTAAAGCGAAACAAAGAAATGATGAAGTAAAAGAGCTGAACAGAAGATTTCAAAGGGCAGCTCCAGAAGACAAAGTAAAGTATTATAATGACATGTACAAAGACCTGGAGATAGAAAAACAAAAGGGAAGAACACATTCTGCATTTCTCAGGCTGAAAGAACAGAACAAAAAATTCAAGCCTCAAGTTGCAATAGTGAAGTGTTCTACGGGGAAAATATTAAACAATGCAGGAAGCATCAAAAGAAGATGGAAGGAATACACAGAGTCACTATACCAAAAAGAATTGGTCAACGTTCAGCCATTTCAGGAGGTAGCATATGATCAAGAACCGAAGGTACTGAATGGAGAAGTCCGAGCTGCACTGAAGCCATTGGTGAAAAACCAGGCTCCAGGAATTGATGGAATACCAACTGAGATGTTTCAACAATCGGAGGCAGCACTGGAAGTGCTCACTCTTCTATGCCAAGAAATTTGGAAGACAGCTGCCTGACCAACTGACTGGAAGAGATCCATATTCGTGCCCATTGCAAAGAAAGGTAATCCAACCAAACGCAGAAATTATTGAACAATATCATTAATATCACACACAGGTAAAATTTTGCTGAAGATCATTCAGAAGCGGCTGCAGCAGTATATCGACAGGGAACTGCCAGAAATTCAAGCCGGATTCAGAAGAGGACGTGGAACAAGGGATCTCATTGCTGATGCCAGATGAATCCTGGCTGAAAGCAGAGAATACCAGAAAGATGCTTACTTGTGTTTTATTGACTATGCAGAGGCATTCGACTGTGTGGATCATAACAAATTGTGGATAACATTGCGAAGAATGGGAATTCCAGCACACTTAATTGTGCTTATGAAGAACCTGTACATAGATCAAGAGGCAGTTGTTCAAATAGAACAAGAGGATATGGTGTGGTTTAAAGTCAGGAAAGCTGTGCGTCAGGGCAGTATCCTTTTACCATACCTATTCAGTCTTATGCTGAGCAAATAATCCGAGAAGCTAGACTATACGAAGAAGAACAGGGCATCAGGATTGGAGGAAGACTCATTAACATCCCTGCGTTATGCAGATGATACAACCTTGCTTGCTTAAAGTGACGAGGACTTGAAGGACTTAACTGATGAAGATCAAAGACCACAGCCTTCGATATGGATTACACCTCAACATAAAGAAAACAAAAATCCTCACAACTGGACCAATAAGCAGCGTTCTGATAAATGGAGAAATGATTGAAGTTGTCAAGGATTTCATTTTACTTGAATCCACAATCAACACCCTTGGAAGCAGCAATCAAGAAATCAAAAGATGCATTGCATTGGGCAGACCTGCTGCAAAAGATCTCTTTAAAGTGTTGAAAAGCAAAGATGTCACCTTGAAGACTAAGGTGTGCCTGACCCAAGCCATGGTGTTTTCGGACATGTTATCAGGAAGGATCAGTCCCTGGAGAAGGACATCATGCTTGGAAAAGTAGAGGATCAGCGAAAAAGAGGAACACCCTCAACGAGATAGATTTATGCAGTGGCTGCTGTTGGGATGGGCTTAAGCATAACAATTGTGAGGGTGGCGCAGAACCAGGTAGTGTATCGTTCTGTTGTACATAGAGTCGCTATGAGTCGGAACCGCCTCGACGGCACCTAACAACAACAACCTGGAAAATATTTCTAGAAACCTACTTTGTGAAACATTACCCCAAATTATAATATGAACTCCTTAAGTTCATCACTCTGAAATAGTATATATTTGTATTATCGTATATTAGGAACATATAATAATAGTACATATTACGTGTTAGGAATGTATATCTTATTACCTACCACCAGTAGATTTTTAAATAGTACATCCAGTTTTTATTTTAAAAATTACAACTCATTGAAAAAGAATGTGAAAATAGCCTGGATCTCAGATCCCATTACTGTAATTGAAGCTTAAGCATCCCAAGAAAAACAAGAGTATTCATTCCTTCCCTCCTCCATCCCAAATAGTAATTAAGAAGTACCCTTGAGTTTTATGTCAAGATAGCATTTAGACTACCGTGGAAAGGTTGAGGGGATTGGGTGCTGATGCATTTCATTTGAAGAGTCACCTTTGAGAATGCTGGCCTTCTAATTGAAAACCAGGACATAATAACTAAGAGCAGAAACCATTGTATTTGTCTGAATAGCCTCAGAACCTGGCATAGTCCTTGGCACTAAACAAACACTCACCAAATGATTGTTGAATTGTTCTGAGCTAGGACTACAGACTTAGGCCACTCTTCCCCTTCCCCCATGATTTAGAAGCTCCTCCAGTTATCCCCGTCCCTAATCTACCCATGGTCACATGGGTGAGTACAGAGACACACACACACACACACACACACACACACACACACACACACACACACACACACACACACACACACACACACACACAC
>NW_004443961.1:5363332-5390642 GCF_000243295.1 Trichechus manatus latirostris
AGACCAGACTTAATGGTCTGATTGAGACTGGCAGAACCCCGGAAAGCATGGCCCCTGGATTCTCTATCAGCCCAGAACTAAAACAATTTCTGAGGCCAAGTCTTCAGACCGGGATTGGACTGGACTGTGGGACACAAAGTGATACTCGTGAGGAGTGTGCCTCTTAGCTCAAGTAGATACAAGAGACCAAAGGGGCGGCCTCTGTCCAGAGGTGAGATGGGAAGGCAGAGAGGGTTAGGAGCTGCTTGAATGGACATGGGGAATCGGGCGGAAAGGAGGAGTGTGCTGTTGCAGAATAGGGTGAGCAATTAGGGTCAGATAATAATGTATATATAAAATTTTGTATGGGAGACTAACTGGAAATGTAAACTTCATTTAGACTACAATTAAAAAAAAGAAAAAGCAGGCTTTATCAGAGATTTCATTTACACTGCCAAGTAGGCATTAAAAATATTGCCTGTCCTCTCCCAATGTAGCAGTGTGTGAGCTCATTATGTAGTCTTTGTCCTCTGTGAAGAAAACTTCTGTTGCAATGCGTGGTGCGTTTCTATAATAAAACTAAATAGATGTGTTACTTCCTTTCCCTAACTGACACTGAGCTGTTTGTTTTTGTTTGCTTTCCTCCTTTGTCCCTCTGTTTCGCCTGGACCTCATCTAGAGTAACCAAGAGCAAGTGTTGCTACAGGGGGAGGATCGCTTGTACTTGAACTGTGGGGAGGCCTCCCAAGCCCAGACTCTCCGGAGTTCTTCGGCCCACTCCGAGCATAAGCCCGGGCGGGCAAAGAGCCCATTTGTCGATGGAGGTTTCAAGTCTCAGGGTTTAAGCACTTTACTTGGCCATCGGCACTGGCATGTTGTACAGGTAAGTCTTCATTCATTGATTATTATTGATTTAGGTAAGATACCACTCTGAGCGTATTTTTAAATATTTCAGCTGTTGCTCAGAAAACTGAGACTCTTTTTAACCTTTTTGACTGTCGTGTCTCTTCTGCTTTTCTCTGTTCTTGTCCTTTTATGTCTTCTCCGTCCTTTCTTTCCACTGGATGTCGAGTGTGTCCCCACCTGCTTTGAGTCATTAGTATGCACAGGGTGAAGAACTGAAAGCTTTTTGTTTGTCCCTTATTAAGCAAAACTGCTCGTAGTACTTCCAGCCCCGTTTTTGTGTAAATTTAGCCCTGTGGATTTGTCTAGGCAAACGTGCGGTGACTTTGTGGACAGTGGCAATGTTGAGTAGAGCCCTGTGCAGCTGGCCTTGTGGTCCTAGAGGGGCCACTGTGAGGTCACCTGCCCGACTTCGGACCCAAAGTAGACTTGAACAATCTCGAATTTTGTTGTTAATAATTTTATTATTACCTAATCTTGTTCCAAATTATTTACTCATTCTAACATAACTTCTCAAATTAGCAGTGGCAATTAGTAATTTGATGAATTGGAAATTAATTCTGAATTTTGATACAAAATAAAATTAATATGGGAAAATGAATAAACTGACGTTTCCTGAAAGAAACTTGCATGCACAGTTTCAAAGACCTGAGTGGTGTGTTTCCTTTCCCCTTTGATACCAAAATATCTTAGGTACATCAGAGCTTACTCTTAGATTTTTTTCCTTTTAGTCAGCTTCTGTTTCCACAGTTCTTTGCCTTACTTCTACTCTGTACTTTTACCTTACTAGCTGATCTCAACTCCCATCTTATTTTCAGTTGATTCTGAGGGGAGGTAATGATAGGAAAATGGTCATTATATGGAAGATTGAAGGAAGAAATATTTCCTACATTGACATGTGGTATACACTAAAGGAAAACGTATTTAACTTACATTAATAAATTCATAAAATCAAATAATGGGCATACCATTTTATAATTAGTAACAGTTATTAAATAAAACTGCATCAGCTACTTCCTTGACTAAAATTTTCCACTGCTCCCTTCTCTCCTATAGCCATTTCTCTGCTATTTTCATTTCCCCATACTTTGAACTATTCATTCTACACTGACCTAGCATCAATTGCCAGTTCTGCCTAGCCAGGTCTGTGTTACCAGAGAGCCAAGTAGAGCAGAGGATCCAAGAAGGTAGGTCTGCAACTCAAAAATCCATCAGGCAATAACAAAAAGTGAATTTCCCTCCAGCTCAAAAATTCAGTGATTCTTGGTGCTCAATAAAGTATCCCAAATAAGAAGCATATAGCACTGATTTTAGGACTTTAGACAAAGTAGGTACTAGCAAGAGTCTTCTGTCAGGCTTACCTTTAGGTATCTGAGGATATTTAGAAAGATGAATTTGGTTAGCTGTAGCTTTACCTAATTTTTTTTTTTCCAGTTTCCTGAAAGCTAATAATAATGCCAGAGTTGTACTCCAAAACTTTTAAATTATAATAGACTCATAGAATTTTTAGAGCTGGAAGGACCTTAGAGATCATCTACTCCAACTAGATTTTGTACATGAGGAAACTGAGGCTCAGGGAAGTTAGGTGACTTGCCCAAGGTCACACAGACGCATAAGGGCAGACCTATCCTTACTGCCATGTAAGTTAAAGTAACAGTCTAACCTGTTTTAAAACCCAGGTGCTAAATGTTGTAGGATATCATTTACTGGGCTAAAGTCCAGAGTTTGCCTATTTGGCGATGTTTTTTTCTTGGAATTGTCCTATACTTTCTTTGTTTGATGGCACTAAAGCCACCTAATTCAGTGTAGCACTATGGTGGGGTTTGGTAGGTTGGCTGACAGTGTCCTGAGAATGCTAAAGCTTTATGTACGGGTGTTTTAACCGTTAATAGTGACTCCATGAAGAAACGGGTAGCTGGTTTAAATCCCCCTTCAATACAGTCTTGTCTCAGATTAGTGCCCGTGTCCTCCATCCAGGTGGCTTTGTTTGCATGATTTCTACTTTGTATGCTTCTTGCACAAGATGAGCTCCGGCTAATTCTGCTGCTCTTTCTGTTCCTCATCCAGAGAACTGGATGTGGGTGGTGGTAGTGGTGAAGTCTTCTACCTTACACTCCATAAGAATCTCCAGTTTAGAAGATTCTGTGTTAATTATGTTTTTTCCTTTAATTAAACACAAATAGATACTTGGCAGAAGCAGGGTTAGTATGTGTCACTAAAGAAGGTGCCTTGCACACTTTTTTTTTTTTTTTTTTTAGTTTTCCCAGCTACCGATTTTTAAAAATTTGGAAGTGGTTTGTTAACAGATGGCACACAGGTAATGTGAAATTAAAAAAAAACAAAAAACAAAAAACCCTGGTTTTCTGGCTGGGTTCCACCTGTGGCTACCATTTATTTTAATACTCCGTTATACTGTGTTAAATAAACATCTACTTCTCAAAGGTGCATGTATTATTATCCAGTGTTCTGAGGGTGCTGGTTTTATCACTAACCTGTCTCTGACTATTTAGAAAGAATAAGCTTCACAAAATGTGGAGGATTAGCATCTACAATGAGTGTGTCAGGCAGTGTGTTAGGGACTTTTAAGTCAGGGTTTTGAGTCCCTGGGTGGCACAATTGGTTAAGCACTTGACTACTAACCAAAAGGTTGGTGGTTTAAACCCACCCAGCGGCACCTCTGGGCAGTCTGCTTCTGAAAGGTCACACAGCCTTGAAAACTCTGTGGAGCACAGTTAAGTCAGGGTTTTAAAAAGCTATTTTACTTATAGATGATTTGCTCTCATACCTACAGTGTATCAGGCATACCAGGTGTGCTCGGCACAGGTCAAATCCACTAGGAGGGCAGCTCCCATAGTCTCATCAGTTCAAGATAAAACTAGTCTGGGAAGGACACAGAGTTCTAGCAGAATGATTTTTTTAAAAATAAAGGTCAGTTCCAGCTCTTTAAGAGAGATGGAAAAATACTCGGATAAGAAGGTTAGAGATGCCGTACCCCAGCACGTAGGAGGGTGGCACAGCATTGAGTCCTGGCTCGGCAGTCGTGAGCTGAATGAATTTCTTCACTCTTCATTAGGTGCCTCTTTCTTCACTTCTGCCCTTTCCTGTTCCGGATGTTAGTGGTAAAGCTCAGAGTCCAAGTGGCATGTAGTCAGCATGACCTACTGGGAAAGTAAACATTTTGTTCTAGTGTAGATCTCACAACATCTTCAGACACAGAACTGCAGGGGAAGTAAGGCTTCATTTGAAATGTACACTTTGAGTTTTGAAAATAAACCATTTGCCATTTGTGACACCTCGTACACGAGTATGATCATATAGTAGGATTCATCTTGGTTGCTATGATTAGAAACTCTTCATGTTGGGATCCACTTTGTTTTTTGTTTTGTTTTTCTTTTTTGTACTTTAGGTGAAGGTTTACAGAACAAATAGTTTCTCATTAAACACACATTGTTTTATGACAATGGTTAACAACCCCATGACATGTCAACACTGTCCTTTCTCAAGCTTGGGTTCCCTGTTACCAGCTTTCCTGTCCCCTCCTGCCTTCTAGTGCTTGTCCCTGGACTGTTGTGCCCCATTAGTCTCGTTTTGTTTTCTGGGCTGTCTAATCTCTGGCTGAACGGTGAACCTCGGGAGTGACTTCATTACTGAGCTAAAAGGTGTCCGGGGACCATACTCTCAGGGTTTCTCCAGTCTCTTTCAGGCCAGTAAGTCTGGTCTTTTTTTGTAAGTTGGAATTTTGTTGTACATTTTTCTTCAGCTTTGTCCGGGACCGTCTATTGTGATCCCGGTCTGAGCAGTCAGTGGTGGTAGCCAGGCACCATCTAGTTGTACTGGACTCAGTCTGGTGGAGGCCTTGGTAGCTGTGGTCCATTAGTCCTTTGGACATATCTTTCCCTTGTATCTTGTTTTCTTCATTCTCCCTTGCTTTGGGATCCACTTTGGCAGTGAGATTTTAGCTCCCACTTTATCACTCACACACGTGTCAGAAGTACTTAGGAAACACAAGGTTTGGGGGAAGGCGGAGTTCTCTTCAGTATCTTGGGTGGCTGGCTCAGTTATGCTTAGGCACGTCTTCAAGTGAGTATTTTTATTTTCTTGATCCAAAAGATTTTCATTTACCGCCCCCTAGAAAACTGCTTTCAACTTTTATTTTGCCTCCCAGTCATTACCTCAAGCTTACTGATTTCACCCATTAGAGTGAATTTTATTGATTGGTCTAAATGGTACATCTTATCTGTTAAGATTCACATAAAACATTCAAGCACATATCAGTGACACTCAAATACCTTTAATTCTGCAAGGTAAGCTTCCACAAACCAACACTAGGGATAAGAACTTCCTAATGTACTAAAGCTATTAATTTGCTTGGATTTTAAGTTGACTTAAGAGATAATAAATGAAGTCTAAGAAATAGTTTTATGAGTAAATTTTATCAAGCTTGATACTTGATTTTTTGTTTTGTTTTCACATTATGCAAAGAATCTTACTGGATTTGATTGGCACTTGACTTTTTAATTTGGCTTTCTTTTCTTAAATATGTAACAATTTTCTTTGAGTAAAATGCAAATAAATTTGAATAAATTGAAGCTTCTCTTATTCCAGGAACAGAAGACTCTTACTTTGTTCTGTTACTTCTCACTCTGCTCTCACCATATACTCATGAAAACTACTTAATCAGGGGCCAGTAGAGCTAGAATTTACTTAATTTACATTGATATCCCACTGGGGAGTCTTTAAGTTTGAAATTCTTATTAAGTTGATCCAAAGACACCATGTACAAAGATGTAAGACAGACAGCATGGGAAAATATATTTACTACTTATGTTACAGATGAAGAATTAATCTCTGACATATATTAAGAGTTCTTGTAGATAAATAAGTTGAACACCCCAGTAGAAAAATAGTAGCTTGTACACACTCTTACATGTATTTGGATATTTGTTTAGAGATAGAAAAAAAGCTAACCAGTGGTTATCCCTGAGCAATAATGTTCTTTGTGAATTTTTATGTTTAAATTTTATAAGCATATATTGCTTTTTTAATCAGGAAAATGCAAAAGTCATAAAATAATTTCATTGAAAAGCAAAAAGAGAACTCTTGCTGAACCTCTGATTTCATTAGATAGGTTGTTTTGGAATGGCTCAGATCAGCAAACCCACAGTGTTCATCTGTACCATTTCTTGACTGCCCTTGTGGGTGCTTGTCTAAAAATCTCGTCAGTCTGTATTTATTGAATGGTCGGTATTTAAAACAAACAGGAACATTGTGGGGAAGGAGGAGGAAAGCTAGGCATCTAGAAACTTGAAATTAAATGGTTAAGTCAGGAGATGTGAAATACTGGATGGCATCCAAATGTTAAGTTCCAAGTATTGCTAGTAATACCTGTCATTTAGGGGCAGTTTAAACATTGTAGTGGAAAATGAATTTTATATTGTAATAAGTTGATGCTTTCAATACTTTAAGTTTAAATACATTTCAGGAGTCTTACCAGACTGGTGTTGTTATTTTCTTTAGATTTCCAGCACCTATCTAGAGAGCAATTGGCCTATACGGGTGAGTGGTTATTCTGTTCGGGTTAACTTTCATTGGTTAGCGTTTGCTACGACAGGCATTTTGGGAGTTGAGCTCTTCAGTGGGTGTATTGGTAAGAGTAAAATTCATCTGTAATTTTGTCAAATGTAATGTATGTATAAATATCCAGATTTTAAACTTTACCATTTTATATATAATTCACTTAGCAAACATTTATTAATAGTCTTGTTTATCTCACACAAAACTGAGCTTTATTCTAATAAGGTATATAAGTTTGCAGAGAAGAGTTCATAATTTTTTTTTTTTTAAACAGTTTTCAGCTATTGATAAGCTGGGACAGAATATGGCTGTGGTTGGCAAGTTTGGTTTTGCACATTACTCTTTACTCACCAAAAAATGGAAACTTTTTGGAAACATTACCCAGGTCAGTCTTTTTTGAAATTAAAGACCTGTTTCTGAAAGTAAAAAGAGCTGTGTAATATGAAATAGCTATAAAGTAAACCACTATTTAGTACTTACAAAAAATACACAAAATCAAATATAAAAAAGTGATATCAAGTTATGTTGAAGAGTTGTTTCTGATAAAGTACTTGATATTTGATAAAGGATCTTGTGTTAAAATTACTGGTTTATTTTTAATTCCCGTTAAGGGGATTTACTCTTCTATTCCAGGTTGAGTTCATCACAGGTGATCAGAATAAATTTTTACACAATTTGTGATCGTTCTCTGCTTGTGTGTGTGATATATATACATATATATATGGATAGTATACATATATATGCAGTTGGATTTTGGAAGAATCAAATAGGAGGAAAAGAAAAGGAAGTTAACATTTAGTAGATGCCTACTGTATGCCAGGGACTTTAAGATGCTTTCACGTATGTTATTAACCTTAGTAACAAACCAGTAAGGGTAGTATTGTTACTCACTGTTTTATAAAAGAGAAACTAGGATTCCAAGTCACCCAGCTGGTAAATGATAAAGCCAGAATTTAAACCTAGCTCTGTTGGATATGGAAATAATATGGTACCCAAAACCCACTGCTGTTGAGTCGATTCTGACTCATAGCAACCCTATAGGATGAAGTAGAACTGCCCCATAGGGTTTCCAAGGCTGTAAATTTTTACGGAAGCAGACTGCCACACCTTTCTCCCACGAAACAACTAGTGGGCTTGAACCACCGACCTTTTGGTTAGCAGCTGAGTGCTTTAACCACTGCACCAACAGGGCTCCTATATGGTACCCAGTTGTTTCAAATGATGTACTTTTTGCTTTATAGAAATGCTTATTTTTTAAAATAGGATATGAATCATCATTAGTAAAGGCCCTAGAGTAATACTTAATTGGAGAGAGTGTAGAGCAGAAGTAATTTGAGCTTTCATGTCTACCTAAAGAATATTTTGTAAGTGTATTACTTCTTGTAATTTCTGATAGCATAAATAAAGATAATTTATTTTTATTCTTTTAAGGAACAGAATATGATTGTGACAGGTGGCTTAGCCTGGTGGAATGATTTCATTGTCCTTGCATGTTATAACATAAGTGACCATCAAGAAGAGGTAAAAAAAAAAAATTTTTCTCAGATGTAATCGATTTTCACATTTTAAAGATATTAAGCACGCTTTGGTTTTAAATGAAAATAATCTGTTGAAAACTGAACAAAACATTTTTTTGAATCAAGAATTTGGTGTTTTCTAGCTAATGGGATTTTCATTTCAGCTTACTGCTGGTTTTTAAAAAATTTTTTTGAGTGATAATTAAACCAAAAACCCATAGCCGTCAAGTTGATTCTGACTCATAGCGACCCTATAGGACACAGTAGAACTGCCCCATAGGGTTTCCAAGGAGTGCCTGGTGGATTCACACTGCTGACCTTTTGGTTAGCAGCCATAGCTCTTAACCACTGCGCCACCAGGGATTCCAAGTGATAGTTAGGACTTCTAAAATAACTTTTTCTAAATATTTTAGGTATTAGACAATCTCTATTAAAAACTGAAAAATTAAAACAACTGTTAAAGTAGGAGAGTTTATGATACAAGGATGGCTTAGAGTTAGATTCCTTAATTTATTGATTTGTCTGTGTATATTCTGAGAAATTGCAGGTCTCCTTGTATCAGGTCCACGAGGAGCATTTCCTAACGGGCCCATTCACAGTTTTGATCTTTTCATCTTTTGGTTATTTGTAGAATGAGCCTACCCTGCCAAAATATAAGCATTACCAATTATCACTGAAGCTTAGACAGGTCTTTTAATTCCTCTTGAGAAAAAGTCCGTTGATTAAAAACAGCGTGTGTAAAGTATTTTTAGTTAGCCGTGGCAGTCATTTTGGTTTCACAGCCTTCTTCCTTTGTGTTTTCTTCAGCTCAGAGTATACTTGCGGACATCTAATCTGGACAATGCATTTGCGCACGTCACCAAAGCACAAGCAGAAACATTACTGCTGAGTGTCTTCCGGGACATGGTGATAGTATTTCGAGCAGACTGTTCAATATGCCTCTACAGTATTGAAAGGAAGTCCGATGGGTGAGTGTAGCAGGTGACGGTCACTGTTCACGCCTGTTGACCATGTTTCCGTTGTAGTTTCCTTTCTCACAGCTGCTGTTCTACCTCTGAGGTAGTTTCCTTTGTCACAGGAGTTGAAAGGCAAGGAGTTTTAATCAGTGACAGTAATATAGTGGTCATTGTTGAGCTGCAAAAAAATAGAAATAGCCTACACTAACTTCTTCCACTAATTTTCTTGGGCTCGTTTGGGGAAAAAATCTAGTTAGGGGTGAGGTAAGCCCTTACATACTAATTTTTTTTTTCCCCACAACCTTGAAAATAAGTGCTTACTGTCATCGTGTTCCAGACCCGTGGGGAACTGTGAAGGAGTTCTCCGCTGTAGGGAAGCATGTCATCACTTCTCTGAGACTGACGGCTCTAGTCGGGGCAGGAGGGTCCTGCAGTTCTGCCACTGCTGCGTGTTGCCTGTATTCTGGGCCTTGGTGGGCTTGCAGCGTTTTGACCATCACTCTTGGGTTTTATTTTGTTCTCTGTCATTTCTTTATTTAACAGCCATGAAGTATGTATTTGCTGAAGTAAAACAGTGATTACGGGAATAATGTAAAGATAAAAATTAAATCTTTCTAGCCTCAGTGTTAGACCCCCTTCTTCCTTAGCCGACTAGGTTTGTTTGTTTTTATTATAGCTTCTTCCCTAGTTTTTTTCTTCCCTTTTTATCTTGTTCCCTTTCTCCTTCATCCCCATACATCCTCTCCCCTGACCTTCCCAATCTGCTGCTTGAAGGAAATTTGGGGGAGGAGAAGACAGTAGGACGGCATTTGGGTCGTCCATAAGTGTGAAACCTGTTAATACTATTACTAGTGGAGAAGGAAGAAAGCCTCGTTGGCACTGTTGTTGAGGTGTGTGGGTTTCTTTTGTTTTTGCAGTCCAAATACCACTGCCAGTATTCAAGTTCTTCAGGAGGTCTCCATGTCACGCTACATTCCTCATCCTTTCCTGGTAGTGTCTGTCACTCTGACATCAGTGAGCACAGAGAACGGAATCACCTTGAAAGTGCCACAGCAGGTACCATTCCATTAGCAGAGCTCTTTGGCGTTTTCATCTCAGTTTTTAGTGTGTTAAGCTGATGTCAAGAGCTATTTGTGTGTATTTGTTCAGCAAATAAATATTAATGTCTAATATATATCTTGTATGAAAATGCATGGTTACAGTGGCAAACAACACACATAGATTCTGCTTAGACATGAAACACATAAATGCATACAGAATTATAACTGTGATGTGTGCACCAAAAAGTAGTACTGGTTACTGGGAGAATATATAACAGATGTCTGGAGTAGTCTGGACAGAGGAGAGTTCTGTAGCATTTAAATGGAAACCTGAATAATGAATAGAGGCTAAATGAAGAGGGGGAATTCCAGGCAGAGGGAGAAGTGGTCAAAGGCCCATAGATAAGAGAGCACTTGGCACAGTCAGAGAATTGCAAGAATTTCAGAGTGCTGGAATGAGACTGTGAGAGAGGAAACGAGTCTTACAGACTATATTGGTAACTTCAGACTTTTAAGAGCAGTGTTTAAACTGGGTGTTATTAGATCTAAGCTTTATAAAGTTTATTTTAACTGTAAAGGGAAATGACCTGGATCAGGCCAAAACTAGGTGTAGGGAGAGCAGCTGGGAGGCTATTGTGGTGATCAAGATGAACGATGTTGGTGGCCTGAACATGGACAGTGAAAAGGAAGATGGAAAGAAGTGGAGTGAATATAGGATACAGAGGACTCCGTGATTGATTAACTGTGAGGAGAGAGAAAGGATAACCTCATAGTTTCTGGGTAAGGTAATTGGGTGTATGGTGTTGCCACCAGAACTCAGGTTGCATCACTTCCCTATTCCAAGTCTGCTTATATTACACCAGTGGTTTCCAAACTTCATGTCATCATGGAACCCATTTTTAAAGGAAAATCCTATATAGATTTTATTTGTACCATCAGCCCTGACTGTCCAGTCTGTCTTTTAGTTCCTATTGAGGCACTTCTTTTGAACTCAGCATTCCATGAAATAGTTAGCAAACCAGTGCACTAGACTGTTCAGTTATGGAGAATTGCCAACTTCTAAGAGAGTCTTTTCCACTGCAGTTAAACTTGTCACCAGCTGTTATTTATATGGATCTAAAATCTGATTTGTAATAGCCTATCGCAGTTGTCAAAGGAGCCCTGGTGGTGCAGTAGTTAAAGTGCTTGGCTACGATCCAAAAGATCAGCAGTTTGAACCCACCAGCTGCTCTATGGGGAAAAAATGTGGCAATCTGCTTCCGTAAAGATTTACAGCCTTGGAAACACTATTGAGCAGTTCTCCCCCATCCTAAAGGGTCATCGTGAGTTGGAATCGACTTGGCAGCAGTGGGTTTTGAGGTTTGGCATCCCAGTTCTCTGCTTTCTCTTCCACATGAGGAGCCCTAAACTATTTGCAGACAGCTGTCGTTCCTCAGCATCTCTTTCTCTGTGTCTTCTCTTCTCCATGCTAAATATTCCCATCTCTCAACTGTCTCTCACATGACATTGACCATCTTGGTCCCCCTTCTCTAGATAAACTTATAACTTGTTTTTTTCACCTTTAAAATGTGGCTCCCATTTCCTCTACAAACTATATTTCATGGGAACCAGATAATCCTAGTTGATAAGGGGAAGTTCTAGCCTAATGTGGAAGGAATGTGAGAATTAATGGATGACCATTTTGCAGCCCCTCAGGAAATCACTGATGGAGGCAATGATCATCACTGAATGAAACCATTAGATGACAGGCTTGGGCTGTCATTCCCGAGCCCACTGATAACTGAGCCATCACTAAAAGCGGGAAAGCCAGTGTGTGTGCTTCCTGAAGTGATGAAACAGGAAGCTCATGTGAAGAATTCTTGCCAGGAACGTTGAACCTGGATTCAGTCAGGCTTCTAGAGTCATCTTCCATTCACAGGAAACACAGGGATAGAGGTCCAGTCTAATTGACACCACAAGGAAGCAGAATGTGGGACCTCCTATAGGACAGCTACATCAAGTCAGTGACACCGGGGAAAATGTGAGGGGAGACCCTTCTAGATTAAATGTGACTTGGAAGCCATAACAGCCAAATATAGTGGGTAACCTCTTTTGGATCCTGATTCAGACCAGCTATAAAAATACGCTGTTGAAACAATTGGGAATATTTAAATACTGGCTGAGAGATGACACCAAGGAGTAATTTTAAATTTCATTAGATATTATACTGACATGATTAAATCAGTGCTGACCTTAACTTCTATAGCACCTCGCCTAGATTCCACACCTTGAAATCATCCTTGATTCCTTCATATCTAGGATATCAGTAAGTTCTTTTTTTTTTTTTTTAAATCAAAATCTTCCTCTTTACAGGTGACTTAATATCTGGGATTCACTTTAAAACAAGGCTTCTCAAACTTGAATATGCGTAATTGTTTAAGCTGGGTGTCAGAGTTCAATGGAAAATCATCATACTAGGCCCTCTACTTGGTTACTTGATTGAAATTTTCCATAATAAAAAGATTATTTCTTTCATTTCTGTAGTGTTACAACAGCCAGGATGGTTGCCTCTCCCCAGTAATCCACCCTGAATAACTCGGATTTTTTTTAATAACTCCCTTATCAGGAACCAGACGTAGTGGCTTGCTTGCTGCTGTCTTCTTCCCTTGCCTTCCAGGCCCTCCTTGGACGTCTGATAGTGTCCAGCTTTGTTCTCACACCATCCCTAGACTAACCAGATTGTCGTTACTTTCCCGAGAGAACTGTTCTGGCCCATCCCCATGTCTTCCTGCACACGGTTTGCTTCACCTGGAGCACCAGCCCTTTCCCTTCCACCCATCTCTGACTTCCTCTTCCTTCAAGTTCCGCCTCATCCTTTAAGCCTTGTCTAGCTGTGCCAGCTTTCAGTGATCTCTCATTTTTATGAACTTCTGAAGTCCTCAGAGCTTCCAGTATAATTCAGCTCTGCCCTCAGTTTTATATTTGCTCGCATTGTTCTTTAATTGCATCTTGTGTTAAGCTTTGTTCCACCCTGGACAGAAAACTCATATTCCCATAGAGCCTCACAAAATACCTGTACATAGTACAACCTCATTAAATATCATTGGTTGTTTAACCTGTAAACCTTATGGACTGAGGAGTAAATGCTGGAAACGTACCTATAAATGAGGATAAATGGGATTTCTTTTTCCCTCAGGCTCGGGACGCAGAGAGCATTATGCTCAATCTCGCAGGACAGCTCATCATGATGCAGAGGGACAGGTCCGGCCCCCAAATCCGCGAGAAGGAGAGCAACCCCAGTCAGAGGAAACTTGTGAGTCAGTGTAGATCACTTACAACACTGGGAAGGTAGGGGGATCAGAAGGAAGCAACAGAAGAATTTGAGAGTGGTGTTTTGTGATTTATAGACTGAGAAAGTATATAGAATTAGTCTTAAGCCTGTGGGTGTGAGAGTGACTGTTTGTAAAGGATGAAGGATAAGGGCCCAAATGGTAATGAGATGCTCCTTCCTCCAGATGGCACTGCTTAAGCGTTAATATTGCTAATTCTGCTGGGAAAACAAGGATGGACTTTGTTTTTAAGATTTAAATGTACATACTATGATTGCCCCTAATTCTACATACATCCCCCTGCTTTCCCTGCAAAGCTGCTGTGCAGTCATTCTGAAACACTTGGTGACCTGGCTCTTGTCTCTGCTCCAGCTGCCCTTCTGCCCCCCTGTTGTCCTGGCCCAGTCTGTGGAGAACGTCTGGACTACCTGTCGAGCAAATAAGCAAAAGCGCCACCTGCTGGAGGCCCTGTGGCTGAGCTGTGGCGGCGCAGGCATGAAGGTCTGGCTTCCGCTCTTCCCTCGGGATCACCGCAAGCCCCATTCTTTCCTGTCCCAGCGGATTATGCTGCCTTTCCACATCAACATTTACCCCCTGGCTGTTCTGTTTGAAGATGCGTTGGTCCTCGGTGCTGTCAATGACACTTTGCTCTACGACTCTTTGTGCGCTCGGAGCAATGCTCGGGAGCAGCTGGAAGGGCTGTTCCCCTTCTGCGTTGTGGAGAGAACCTCGCAGATCTACCTCCACCACATTCTGCGCCAGCTGCTGGTCAGGAACCTCGGGGAGCAGGCCCTGCTGCTGGCGCAGTCCTGCGCCACGCTCCCTTACTTCCCTCACGTGCTGGAGCTCATGCTGCATGAAGTGCTGGAGGAAGAAGCTACCTCACGGGAGCCCATTCCCGACCCTCTGCTGCCCACGGTGGCCAAGTTCATCACCGAGTTCCCCCTCTTCCTGCAGACAGTCGTCCACTGTGCCAGGAAGACTGAGTATGCCCTGTGGAACTACCTTTTTGCAGCCGTTGGAAACCCTAAGGACTTGTTTGAGGAATGTTTGATGGCTCAGGATTTGGACACAGCTGCCTCTTACCTTATTATCTTACAGGTAACAATTGTCTTCTTGGAGAAGGGCGAGAATTAATGAGCTTAAACTTAGAGTAAGTGTTGTGTGTTGGCACTGTAATTAAGGAGTGAATACAGTCAAGCTTTCTGTTCAGTTTGTATTGCTTGTCTTCCTTTTGAAGACCTCAGTCTTGTCCAGTGTTGGTAGAGGAGTTCTTTGAATGCCACAAAGTAACCCTGCAGAGGTTTTGTCCTCTTTCCCCTTTGATAGACCTAAAACAGATGAATGAGTTCCCAGTGGGAAGAAAAGCATTATTTTGCATATTAGTGGGTTTGTCTGAGCTCCCCGATACTAGATGTGTTTTGGTATAGTGTGGAATTGCTGGGGGGACTCTGATGAGAGCAGGAGTTGGGACAGGGCACCTTTCTTAGGCTCCTCAGAGCGAGAGAAGGTTCAGATGGCCACAGGGGTGACCCTCATTAGCCCACAGTTTTCCTCAAAATAATGGTTCTTTGAGACCCCTGAAAATGTTTCATTATATATTTGACAAAAGGGCTTCTATCAGTCTGATATGGATCTGACAGACTACACTTCATGGTTCTTTCAAATTACTGCAGAGTTGTTTACCATGATATAAGAAGCTGATCATAAACCTGATCTACCACACAGCTTTAAACTGCCTGAAGCAAATTTCCTATCAGCATTTTTGCTTCAAGAGAGCTGACTGAAACCAGAGGAGGTAACTCAGCCACAGGCTGGATGGCACGAAGATTCTGTGATGCTTTGGCTGGCCGTAAAGAAAAGCCGCAAGAATTATAAAAATAGAATCAAAATAAATTCGGCTGTAGTGTTTTAGGTTCCTTCCTAGACTTTCAATGATCTTACCAATGGAAGCTTTTTCTCTGGCACATTTCGTAAGTTGCTAAGGACTATCCAGGGGCGGATTATGCAATAAGCAAGGTAAACATGGGCTTACTTGTGCTTACTTACTAGTCTGTAGAGAACAGTCTCACATGGGTTTCACAAGTAAGCCCGTGCTTACCTTGCTCACTAGATCATCCGTTCCTGTCAGGGATGGTGAATTTGAAAAGAGGCTTTGATTCTGTAGGAAGGTGCTTTGGGGTTGGGAGAGGGACAGATGCCAGCCATACCTAGAAGCAGAATCTTTGATGTGGTGAAAAAATGTGAAATTGTTCACTACAGATGATTTGGTAAGCAAAGTAAGCACAGCGTTTACCTTGCTTATTGGATAATCTGCCCCTGGGACTATTCAGATAATAGATACAATTAAACTTGTCTATTTGGCACCTCCCATGAAGCCCAGCACAGGCAGTAAGGCTGGATTTGTGAAAGAATTATTGACGATGCTGAATGTATAGCAATTCTGCTTCCCAGGGCCAAAAGCAAAGATCTTTTGGTCACATCCTCAGGAAACTCTCTGTCCCAAAGGACAGAGAACTTCAGCTTTTGGAATCAGGCCAACCTAGATGTGCAATCTTGCTTTTCTGCTGACCTTCAACAAGTCACTTACCTTTGTTTCCTCATGTGGATAATATGCCTATTTTGCAGTCGTTGTGAGAATTAAATGAAATCATGCATGTAAGGTACTTAACGTGGCATGTGGTACATAGTAGGAGTTCCAAAACTCATAGTCTGTATTACACCAGCAGAGTATTTGCCTCATTTCCCCTTGCATGGTGCTTTTTTTAATGCTCCTTTTAATTGTTCTGCTAATCTTAACTGACTGCTACAGCGTTGTAGCTGCTGTTTCCTTCTCTGGGTTTAGGGGACTGGAGAGAGAAAGAATTGCTCATTTCGTCCCAGAGCACATGCGTCTAAAAGGAATGTCATCTTCCTTGTTCTGTTTTGTTGTTTTTTAGAATATGGAAGTCCCGGCCGTAAGTAGGCAACACGCCACCCTACTGTTCAACACGGCACTGGAAGAAGGCAAGTGGGACCTCTGCCGACACATGATTCGGTTTCTTAAGGCCATTGGCTCTGGAGAATCGGAGACCCCTCCGTCCACACCCACAGCTCAGGTGGGTGCACACCTGTCCCGCTTCTCTGGGCCATACGCCTACATGGCACGTCTAACTGCACTGCATGTTGTATGTGATCACAGGAACCCAGTTCAAGTGGTGGATTTGAGTTCTTCCGGAATCGAAGCATCAGTTTATCCCAGTCAGCTGAGACTGTTCCTGCAAGTAAATTCAGCTTACAGAAAACACTAAGTATGCCAACTGGCCCTTCCGGTAAAAGGTAAAAGAAGAATGCTCCATCGCTGCTCTTAGGGGATTCTGAGACATGCCGCATTTCAGGGCGTTTGTAAAGCCAGCTCTCATGGAAGCACCTGTTTGATCCAGTTGTAACTCCTTTTTCCATTCCCAAAAGGCATAGAGACCACACAGAAAGCTTCCCTTTTTCCCTCTTCCAAAGTTCACTTCTGTCCTCTTTGCACATTTTTGCCCCAGGCACTAGAGTATGGCTTGGTGTACCCAGTTTTCAAAGCAATTAACTTTCAATTTCTTCTGATAGTAGAATCAGAATAAAAAGGCAGATCAGTAAACCTACAGTTAATCCAAAAGCATTCTTCACTGCGCAGTGTTTTACCCTTCTTTCCAACTGTGCCTCTTGACAAACAACTTTTCATGCTCCTGCTTGACTGTCCTGTGACTCTTTGATTGGAGGAATCATTAGACAGTGGGACAACCAAGAGGAAGTGTATCCTGGAGACCTACAGCCCCTGGAGATGGGTTCTGTCCTGAGGGGTGACTGAACTCAAGCTGAACATTACAAAATTATTAAGAATTTCCTCTGATTTGTGAGATCCTTGTATTCCTGCCTGTGTGGTTACATGTGCTTGACCCTTGGTTTTTTGCTCCCCTGGTCCTTTTTTTGGAGCTGTGGTGGCACATAACCATAAGGTCGGAAGTTCAAATCCACCAGGCGCTCCTTGGAAACCCTATGGGGCAGTTCCACTCTGTTCTGTAGGGGCGCCGTGAGTCAGAATTGACTCAAGGGCAACAGGTTTGGGTTTAGTCCTTTTTTTTAACTGTTCTGTTTATATTCTCACTACAGTGCCTGGCACACAGCGAGAGCTTGTTTGACATTTTTTATTGTGATGTTTCACTGCTTTCTCTGTTACTGGCCATTGACCCTCCTCCAGCACCACCACTACTACCACAGCTCACCCAAAACACACACACACACACACACACACACAATCATGAGTCATATGCAAGTAGGATGCACTGTGGAAGGCTGTGGACAACTGCCAGGTAAACAGGTGCTCCTCAGCCTCACCCTGAGCTCTCACTCTGCAGGCACTGCTCTACGCATTGACACGCACGAGCTCAGTAATCCTCACCACAACTGTCCGAGGGTAGATGCTGTCATTGCCCACCCTGAGCAGGTAAAGAAACGGGCGCAGAAACACAAAGGTGTGGATGAGGCAGTCGTGCTCCAGACAGAGGCTCTGCCGCTGCCCTCTCCCACCCTCGCCCGCAGGCCCACGGCGTGCCACCACACCACATCAGCTCGTCTGCGGAAGGGACCATAGACTCTAGTCAGTCAAGCTGTTGCTTTTTGAAAATTGGTTTTATTTTCATAGGTCTCCATAACTCATGTTGAGAGATTTCATTTCACTTAGCTTCTCTGCCCTTGGCTTCTGTGATCTGGTCTCCTTCCCTCTTTTCAACTACAACATTTATTTGCTCCCTTTCTTGGCTTCAGCCAGTCACCACCCTCTTCCTAGGTCTAGCATCTTTGTCCCCTCTTTTATCCTGCTCCACGCACTCGTTCTACAGATGGTCTTTGAGAGCAGACAGCTGTGCTCCAGGTGCTGTTCAGGATGCGGTTTAAAGCCCTGGTCTTTGTCTTTCTCTACAGTCAGAATTAGGTCTTGATCGGTTACCTCCTTGTCAGCTTTAGCAATGCTGTTGTATAAAAATATGTGAAATCCTGCAGCTTTCCCGTGCCCCCACTCTAGATGGAGCAGAGACAGCGACTGTGCTGAGAACATGTACATCGATATGATGCTCTGGAGACATGCTCGGCGCCTCCTGGAAGAAGTGCGGCTCAAGGACCTCGGCTGCTTTGCCGCCCAGCTGGGCTTTGAGCTGATTAGTTGGCTGTGCAAGGAACGGACGCGGGCTGCCCGGGTGGACAACTTCGTCACAGCCCTGAAGAGGCTCCACAAAGATTTCCTGTGGCCACTGCCCGTCATCCCCACCTCCTCCATCAGCTCTCCCTTCAGGAACGGAAAGTACCGACCAGGTAATGGAGAATCACATCAGTTGTACAAAGAGAATTGTATTTTACCCCAGGCTTTTATACATTTTGCTGTGAGTTGATATTTAAGAAAGTCTTTTCATTCCAAACTCAGGGGCGAATCAAAGCCCGCTTTTTGTCCGTCAGTTGGAACATCCACCATTTGACCAAGGATGTAAAATAACCCATGTCTCTAAGAACCTATGTCTCTAAGTCTTGGGACCTCAAAGTCGAATTCATCAGCCCAACCACTCTTATCTCAGATTATCAACAAATTGTGAACTGGCTGAATATAAAAGCTGCCACACTTACACTGCTGTGGAAAGGAGTCTTGGAACCAGTTAGGTAGCTCCAGATCTCCAACTCAGCTCACTTGTGACTGACTGACCTGAAAGGAGTCATTCCAGGGGGACAGTAAAGGTCCCCCTGTAGGGGCTCAGGCTGCCGTCTCAGCTAGCAGGGCACAATGTGAAGCTGCGTATTTTGTTGAAAGAAACGTCTCGTAGTTCAGGTCTTTTTCAGAAGACTGAACTAGTTAGTACTACTGATGACAATTTAAACAAGAACCTCCTAGTATGGCACGTAGAAACTTCTTACCATCGTAAAAACCAAGGTGAGTACTTCCGACATCAACAGAGTAAGGTTTCGCCTAGTTCCACTAAGATAGAAGATGACTGTTGACTGGCAGTACGGGGCCAGCCTGTTTTGATGCCATCTCTTATCCCTAGTTTATGGGTGGAGGATGCAGCTTTGAACTGGCAGCATTCCCGGGGGAGAGGCTGCGAGAACTGAGCTGGCAGTGGCAGCGTGCGCATCTTGAATTGTGCTCCCCGTTCTTTGTGTTTTTGTCGTCTGGTTTCGGACCTCCCCTGCGGTAGGAGAGCAGCTATTAAAGTCGCAGTCAGCTGGTCCTTTTTTAAACCTTGAGATGGAGGCTGGCATCTCTGACGTCCAGCGAAGTCAGAGCTGGCTTGGCAGCCTCGGCCCCACCCATCAGGAGATCGACTCGGCCTCGTCCCATGGAGCACAAACGCAAGACGCCTTCCTGTCTCCTCTGTTTAATAAAGGTAAGTGTCAAGAGCAGTCGTAGCTCTTCTTTAGCCTTGGGAAGAAAGCTTCTGTGCAGTAGCACTGCCGAGATAGGACTTCACTCTTTCCTTTCAGCCATCACTGTCTGCTGGAGAGGCCAACAGTTACCAGAACAAGGGCATGTTGGCCTTGCCTGTACTTTGACATATTTTACTTCACATAAGAGTGATTCCAGGATCAGTCTGCGGGAACAGACTCCTTTCATTGACTGCCTTCTTCCTGTGGTGCTTCCTGTGGAAGATACTTTATGTCACATGTCCCTGTAGTGGGAAGAGAAAGTATTCAAAAGCGAAGAGAAACTGTCGGCCCTTGACTTAACCAAAGAGAACAGTCATTCAAAAACAGCGTGTTGAAGCTTACTCTTTCAAAAACTATGTGGTGTTTTTTTTTTTAAACAAAGGAAAGCATATTTTCTATGTGGAGCTAGTTTACAGCTTCTGACCACTCCTCCTCAGGTGATGAATGCAGTATTGGGTCAGCCACAGACTTGACTGAGAGCAGCTCCATGCTGGATGGGGACTGGACGATGGTGGACGAGAATTTCTCCACGCTCAGTCTGACCCAGTCAGAGCTGGAGCACATCTCCCTGGAGCTAGCCAGTAAAGGGCCTCACAAGTCACAGGTCCAGCTTCGGTGAGTTTCGCAGCTGTCTGAGAGCAGAGCACTTCCTCAGGGTTCAGGCAGACGGCACAGGGCCCCTTTCCTGATAAGCACTGCCCTTCCTCTGTACATCTCCATATCCTTCTTAGCGCAGATCACTTTGTTTCTGCTCTTCTGTAGGTATTTGCTGCACATCTTCATGGAGGCCGGGTGTCTGGACTGGTGCATTGTCATAGGCCTGATTCTTAGAGAACCCTCAATCATCAACCAGACTTTGGTGGTTATACAGTCATCAGAGGTGGATGGAGAGATGTTACAGAACATAAAGACAGGGCTGCATGCTGTGGACAGATGGGCCTCCTCAGACTGGTAAGTGCTGCTTCCTGCTGCTCCTTCCCGGCTGTCCTTTGGAGCATCCTGTCCTTCCGAGTGACGCTTAGTTAGGGTTCATTTATTTGGGGTTTTTATGTTGGCAGAAGTAAAAATGCTTTCGTATGTCATTTCCAAGGCCATTCTCTTTAGTAACCCTTGTATGTCTGTTGTGGAGCCCTGGTGGCACAGTGGTTAAGAGCTTGACTGCTAACCAAAGGTTAGCAGTTGGAATCCACCCGCCGCTCCTTGGAAACCCTGTGGGGCAGTTCCACTCTGCCCTACATGGTCACTGCGAGTCGGAATTGACTTGGGTTGTTCTGTTTTTCTGGTATGTCCACTGAGAAGGATAATGCCCCCTTGGAGCCCACCTGGATGGCTCGTTTCTAGCTTCCCTGTGACTGTCTGTCACTGCCTTCAGGTTGACGCGGTACACAGGATCTCAGAGTTCAACTAGAACTTGAGACTTGCGTTCTTTGGCAGTGACGATCATAACCGAAACACGTCTGCTTGAAAACAGAGGAAAATGTTAAGGCCTGTGTGAATTTAACAATCCATGGCAATTACCAGCAAGTTCTAAGTAAAAATCGCATGTGGGGGCTAAACATCTTGGATTCTAGGCCGTCTGTAAGGATTTGGAGTCAGTTACTTCAGTTCTGTGGCTCTAGTTTTCCTTAATTGCCAAATGCATTCAGGTTAGATATTCTCTGAAGGTCTTTTTTCAGTGCTAAAATCCTGTTGGTCCTTTAATTTTAGAATATTATTTTTAATTGTAAAACTGACAAATAAATGTCCGTCTTTGCTCCTAGTGCTCAGAAATTTAAGCCCAGAGCTGGTGTGCAGCCCTGAGCACTGGCCAGGGCCCCAGGAGGCCTTTCCTCCCCGCCCCCTTTGCCTCCTTCCCATTCTTAGCACTGACCCCACTGTACCAATGTTTAGGAGTTTATCCATCACACTCTCTGGAGCCTTCTGGAGTATGGCAGGGAGCTGATTGCCTTTTTCCTCTGCCTAGTCCTGGATATAAGCCATTTTTAAACATCATTAAGCCACAACTGCAGAAGCTCAGTGAGATGACAGAAGAGCAGGTCCAGCCTGAAGCCTTCCAGCCGGTCTCGGTGGGTAAGACCCCAGAGCAGATGAGCCCGCGGGCAGAAGAGAGCAGGGGCGCCTCAGGCCACAGTATCGTGCCCCTGGCGGAGGTCGGGGGCAGCACAGCCAGCCGGAAGGAGGAGGCCACCGCCCGAGCCCAGGAGGAGGAGCCTTTCCAGGATGGGACTTACGACTGTTCCGTGTCCTGACGGCAGGGGGTGCCCGCGCTGTGGGCGGTGTTCGGTAGCAGCGGTCTGCGCCCAAGGACACTGTGACCTCATGGGTGGCTTAAAGGGGAGAGGACTCCGCTCCGAGACTTTGCTTAGGGATTACTAAATTTTAACTATTTGTCCTCCACGAAATCTATTTGACTCCACAAAAATGTGATCTCAAATAAGTCAACTTTCATAAAAGATTTTTTTAAGCTGCAGTGGAAAGCAGTAATATTGTACAGATGTACATGAGAATATTTTGGTTTTATTCTTAAAAGACTGGTAGCCCCGAGACCACCGGGGTCACGTAGGCCCATATGAGCTTACTTTTTCCTACTTCAGCCTCTTGCCCGATTTCTGGTGTGTCCAGACTGCTTTTTTTAATAAATGCTAAGGTGCTCATTGTGGCTCATCAGTGACGTGAGCAACCTGTCTGCTCCCGTGGACAGCACTGGACTCCCCAACTGGTCCTCCTGGCTAGAGGCCCGCCCTGGTACGCTGTGTGCCGGCGTGGCGGGGACCTGCTGCGCAGCCTCTGCCTGTTAAACCCCAGCGCCGGACCCACGGCAGCCCTCCAGCTGGGGGCTTACGTGCCTGTCTGGCAAGCTCCACCACTGCTAGATCTATGTGGGCAGGGGTCTCCGAGCGGTTCTTTCTGGTTATGCTGATACCACTAGGCTCTTTTGTATCAAAGAAGGCTATCTTCATGTGAATATGCCTGTGTAAATACACTCAAAGCTCTGCTCATATTTGTAGGGCTTGTATTATAATTTGTAAGGGTTTACGCTGGCTTCTGCATGGCTATAGATACTCTTGGAATAACGACCGGGCTTGCTCTTCTTTCTGAGTCTGAACTGTCTTCATAAAGGAGCACAGACTTATTGGCTTGGCTGTAAAGTAATAGAAATGGTCACACCGATCATGAAAAGAAACAGGTTTTGTGCAAATTAATGTAGTTTCTTATTTATTGCTTTTGTAAATTGAATAAAAAATGGACTTTTATGTAAATAGGCTGCTAAATCCTGTATTATCACGGCTACTAAAAATTAGTATGTAAACAAAGTGTTCTTCATTGTAACTTTTAAACTATTTTATGTTATTTCTAGATATGACTTAAATTTTAGTTTTCATACATTATGGAAACGTAACTGCATATTCCTTAATTGCTTCAGACTGAGCTTACGTATCCGCTGTATGTAACTCTTGATTACCTTACAACAGTATTAATTTAGTTTGTACTGTGCAATTTGAACAAAGGAATGCAATGTTATTTTTTACAAAAACAGACTTATTTTTATAACGATGTATTTGATGTGGACCAAATTCGTACCACTATGTAAAACAGCCTCTTTCCTCCTAGTGCAATTACAGTTTAGAAGTAAAACGTGGGCCTCTGTCCTTGCTTTTGAAAAGTACCGTAAATGCCTAGATTCCGTTTTCAAGCCAGGTTTCTTTTGCAGGGAAACTCAAAACCATTTTGAAATCTTTAGTTAAAACTTCATCAAACTGTATTTAGAATTGAGTATGGTAATTTTCTATCGTTTTACTTTTTACAAGTGCAATAACTTCACATAATAAAAGTCCTGAGTGGGTGGAATATGTGATTGTTGGTACCTGGTCCTTCTGGTGCTACTTTTAAAGTCTGTTTCCAAACCACCTTTTCCTGAATCTTTAAGATAGAAAATCATGCTCCCCATGTGAGCACATGCAGCCCAGCAAAAACTAGCTGAAACTTCTCCTCCTGTCCTGGTCCATTAAGGAGAAGAACCAGCCTAACTTTTGTGTTTGCTGTGAATATTCAGTCAATAAAAATTATTCCCATTGCACACAGTTGTGATTTTTTTCAGATAATCCTAAATAAAGTACTACGCTGCTAGGCTCGTCGATGTTCTCGAAAGCAGGGCCCCAGTAAAATAACAACTACGTACCTATGGTTTAGGCCGTGAATGAATCTTTCTATAAAACATGTTTTTCAACTAATAGAAGTAGGTGGCCTCACAGAGAAAAATATGGCAAGGAAGGTTACAGAAAAGTCTTCTTCTCTGATTATCTGTTACATAATTTTTTTTAACTTCTATTTTCACTTTGCCTTGTTTGGTTCGCATATCAACTGTTAAAGCAAGCCATATTTTAACCTGTTTACTAAGTACATTTAAATTATCTGCTGATACCAAAACAAGAAGTCATTTGGGGGTACATTCAACTTTTGCATGTAATTGAAGTTGCTGCTACTTCTGTGATGGGTTTTTTTTTCTTGGTACATATATATGTAAGGGAAATAAAACCATGACATGGTTTCGTTTATTCATCATCTCAGAGTTGTCACTAAAAAGTCTATGTATCAAAAACCATGAAGATATTCTTTTCATTTTATAAACCCACCTCTTAGAATTTTCCTTATAAAATAGCTAGAAATTGAGACAGATTTGGTTTAAATTTTTATTTACATGCGGAATTATTTAGGATAGGAGCATCAAGAGCTGACTGCTTCTTAAATGCCTGACAGAAGAAAACTAGGACAAGCAAACAATATTCATACAGTAAAATTGTAAAGCACTGTTGATGGCATGGAAAACACTGAAAATATAATGAAAAATGACAGAAAGTTACGTGTGCTATATGAGCTCCACCGTGCAGACAGGCGTTTATAGACAAGGGGAGAGGAGACCAGATGGCATCTCTAAGAGGGGATTAAAGGGGACTGGGCTTTTTCATATTTTCCTATGTTGCCCAAAGTACACTCTGCAATGAACCTACATTCTTTCGTAATGAGAAAACCCATCAAGGAACACCTTCTAAAGCACTATGACTTGGCCACGGAGAACTCCAAGCTTTTACATACTACGCTCCTGTTACCAAGAGAGACAGGCTCTTTGCTCAGTTCAACTCCAGATGTTCCAGCGAATGAGCTGCCTGAGCCAGCTTAGGGCTGGGCCCATCCCTGTCACAGTCAGCTGGGACCAGCAAGCAGGGTCACGCTGTCAACATGCAGGTGCTCCTTGGTGGCCAGGTTATGGGGTGAGGAGAAGCAATTCCTACAGGAGTGGTGGGCACAGGGCACCACACAATCCATTGCCACCACACACATTCCTATAGTCCCTGGCTAATGGTCCTGACACAACACTGTGGTTCCTGGAAACCTCATGTTCTTCAACACTCTTCTTGAAGCAAGGCAAAACAAAGTGTGCTCCTCATAAAGAGAGTTTTAAGTGAGATTACTTCATATGCCACAAAATCTACTCTTTTAAAAGAGTAGGATTCAGTGGTTAATACAATCCACAATGTTGTAATTCCAGAACATTTTCACCTCCTAAGCAGAAACCCCATACCCATTAGTAGTCACTTCCCATTCCCTACCCCCAGCCCCTGGCAACCACCAATCTGCCTTCTGTCTCTAGCTTTGCCTATTCTGGACACTTCACGGAACCCTGGTGGCACAGTGGTTAAGAGCTCGGATGCTAACCAAAAGGTCAGCAGTTCAAACCCACCAGCAGCTCCTTGGAAACCCCACGGGGCAGTTGTACTCTGTCCTATTGGGTCGGTATTAGTCCGAGTCGACGGCAACAGGTTTGTGGTTTTTTTTTGGACACTTCATATAAATGCAGTCATACAATATGTGGCCTTTTGCATCTGGCTTCTTTCACTTAGCATAAATTTAACTGTTTTATTGTGGTACAGTTACATACAACAAAACATTTGCCGATCCAACATTTTTTACATAATTCAGTGGCATTACTTTTCCTGTTCTTTGATGCTGTTTCTCCTGGCTCTGCCCTCTACCCTCTGCCCTGCCCTCTACCAGGTCCAGGCTTTCTGCTGCTTCCGGGGCCGGTCCCCTCTGATGAATTTTCAATCTTTTATCCCCTGGGGCTGACATCTGTACCCTGGGACAAAGATCGGAGAGAAGGGTCTTCAGCAGAGCTTCCCTGTCCCCAAGGGGTGTGCTTACCCCTCTGCCACAGCCAACTATTCCACAGGTCCGGAGGCTCCTGTGGCCTACAGCTTCCCAGGCCTTCACTGGCCTCACCAGGCCTCCTGAGGCTTAATCGGTGGCCCCACTCATTGGCCTCAGGTGTGGGCCTTTGTCCTCAGACCCAGGACCGAAAGGCCAAATCGTTCACTGCAGAGGGGTTCCACACCTTGCGGCCTCATTATGTGCGACCATCACCACCGTCCCTTTCCAAAGTACTCCATCACCATTAACCCAGTGCCCCCAAGCAAACACTCGCTATTCCCCCCTCCCTCCCACTCCTGTGAAGAAACCTGGGTGTCTATACATTTGCCCATTTCATGTAAGTGGGACCACACAATATTTGTCCTTCTGTGACTGACGGATTTCACTCAGCATGTTTTCAAGATTCATCCATGTTGCCGCATGTATCAGAACTTCATTTCTCTTTATGGCTGAGTAATAGGCCACTGCATGTATATACCAAGGAGGCAAAGTGATTCAGCACTCGGCTAACCACTAACTGAAAGGCTGGCAGTTCGAACCCACCATCTGTTCCTCGGGAGAAAGACGTGGCAGTCTGCTTCTGTAAAGATTTACAGCCTTGGAAAGCCTATGGGGCAGTTCTACTCTGTCCTATAGGGTTGTTAGGAGTCAGAATGAACTCCACAGCAATGGGTTTGGTTTTCTGGGATGTATATACCACATTTTGTTTATCCATTCATCTGTTGGTGGACATTTAGGTTGCTTCCACCTGTTGGCTATCGTGAACAGTGCTGCAATGAACACTGGTGGACAAGTTTCTGTTTGCGTCCCTACTTTCAATGTTTTGAGTACATACACCTAGGACTGGGATTGCTGGTTCATATGGTAGCTCTATGCTTAACTTTTTGAGGACCACGAAACTGCTTTCCACAGAGGCTGCACCATTTTACATTCCTACCAGCAATGGAGGAGGGTTCCAATTTCTCCACATCCTTGCCAATACCTATTATTTTCTGTCTTCTTTGGTCACAGCCATTCTAGTGAGGGTGAAGTGGTATCTTGTGGTTTTGATTCTCCATTCCCCAATGACTGATGGCATTGCCCATCTTTTCATGTGTTTGCTGGCTACCTGTATATCCTTTTTGGTGAAGTATCTATTCAGTTCCCTTGCCCAATTTTTGATTGGGTTGTTCTTTTGTTGTTAAGTTGTAGTTCTTTATTCTGGATATTAAACCCTAATCAGATACATGGTTACCAAATATTTTCTCCTGTTCTGTAGACTCTCTTCATTTTGTTGCTAAAGTTCTTTCTTTCATGCACAAAAAGTTTTTAATTTTGATAAAGCTCAATTTCTTTCTTTCGAAGCTTTGTGCTTTTGGTGTCATATCTAAGAAACCGTTGCTTAATCCAAA
>NW_004443961.1:5391725-5423925 GCF_000243295.1 Trichechus manatus latirostris
TGTGTGTGTGTACATCGATTAAGATGATCCTGTGGCTTTTGTCCTTTATTATGGTGTATTACATTGGTTGATTTTTTAATGTTAAACCAACCTTGTCTTCCTGGGATCAATCCCACTTGGTTATGGTATATAATCCCTTTTTATATTTTGCTGGATTCTGTGTGCTAGTATTTTGTTGATAATCTTTGTGTCTATATTCATCCAAATAAAATTTAATTTGCACATCACAAACATTAATTCTGGAAAACGATTTTATGAGAATCATAAAATTTATGGCAGTTTAAAAAAGGCAAACCTGGAGAAAAGAAATTATCGACATGTTCTATCTTTTTAGGCAACCAAATAAGGAAGTGGTAGTATCGAAGAAAAACACTGATAACACCCAAAACTTCCCTAAGGTATTTCATTTAAACACAGACAAGAGAGAGGCAGAAAAGCATCTTGGCTTTACTGGACCAAAGAGAAAGGGAGGCGTGTTAGACATACAAGTTGTTCGGCTGCTTCACCTCGTACTGAATTTTCTGAGGAAAGTCAGACAAATAACTTGCACAGAGAGCTTCAAACCCACAAGTGGGTACTCTGATTTGGTGAGTGGCGCACCTTTTCCTTATGTGGAGATGAGAATAAGCAGGTCACTCTCCTGCTGAAAGGCAATGTCTTCTTCCCTCCGACTCCCCACCCCCCGCCCCAATAAAAGAGCATTCTTCTTTATTAGCCCTTGGACGATTTTCTTTGCCAGTGGAGGTGATTTAAAATGTCTAAATATGATAAAGCTCAACATTTACCAAATAATAGGTCACTAATTTCTGTGAAATTCAGATTATCATTTCTTTCCAGGTAAAAGGCTTTCCAGTTGAAGTAAACTAACATTTCCCTGTTGAGTTCTTTGCTCACATCACTCATTAAAATAGCATGTTATACCCACATTAGCCATCTAGGTCTTCTAATAGCAATTTTTTTTTAAGGCTTTAAAAGGCTCTGTGGACTTGAAATATGGGGATACAGAGGACCATGAGCAGTTACAAAGACCTGCTTTCTGTTCAAAGACACCAACCAGTTACTTCAGTAACATTGTAAGGCAACAATCCTCGACGAGTCTACAAACCAGTGAAAAGAAATGGACAGACAGACATCATTCTTCCTCCAGCTGAGGCTTCCTGAGCCAGCAGACGGGCTCATGCCCCCCAGTGGTAACGTCTCGGGGAACCCTGCGTGCTTATTTCCATCTGCTAAACTGGAAACAGAGGTGCTCATGCGACATTCATTCTCAGGTCAGATGCAGTGTGGATTTTAAGAAAGAATTACTTTGAAATTGCAATTCTTCACACTTGCCCTGAATACGCAGTACTATGCTAATTACAGTTAAATTCTGTAGAAAATAATGCTATCGTAAGTTTGCTACAGTTAGAAAACATCCTTTTAGAATGAGATGCAGATATCCTTTAACAAAAAACCAACAGGCTCTTTCATCTCAGAGGCTACGGATGGCACAGAACAGCGTGCTTACCACGGAGCCTCAGATGTCATGTCTGATCACTTGGCCATTACTGATACTAAAGCCACCTTCCAGAACACTAAGCACACCCTGAGACTAGAGAGCAGCCTGCCAGTGACTCTGCACACACTGAAGCCTCTTATGCTAAAGAAAACCAAAGGGAAGGAGAATTGTTCGCACAGAGAAACAACCCAAAGGCCGAAAGAAGACCACGATCATTACTGAAAAGGGTTAAGAGCACCCTCAGCAAAGGGAAAAATCACAGGGAACAATCGGTTTTCTATACAATGTCCTCAACATCTGAGATTTTGCTTTTTTTCCATAAATAATTTTCAGTAATCTACTTCAAATTAACCACAGGAACAAAAAATAATGCTCGTATTTCGAAACTCACTGAGATATTACTGTTTCTAACTTTTCCTCCACAACTGTGATTCTACACAGGCCGTAATGAACACTGCAAACCTTACATACCAACTGACCAAACAACGACCTGGCCTGACAGAGCAATCTGGCTAGAGCTTGACCTGTGAGGCATGTGAGTTTGGTGACAAGTGATTTCGCCTGAGTCCAGGAAAAGCAACAGCTCCAGGTGCAGGAGCCGACGCCTGTCCCAGTCAGCCACACGGGCCGGCAGCGTGGGCAGGATGGCTCGTGCGGGGTCCCAGACCAGGCAGGTGCTAGGAGCACGACCGAGATGGCACACCACACGCACTGTCGAGTCTCCTGCCAGCCTACTCACGCGCCTCCGGCCACGGCGGACCCAGACCGCTCTTCCAGGAAGCAGCAGACTGACGCTCCTGTGGCCGGGGCGGACCCAGACCGCTCTTTCAGGAAGCGGCCCTCTCATCACCACTATCACCACAGATGACTAGTTCACTTTTTTTTAAACTATGACTTTTTCTTAAAATGTTCTTTTGGCCCGTGCTTGCTAAACTCAAAATGTGTCCAACTTTCTCCATTTGTTAATGGGAAGAAGGAAGCAGAGTTTACCGCCACTCTCACTGAACCCTCCACAGCTGAAACCAAGACGCCCGGGAGGCCCTACGCACCCAGGTCCTGGGACTGCCACTGTGGCCCTCGGGACACCACCGGAGGCCAGAGGTGCAGCAGTCTTACGGCCACACAAGCCACAGCCTCAGTCCCAGGAAAACCAGCCCCAATGGCCAGCAAGTGACCAAGAAACTAGTCTGTTCAAACAGCCAGAAAACAGACAAACAAGGACCCAGTGCAGCCACAAGATTATGTCCTACAGGACAGACCTTGGAGAGCAGGAGACTCCTACGAAACAATGAAGAGAGAATAAATATGGACGAAATGCCCAGCCACTCTCAACCCCCACCCCAGAATAGCCAGGCTGGTGAGTCACTGCCCTGAGGAAGGAAGTTAAGGACGTGAACTTGCACCACCTTCTCAGGATTGCCCTGACACAAACAGTATCCTGAACAAAGAGCATGAGAACCCAGAGGAAAACACAGTCGGACAAACGTTCCACTTCTCAAACTCGTCAGGTGGAGGGGGACACAGATGTGTCAGAGGGACACAAGGCATCAAGAACCACCTGGAAAGCAGCATGGTGGGTAGTCACTGACCGGGTCGGAAGGACAGCTGAGTCACCGCTGGGCCCAGCCCCACATCACGGGGTCCTGGGCCTCGGGACAGAGACACCGTGCTCTCCAGAGCTGAAGAAGTCCCGCTCTCAGTACAGGCCCACGGCTCTTCCCTGTCTTTACTGCACTCCCCTCCAACGACCTGAGAGGCAGGTCTCGGGGAACCACGGCCCCAGTGCACAGTATTTTACCACTACTCACTGACACAACAAATGGTCTTGGGCTTTAATCGGAAATGAAAATTTTCCTCACTAACAATGGCCTGACAGTACCTTGTACAACTTCCACGATCCTGACGGGACAGTTATCTGAAGTGATTTATTGGCTTTTGTCCTTAGTCACACAAAATGACGTATGTGTATAGTACCCACATGTGCTCAAGTGCCAGAATACCGGCATTTTCAAGTGTCAGTATACATCGCTGCCCACAGCATAACCCTCGTAGTGCCTGGCCCTGAAGTGTTACCCCACACAGCTCTGGGAACACATCACAATTCACTGACGTAAATCACAAACAGCCACATCCCACAGGGAGAAACCAGGTCCCATGAAGCACCCCACTCGGCACGCACTTGGAACGCATCCACAGATTAAAACACGAAGAGGTCGTAGGTGCACACCCAGGCGGAGGGAAATGTCCAGCCGGGGAACTTCTCCTTCAGCGCATCCAGCTGGGGGGATCGCTTGTCTTCCCCAGAGAAATAGTGGGCAGCCATGGCCACAGTGACCATTCCTTCCGGCTGTTCTTCTGAGACCTGGCAGAGAAAATCAGTTAGCTCCCTCATTTCCCGAAGTCAGAATGCTGAACCCCACAGGCTCTTGCTAAACACCCCAAGAACCTGCTCAGTGATACAGGCAGGGCTGGGAATGTCCCACCTGTACTTCGATCCAGAACTGCCACGCAGAGGCCTGGAGTCCGTGGGAGTAAAATACAAAGTAGTCCCCTCCTTTACTTGTGACTGGGGTGCCATTGCCCAGAGACCACTGGGTAAGCACTGCCCCTGTGTGAGCTCGGATGTACAGTGACATATGGCTTGGTCCTGCACAAGAAGAAGAAGCACGGTTAAATCAAAGTACCAACGAGAAGAGCAATGAACACCCAACCTAAGCCAGACTAGGAAGGTTTGTGCCATGTGTCACTTTAAAGATGCTCACTACAAACCCAACGGAGGCTACCAGCTGAGATTCCGTGAGCATGAACGAGGGGAAGGAATGAGGGAGAGCAGAAAGGCAGAGACTTCACAGTGAGAGGACAGGGCTGGACCTAGTGGCTAGATGACATCACCAATTCACATAATCTCTGAATCTCAGTTTCTTCACCTGCGAAATGGGACTTTTTGAGAGCATTATATTAGAAAAAGCACGTGAAGGTGCCTTGGAAAACTGCAAAGTGCTATACTACTGAGTAGGATTACTATGGCAAATGGAGCTGTAGTTTTCAGACAGAGTTGATATGTAACACCTTAAATATTTTTGACTAGTTCTTCCCTTTTAGCAGTAGGGTGAAACATCGGCTCGGATCTCACAATTTAACCGTAAGGAAAAAACAACTGGGGGCTCCCAGGAAGCTAAGGACAGTGGCGACTGCTCAGGTCTGTGTCTCCCAATATTTCATCCAGAAATGATACAGAACACCAAGAAAAAATTAAACAGAAACCGCACCCTCTGCCTAACTTACAGAGAATACCTAATTTTCAAAATAACCAAGTAGAAAATCCCTAGGGGCCAATCTCTCATGCTCTAACCCCCCACCTCCCGCTATAGGGCTTGTGGCAAGCAAAGGCAGGCCAGGAGTCCGCCCCAAGTCTAACAACAGTACTCAAGTGTCCAATCAACACGGTTTACAGGCAAGAGGCTTAGAAGTGCACACACTTTGAAGTGGCAGTCCTCAAAAAAACCAAGCTTCTCGGGGAGAGAGAAATAGGGCAAAAAAATAATGGAGAGGCACCCTTTGCCATTTGGGATGAAGGTTCAACGAAGTAAAAGGGGAAAATTTAGGGCCCTGCAAGACAAAAGTTAACCAAAAAATTGGAAGATACATAACCCATCCCCACACCCCACCATGTAATTATAAAATATTGACAGTTGAGACCAAACATATGAATCATAAAAATAAATGTGAATAGACTTAACTCATCCATTAAAAGAAAAAGATTTTCAACTTGGCTTACAGAGCCAGATCCAATCATATACTATATTCAAGAAGCATACTTAAAACAAAGAGATTCAGAAAGGGCAAAAATAAAGGAATGGGCAAAGGTATTCCAGGCAAACGTAAACAATAAACAATCGCATCCAAGAGATGAAGGAGACACCACAATTACATGCAATGAAGGATCCGAGACTGGATCCTGGAAAAAAAACGGGTATCAGGAGAACACTGGTGAAATGGAATAAGGTCAATAGTTTAATTAGTAGTACAGTACAAATGTTAATTTCCTGGTTTTGATACTTATACCATGGTTATGTAAGGTGTGATTCCATAATCTAGAAATCACAACCTACAAGTGGCCTTTCAGTCTTCCTGACTACAAGTGCTTCAAATCAGAAGATTTCTACTGGTGTTCTATTTTCAACTTCAACTCTAAAATCATCCAATAAGCTCCAGGCTTAAACAGAAGTTTGGATTTCAGATTAAAGGGGAAACTCCCACAACACAAACAAAAAAAAAAAACCCACTACTGATCTCCTGAGACCCGCACCCTAAAAAGAAGTCATGTAATTTATCAGCCAAAACAACTTAACAGTAAAAGGGGTGACATACAGTCATCCTACCCAAACTGCCGATATAACAACTTAAAAATAGGTAAAGTCCACCTTAAGAAGCTAGAAAAAGAACATCAAATGGAATCTCAAATAAGTAAAAGGAATGAAATAAAAATAAGAACCGAAATTAATGATACAAAGAGGAAAAAATATAAAGTCAACAGCTGGTTCTTTGGGAAGATCAATACAGTTGATAAACCTTAAGCAAGACTAAAAAAAAGTAAAAACACAAATCACCAATATTAGGAATGAAAGAGGGGACATCACAACAGATGCTATAGATATTAAAAAGACAACAGAAGTCTATTATGAAGAACTATATGCCAATAAATTTGAAAACTCAGAAAAATGGACAAATTCCTTGAAGAACACTTACCAAAACTGTCACACCAATAAATACAAAATCTAGATCGCCCTATATCTGTTATATGTCATACGGCAATTTTAATATTCCCCACAAAGCAAATTCCAGGCTAAGATGGCTTCACAGTGAATTTTACCAAACATTTAAGAAAGAGATATAATGTCAATATTACACAAATTCATTCAGAAAACAGAGGAAGGTTTTAGTGTCATAAAGTGTGCCAAGAAAGGTAACCAAAGCCATGATGTCTACCAGTGCCAGACCAAATGCAGTTATGAACCTGCCTGACAATGAGCCAAGGCCTGACAAGCAGCCAAGGCCTGACGCTGCACGTTTTTTAATAAGGCTCTTTAAAAATCATAGCCAGCCTCACCTGCACCCACTTTGAAAAACACTGTTAAGCTCCTCCTAAGTTGCTGGTCACTGTAATAAATTTTGAGGGGAAAAAAAATACATGTAACTTATAAAAAAAACTTAAAAGTGAAGGAGAGAAAAAAAGCTGTCATATGACTTACCTGTTGCTTCAAAGGTCAACCTTACAGAATCCCAGGGAGTCTGTTCTTTAGATATAAGTCTGAAATGAGCACGGTTTCTTGGAGAAACTTCCGAAGCAGGAAGATACCAGTTTTTCCTATTTGGAAAGGTAGCTTCAATATTTAGGATGCCTTATTAGCTTATAGCTATCTATCACTCATGGAGTGTTTGTAAAATAGAAATATATTTTTGGGTATGACAAACAATGCCAACTTATTCCTCTGAAGCTGAGGTTAGTGTGTAAGAAAACTTTGCCAAAGTTAAGAACAAAGGTGTTAATTAACTAGGTGATCTTGATTCAACTGCTGCTGTTGTTGTCAGGTGCCATCGAGTCGATTCCGACTCATAGTGACCCCACCCCATGTGACAGAGTAGAACTGCACCTTAGGGTTTTCTAGACTATAATCTTTACAGAGGCAGATGGCCAGGTCTTTCTCCCGAGGAGCCCCTGGGTGGGTTCAAACAACCAACCTTTCGGCTCAGCAATCCTTCACTACTACACCATAAAAATATCCCAGATATAAAACAAACAACTGCAGATTAATCCTTAACTTATGTCTATTAGATAGTCAGGAATGCCACCCTTTCTCAGGACTGCAGTTTCCAGAGGAAAGACTTTGTAAATTTGAAAACGCAAAAGTACTCTACTGAGTGCTTTATCCCACTAGAGAAATAAAACTTTGGTAGTTATCAAAAAAAATACTACCAACGGCACCTAACTTCCTGTTAACAGTTTAGATAATAAAGTACTGATACAGTGACAGGACTTGAGAACAGACTAAGCCTCAAATAAAGCAGAAAACCAATGAACCAACTTGATCAGGAAGTGCACCGGAAGGTACCACGGGAAACCACAGAGGGGCGCTGTCTCCTCACAGTGAGCTCGGATGGTATCGTTGATCTCGGGGATGTGCGGTGTGACGTGAGACATTCCAGTATAATCGAACCCATTGATCCATATTCCGGAGTCCCGTTTAACCACATTTCCATCCAAGTCATGAAATGTTCTAGTGATATGCTAAAAAGAACACGACTGACTGGAAAAAACTGCCGTTTCAACCATTTTGCCCACCTCCCCACCCCAGATTATGGAAAATGAGTGAGTCTGACAACACCCAGAAACGGTGTGGGTACAGGGCAACAGGGAGGCTGAGGCCCTGCTGGCGGGAGTGTATGCTGGCACAGTCACTTCACCAAGTTACGTCACATCCTCTTCAGGCCAGCAGTGCCCCTCCTGAGGACACAGCTAGAGAAACTCTCAGCAAGTGCACGAATGCTGATCCAGAACTGTCCATCTAGTAAGGAACTAGCAACGGCCCAAGTGTGCATTTACAGTAGATGAGCACCATCCTACAACCCAAGTCTGTTAGGCAGTGAAAATAATCAACTACAGCAACACAAGTCAACATGGATGATTCCCACATACTGGTGAGCGAAAAGTCAAATGGGTACTTCTGGCTGTAACAAGTTCAAAAACAGGCAAAACTATACAATGTCGTAGAGGACACATATGTGGTAAAATAAACATAAGGTATGACTGACCCAAACTTCAAGATAGTGAGTACTTCTTTGGGGGAGGGAAGGGTGTACAAAGAGTTGGGATGGAGGACACACTCGGGTTTCTAAGGTACTGCTGATGGTCTTTCTTTTAAACTGGATAATGGCTATACAAAAGGTTCATTTTATTATTTCTTACAACTATATTTATATATTTAAATTTCACAGAAAAACAATATTTCATATTTTAAAGACATGAACAGTAGAATTCTTTTTAGATGAGGATTTAAAAAAAAATCCTAAACACACACACACACACATTCCCCTTTCAACATGTGGTAAATGAAGCTAATTCACGTGCACAGAGATCACCACTAGATGACAGACTTGTGCCGAACAGAATTCTACGAAGTACAGTGTTCCGTTTGGAATAACTTTACTAACAGCAGAAACCAGCCTGAAGAATATCAAACAGAAAAAAGAAAAGTAATTGCATAGGGCAAGGGTCAACAAACTACAGCCCACAAGCTAGGTTTGGCCCCTGTCTATTTTTATAAATAAACTTTTCTTGGAACACAGTCACACTCATTCGTTTACGTGTTATCTGGGGCTGCTTTCACTGTAAAAACAGAGCGGCGGCAACAGAGACAGACCGCGTGGTCTGCAAAGCCTAAAATATTTACCATCTGGCCCTTTACAGGAAAAGTTTGCCAACTCTTGGCCGAGGGGAAGGAGGCAACCCAAAACACATCAGAAGAACAGGACTTTTTAAAACTAAAAATCTCCTGACATAATTTTAAAAATTAACCAGTCACTGAAAACATCTTGCACTTCCTATAAACTAGCTGTGCTTCACTAAAGGCTCGCCCAATTGTCCAATCTGTCACATAAGATGTCGTCCAGGGCTATAACCAGGAAAAGCCGGCCCTCTCTGGTACTTCCGTTCAGGCATTAGGATGAATTCCGCAAGGACCAGTTATCTAGACCGTGCTCCCTTCGGCATTTCTGTCGGCCACACCATCCCGCCCACCTGTGACAATGACTACCAATAAGGCAACGGGTCCTTTCTGCTGCTTTCCTGCAAAAAGCCTGGAGAGAAATCTGAAACCTGGAGAAAGTTCTAGATCTCATTTTGGTAATCCCTTTCTAAATTCCTATGTTTTCACTATGTTAGCTAAGATCAATTTTACCAACGTTTCACTGTACTCTACCTGTCCTACTTAGTTGGGAGTTTAAGGTTTTCCACTCAGCCTGCAGACATTTTTACAACCTGCATTTCTAAAAAGCCACTACTGCATGATGCCTCCTTGCACTTGTTTTTCCAAGCAGGTGCATTTCTATAACACGGGTGGTAATAAACCCAGTGGCCACTTCCGAGTCAGTATCCTGGGAAATGAATGCCTGGCTGACAAGAACGCCTCCTGACGGCCAGTCTTGGCCTTTCCGCACTGACACACACAGAACAGGCGGGTCTTAGGAAATAGGTCAACAGAGAAAAGCCAGCTGGGTTTCCTGTTGATTCGTGAAGCTCGAACACACGATGCTTTCCTCTCCCAACTCTCAAAGAAGTCACGCAAAGGCGTTCTTACCTGCAGGAACACCCTCTTTGGCTTTGGACTAGCAGGATCGGAGCTGTATGGGAAAAAAGTCCCACTGCAGACGAGGAGGAAGGTAATGCCACATACCAAAGTTAAAGCTACCAAGGTCTTTTTCGTGCTTTTGGCAAGGTAGATGAAGTTAATCTAAAACACAAAAAGAGAAAAATTACAGATACAGACTACTCGCAGTGAGGTGTTTTTAACTGCCTTTATTTTTACAAGTATTATTCTAACAGACCATGAAGAAACGTATCAGCATGTTCTACCACTTGCCAATGCCTTAATTACAGAGGTCTTCCATCACAAATCCGTTCCCCAATAACATGTGCCTCCAATCTGCCAGGATGGTGCCTTTTCTGACAGGCAGTGGAAGGCAGTAGAAGAAAAGGAAGCTGAACACGCCAGCCAAACCATTACACTACTTTCCTTCCGATCCTACCAGCACCCTGACATAGTGAACACTGCACAGCAGACCCCACGTAACTGCCCAGCTGCATGGCATCAAGGCGTTCACCAATAACCCAAAACCAAACAAACCCACTGCCATCCAGTCCATTCCGACTCATAGTGACCCTACAGGACAAAGCAGAACTGCTCCATAGGGTTTTCAAGGCTGTAAATCTTTATGAAAGCAGACGGAAACATCTTTCTCTTGTGGAGAAGCTGGTGGGTTCAAACTACCAACCTTTCAGTTAGCAGCCAAGCACTTTAACCACTGCACCACCAGGGCTGCTCACTGATAACCACAGGGAAGCTTTTTCAGCCCGTAGTTGTTAAGTGCCCTTGAGTGGGTTCTGATTCATAGCAACCCATGTGCAACAGAAGGAAACACTGCCCAGTCCTGTGCCATCTTCACAGTCATCGCTATGCTTCAGTCCACTGTGGCAGCCACTGTGTCAATCCATCTTGTTGCACGTCCTCCTCCCCTCCACTCCACCAAGCACGAAGTCCCTCTCCAGGGACTGGTCCCTCCTGACAACGTGTCCAAAATACGTGAAACAAAGTCTCTCCATCCTTGCCTCCAAGGAGCATTCTAGTTGTACTTCTTCCAAGATAGATTTGTTCATTCTCCTGGCAGTCCATGGTATATTCAATATTCTTCACCAACACCATAATTCAAAGGCATCAGTTCTTCTTCGGTCTTCCTTACTCACTGTCCAGCTTTTGCATGCGTATGAGGCCCATTTCAGTAAAACTCAACTTTCGCTCATAAAGCTTTTATAATGCGCCAAGATGTTGGACTGATTTCAACCTGCACTCAGATGTACCTTCCAGACTGCCTGTGGACATGCATAGGCAGAAGAGCTGCACAACAAAGAAAGCTGTCACCTTAGATGATGAGTTAACTAGTGTCAACACAATCACAACCACAAATGTCAACGTAGGCCCCCAAGACTATGGACCTGAGACCCCTAAGACCTGGAAATGAAGCCGTTCCCGGAGGCCACCTCCCAGCTGAACAACAGGCCCACAACATAAACAAGGACACCAAGAGGAACGTGTTCCTGAGAACAGTCAATTATATGAGATCAGAAGGACAACAAATGCCCAAAAGCAAAGAAGAGAAGGCAGGAAGGGGCAGAAAACCCATATGCAAGGTAACGGGGACCCAGGGCAGAAATGGGGAGATTGCTGACACATTCAGGGGAACGTAACTTTATGTATTAACTACCGAATGGTAAACTAATTTGCTCTGTAAACTTTCACCTACAGCACAATAAAAAAAATTTTAAAAATCTACACGTGGGCAATTAGGGTGAGTGGCTTGGCCTCAAGGCAGGTATCCAGAAAATCCTAAATATGCTTGTGTTAACTTTTTAAATGTAACAAAATTCAAACAGGATACACAGGACTTACAGAACATGTCCACAGATCCCTCAGGGGTTCTGAGAGAGCCACTCTGAGAAACAAGGATCCAAACCCTGCTCCCCTTCTTTTCCTTCTCACCATTCCCAGACCCAAAGGTCAGTAAGTAGAGAAGAATAGACATATGAAAAGATTTTGAGATCGAAATGAAAAATTAAGGAAATATTTATACCCTGGCATATAACTCTACCATGTAGAGTTTAAAGGATTTTCATGTCTACACTACCCCATCCAGGGTAATCGCCAACAAAACAGCACTGGTTTTAGGTCAAAGATCCTACATTTGCATACTCTGAGCACACAATTTGGCAAAGCACCCTAGGGCTGAAGGCAGTGAGTTAGCAAAACACAATGTGTCACCCTGCCTGCCCCTCTTGCTCCTAACACATCACAATATTTAAAACTTGGCTCATAAGAACAGTTTCAAATACTCTGCCAAGTAATGAGCTTCCTCTCCAGTGGAAGGGTGACGAGATTGATTAGTCCAGAGTCTTTTAGGTCAAAAAAGCTCCCTGCGATAAGCTCTGGGGACTGTCATTCTTGAGCTAGCTACTAACAACATGAGCCCAAAGTGACCCCTAGCCTCAGTTCAAGCTCTCGTTTCCACATTCAAATGCTCCCTCTTCTCCAAATCAACAAGCCCCATCTCTGCTGCCCCCACACACCTTCTGGAGGAGGGCTGGTGATGGTGATGGATGAAACGGGCATCACAGAACAGAGGAAGAAGAGAGGGAGTGGCCAGAAAATGACAAGGTTTGGGATGCCACTGTCAAGCACCCTTCTAATCCTATTTCTGTCTTAAATGTTGTATTTGAGCTATTTCTCTCTGAGAGTTTCCCCCCGTTCTGACCTACTCCTACTTGTAGTCCAGTTTCGGTTTGTGTGCAATCAATACAACCATGACACCCTCGCAAAGACAAACTCCAGGGAACCTGTTAACCGATCACTTGACAGGAACTTAACTGCTTTCTAGGAAATATATTTAGTCAATTCCCAAGGACTGAGAGAAAAGCTCTCTGAAGTATGCACTGTGGTTCCATTCTCCACTACCCAAGAACAATGGTCTCTCTCCATTCACAAGCCACGCTCTTTAATACGACTCCACATAAACAAAAAAGCTATGAAGAGATAACACAGCATCCAAGGGCAGCAGAGCCAGCTCACATTAAAATTAAATGAGGTTTTTAAAGTATTTCAAGAGGCAGTCTTCTCTCTAAAAAGCTTTCCTAATAAAATGTAATTTAGAAGATAATATACTTTAATCCTCTTTCTTCTGGTTTCCAAGATTTTCATGCTTTGAAGGCATTTTTAATTTCCACAGAGAAAGTTTCCTCAACATCATGCTTGAAATCCTAACTAGAGCAGTAAGGCAAGAAAAAGAAATAAAGGGCATCTAAATTGGTAAGGAAGATATAAACGATCCCTGTTCGCAGATGGTAAGATCCTATACATAGAAAACCCCAGAGAATCCACAAGAGAGCTACTGGAACTAACAGAAGATTTCAGCAAAGTAGCAGGATATAAGATTAAGATATAAAAATCAGTTGGATTCCTCTTCACAAACCAAAGAGAACTTTGAAAAGGAAATCACCAAATCAGTATCATTTACAATAGCTCCCAAGAAGATAAAATACTCAGGGATAAATCTAAGCAGGAACATAACAGACCTACACAAAGAAAACTACAAACACTACTGAAAGAAACCAAAAGAGACCTACATAAATGGAAAAACATACCATGCTCATGGATAGGAAGATTCAACATTGTGAAAATGTCAGTACTACCCAAAATAATCTACAGATATAATGCAATCCCAATCCAAATTCCAACAGCATTCCTTAACAAGACAGAGAAACTAATCACCAACTTTATGTTGAAAGGGAAGAGGTCCCAAATAAGTAAACCATTACTGAAGAAGAAGAACAAAGTTAGGAGGCCTCACACTACCTGATCTTAGAACCTACTACACAGTCATAGTAGTCGAAACAGTCTGGTACTGGTATAACAACAGACACACAGACCAACGGAACAGAATTGATAACTCAGACGTAAATCCATCCATCTACAGGCAGTTGATCTTTGACAAAAGGCCAAAGTTCACTAGACGGGGAAAAGGCAGTCTCTTTAACAAATGGTGCTGGCATAACCAGAAGTGCGTCTGTAAAAAATGAAACAGGCCGTAGACCAAAACTAACTCAAAATGGATCAAAGACCTAAATACAAAACCTAAAACAATAAACATCACGAAGAAAAAAACAGGGACAACCCTAGGAGCCCTAATACATGACATAAATACAATACAAACCATAACTAACAATGCACAGACACCAGAAGATAAACCAGATAACTGGGAGCTCCTAAAAATTAAACATTTATGCTCATCAAAAGACTTCACCAAGGGAGTAAAAAGAGAACCTACAGAATGGGAAAAAATTTTTTGCTATGACATATCCGAGAACAGTCTAATCTCTAAAATCTACAAAATATTTCAACACCTCAACAACAAAAAGACAATTCAATTTTAAAAATGGACCAATGAACAACAAAAAGAAAAATAATTCAATTTTAAAAATGAGCCAATGATAAAAACATACACTTCACCAAAGAAGACATTCAGGCATCTAGCACACACATGAAGAAATGCTCGTGATCATTAGCCATTAGAGAAATGCAAATCAAAACTACAACGAGAGACCATCTCACTCTGACACTACTGGCACTAACCAACAAAACAGAAAATAATAAATGTTGGAGAGGCTGTGGGGAGATCGGGACTCTTATGCACTGCTGGTGGGAATGTAAAATGGTGCAACTACTGTGGAAAACGACATAGCACTTCCTTAAAAAGCTAGACATAGAAATACCATACGAGTCAGCAATCTCACTCTAGGAATATACCCTAGAGAAATAAGAGCCATCACACAAATAGACATATGCACACCCATGCTCACTACAGCACTATTCACAATAAACCTAATGGATGAATGGATAAACAAATTACGATACATATACACAACGGAATACTACGCAACAATAAAGAACAATGATAAATCTACAAAACATCTCACAACATGGATGAATCTGGAGGGCATTATGCTGAGTGAAATAAATCAATCACAAAAGGACAAATACAGTACGAGATCACTATTATAAAAACTCAAAAAAAGGTTTACATACAGAAAAAAACATTTTTTGATGGTTACGAAGGTGGGGAGGGGAGATCACTAACTAGATAGTAGACAACTGTCAACTCTGGTGAAGGGAAAGACAACACACAATATAGGGGAAGTCAGCACAACCAGACCGAGGCAAAGTCAGAGAAGTTTCCTAGACACATCCAAACACCTTGAGGGACTAAGTTGCTGAGGCTGAGGGCTGGGGATGATGGTCTCGGGGACATCTAGGTCAAATGGCATAACACAGTTCATAAAGAAAATGTTCTACATCCTGCTCTGGTGAGTAGCATCTGATGTCTTAAAAGCTTGTGAATGGCCATCTACGATACATCTATTGGTCCCATCCCATCCGGAGCAAAGGAGAATGAAGAACACCAAAAACACAAGGAAAATATTAGCCCAAAGGACTAAAGGACAACACGAATCACAGTCTCCACCAGCCTAAGCCCAAAGAACTAGATGGTGCCTGGTTACCACCACAGACTGCTCTGACAGGGATCATAATAGAGTCACGAACAAAGCAGGAGAAAAATGTAGAACAAAATTCAAATTCACAAAAAAAGACCAGACTTACTGGTCTGACAGAGACTGGAGGAAGCCCCTGGACACCCTGCTAACTCAGAACTGAAGCCACTCCTAAAGTCTACCTTTCAGCCAAGGAGTACACAGGCCTATAAAATAAACAATAACACACGTGAGGAACATGCTTCTTAGTTCAATCAAGTATATGAGACCAAATGGGCAACACCTGTGCAGAAACAAAGACTAGAAGGCAGAAGAGACAAGAAAGCTGGACGAACAGACACAGAGAAGCCAGCATGCAAAGGGAAAGGGGGAGGGTACTGACACATTGCGGGGACTGTAGCTGATGTCACAAAACAGTATGTGTATAAATTTTTAAATGAGAAACTAACTTGAGCTGTAAACTTTCACCTAAAGCACAATAAAATTAAAAGAAAAAGTAAGTTTCCAGGGTTCATTTTGTCCCCTTCCATATGATCATGGGACAGAATAGAAATGTCCTACATTCTAGTCATTTTTCATGGGCTTCAATAGGGTTCATTCACTGTCTATAATTTTCTTTACTGGGGGGGGGGGTCCAGTTTATAGCTCAGCTGACTTTAGGTAGAACCTAATCTACAGATGACGAGAAACAGCAAACCTACCTACTAACGTGTGTAGAGAATATAAAGGCTTAATATTAAAACCAAAAGAAGTAAACCCTGCAGGCAAGAAAGAACATTTAAAAATTTTCCATTCATCCCTGCAAATACCAATAAGGACTTAATCATTATCTTTAAGGTAAAATGGTTGGAATTCCCAGATTTTTTAGGGCTAACACTGCAGAGCTCAAACAGCTGTGTCCGTAAGAATTACTCCACAGGGCTATATACACAAAGCCACATTGTATACAGGGATTTACTGGCTTTTTAAAGGATTTTCATGGATAATGTCGACCATGTGTGATATTCGGGGCCCTAGTGACACAGTGGTTAAGCGAATCCACCAACTGCTCCTTGGAAATCCTATGGGGCAGTTCTATGAGTCGGGTCACTATGAGTCGGAATTGACTCCACAGCCACGGGTTTGATTTTTTTTGGTCTTTTTTCTTTTTTTTTAATTGTGGTAAACATGTATGTAACAAACCATTTGACATTTCAACAATCTTTATATGTACAATTCAATGACATCAATTATGTCCGTCATGTTGCTCAATCATCCTTGTTATCTACTCCCAAATCATACCATCATCCTTAATTGAAGCTCAAAAAAAACCAAACTTGTTGTTGAGTCAACTCGGACTCACAGCAACCTACAGGACAGAACAGAACTGCCCTATATGATTTCCAAAGAGCGGCTGGTGGATTCAAACTGCTGACCCTGTGGTTAGCAGCTGAGCTCTTAACCACTGCGCCACCAGTGTTCTCTAATTACCCACTGTCTTTTGAACCTGACCTCCACATGAGATGCCCCTTACTGTATGGCTATGAAAAAGCTCACTCTCATCTCCATGGAGAAAAGGACTGTAATCAAGTCATACACTGCTTTTTCCATTTGGTCCCGTAGCCTCACCTCTCACCTAAGGGTATTCAGTGAGCATTTCTTATTCTTAGGAATTCCAATGACAAGAGCCACAAAAAAGAGAAGTGCCTCCCACAGAGGGCCCGGCGAGGATCTCCTCCAGTGGGATCCTAGAGACTGTGGCCACCACACCAGAAGCAGAACCCTGACTGGGCTTTGTTCTAGCAAAGGGGTGCTGGTTAAACTCTGTGCCACAGTTTTCTCTCCCCTCTGGAGGGTCCCAAGGGAAGAGAGGCAGGGATGGCAGAGGAGGGACAGCAGAAGGAGGGATGGCAGAGGCAGGTCCCACGTAAGGATAGCAGAGGCAGGGACAGCAGGAGGAGGGATGGCAGAGGCAGGTCCCATGTGAGGATAGCAGAGGCAGGGACAGCAGAAGGAGAGATGGCAGAGGCAGGTCCCACGTGAGGATAGCAGAGGCGAGGATAGCAGAGGCAGGGACAGCAGAGGCAGGTCCCCCCGAGGACAGCACACTGACACAGCACCATGAGGGCTGGCAAGGCCTGTGGGGCTCCTTTATAACCCGGCAAGCGAGGGCATGTCTGGGTGTCATGAGTGTCCTCACCCAAGCAGACAGACTTGCTAAGTGAATTTTCCCGTGCTAGCAGCAAGGCGGCTGAAGGATAATGAAAGAAACCTCAACAGAATCCATCTTCCTTCATTAGCTCAAACAAGCATTAATAAAACTACCCTGTGTTTATCGGCATTTGCTTCCAATCAATGAGTTCAAAATACACGACTCAAAATCATTCAAAGAGCTCACTACCAACGAATCTCTACCACCTCTCACATTATACAAATTCACATTCAGGTAGATTGAGAGGCTACCTGAAAAGAAGTATAATCAGAGGCTTTGGAAGGATGTGAAGGCAAAAACAAGCACAGAAGTCCCAGCAAGATCAAAACAGCAACGAGCAGCCCCATTCTACATTTTCCCACCATACCGACCCCACGCGACGCACAGCCACTCAGCACTGTTCTGGCTTCAGAGTTTCTCAATAAAGAAAAAGCCGGTGCTCTTTCACAGACCCTAGCGTGGCTAACTTTACCGTATATTCATTCAAAAAATAAACAAGAAAAACAAATTTTATTCCTTACAAAATAGGACGAGAGGATCATTATACACCCAGCCAGAATGGAAGCCAGCACAACGTCAGGTGGGATTTGTGTGCCGCTCCTCCCGAGGATGGGGGTGAACATCTCGAACACCGCCCAGATGAGGTACAATGCGTACAGGTAAGGGATAAACATCCCCACAAGATAAAACACCAGGAATTTTCCTCCGGCACCTAGGGAAAAGGAAAACACACGTATGTGAAATTCTATAGTCAAGAGATTTCCACAGTCCTCGTGTACCTTGGCACCTAACGTACATTATGTACCTGATCAAAAGCGAGAAAATGCAGATCAGAATTTCAAATTCTCATGGAATCCAGAGGTTCTGCAGCCATGGAGGCTGGGTAAATCCTCAAAACTACTGCCCTGAGATAATCTTTAAACCTTAAACCAAAATTATCCCCTGAAGTCTTATTAAAACCACACAACAGTTTAGCTTTAGTAAAGAATGTCTGCCTTGAGCATTATGCTCTCTTAAGAACTATATATCTGGAATCAAATTGACAAGAGCAACTCGAAAGATTAGATAGGAACCTTAGAGGGTGGTGAGTTTATGTTAATGGGGAGACAATTCAGAAAAGCGGGGGTGAGAATGGCTGCACAGCCTGAAGAATATAATCAATGTCACTGAACTGTACACACAGCAACTGTTCAATTGGTGTATGTTCTGCGGTGTACATTCTCAACAACAACAAATAAAATATTAAAAAAAGAGAACAATAAAAAAATATTAGATGTGACTTTAGCCATTTTGGTACATGTTATCTAGTAAGGTAAGACAATTCAACTTGCAAATACAAATATGAATTAAACAAACTACATAAATAATATATTAGCATGTGCTCATAAACACAAAATGGGATAGAGCATAAGGTATACAATAAAAATCTATGTAGTCTGAAAATTAAGGAAAAAAAAAAACCAGTAACAGTATTGAAAACTTACCCAACAAGATTAAAACAATAAATAGTCCCTAGAAGCTTTAAGTATCCTTTTTTTTAAATTTTTTATTGTGCTTTAGGTGAAAGTTTACACAGCAAATTAGTTTCCTACTCCATAGCCTGTACATAACGTGCTCCACGACATTGGCTGCGTTTCCCTCAGTGTGTCAGCCGTCTCCCCACTTCCACTCTGGGTTCCCCGTTCCCTTTCGTCTGGATTTTCTATCCCTTCCTGCCTTCTCATCTTTGCTTTTGGACAAATGTTGTCCTTCAGATCTTGTATAATTGATTGTTCTAAGGACTATGTTCCTCTCAGATGTTACTGTTCATCTTTCGTGCTTGTCCACTGTTTGGCTGGGAGGTGGTCTCCAGCAATGGCTGCAGTTCCAGGTCAGAAGGGTATCTTATAGTCTCAGGAGTTCCTCTAGTCTGTCAGACCAGTAAGTCTGATCTTTTTTGTGAATTTGATTTTTTGTTCTACATTCTTCTCCTACTCTGTTCAAGTACTGTGATCTCTAGTCAGAGTGGTCAGTAGTGGTAGCCGGGCACCACCTAGTTCTTCTGGTCTCAGGGTCATGTAGGACGGTTCCTGTAGTCCGTTAATTCTTTGGACTAACTGCTCCCTAAGTCTTTGGTTTTCTTCACTCTCCTTTGCTAAGAGACCAATAGTGATATCTTAGATGGCTGCTCACAAGCTCTTAGGATCCCAGACACTACTCACCAAAGTAGGATGCAGAGCACTGTCTTTATGTACTATGTTGTGCCAAATGATGTAGATGTTCCCTGAGTCTATGGTCCTTCATCACAGAGCCTAAGAACTTCATCCCACGAGGTATCTGGTATGTCTAAGAAGCTTCCATGACTTCGCCCCTTGGTGTCTACGTTAATATACATACAGCACCTACAATTATGCATGTAGAAATAGCCACAACCAAACCTATATCTGCAGGTGGGTGTGTTTATCTTAAGTATATTCAGGAATTTTCTTTGTATAAAAACCAACAATATCCTACCATGCTGCTTAAAATCCTTCTGCACAAACAGCTTTGTGAGCAGCGGAAATGCTATCCAGATAGCACTGATAAACGCCAAGCAAAGTCCTTGGTAAGTGAGAGTTATCAGAGAAACGCAATGCACAAACAGCGAGATGTCAAAAAATATTTCTCCCAGATACTGGTCACTGGTATTCTGAAAGAAAAAGAAAAAGCAGTCTCTTTCATGGGTCATTTAGACGGCTCTTTTATTGAAATCTAATTCCCATCACTCAGGAAAGCTGCATTTCGTTTAAAGCTACTCTTCAGACTTTCAAGTAAACCCAGACAAAGCTATCTCCTATGATGAAGTAATAAATTCAAATTGCTGCCTGGGAAAAGAGACATTTAACAAGATGGAATCAACACATGCCATCACTTGCATTCAATTCATGTTTTTCTTCCCAGGGCTAAAGGCAACATTTGGAAATGTTATAACATTGGTGTTGGGGCTGGGGGGAAGGACTCTTCTAAAAACATTAATCTCTGTAGGCTTTCTGTTTATGCAACTTCCCCAAAACTGTAGTGAGCACACTGAAGAAACGGCCAGAGAAGGAATGCCACCAGCCTCTGGATCCCTCCTACCGCCCGCGGGAAAATTACAGGGCCTCCAGGGCACATGGCCTGGGGGGCTTTGCTTGATTTTTCTGGCCTTTTCTACTTCCAGGAGCCCTGGTGGCACAGTGGTTAAGAGCTCAGCTGCTGACCAAAAAACTGTGCAGTTTGAATCCACCAGCAGCTCCTTGGAAACCCTATGGGGCAGTTCTACTGTGTCCTATAGGGTCACTGTGAGTCCAAATCGACCTGATGGCAACGGGTTTGGTTTGGGTTTTCTTCTACTTCCAACTGGCTTTGCAGTGCACCTTTACTCCTCCCTGTATTCCTGTACTTCACCCCAGTGGTGTAGTGGTTAAGCGTTCAGCTGCTAACTGAAAGGCTGACAGTTAGAACCCAACAGCGGTTCCACGGAAGAAAGATGTGGCGGTCAGCTTCCGAAAAGACTTACAGCCTTGGCAACCCTCTGGGGCAGTTCTACCCTGTCCTGTAAGGTCACCGTGCTGGACGATATTTTCTAAGACTTCAAGTCTGAGGGTTCCTGTGCAGCACCCAGAGTTCTCCGAGGAAAGCTTGCTATCGAACTTAATATATTCTCACGCCCGCGTGAGTGAGTCTATTACTGCTAACATGATAATTATAATTACAGCACAGAAATACCAGAAGTGAAATAGAAATAGTCAAGTTTTTCTCTCCTCTACCTTTTCATTCCTAGGGCAAGTTTGTTATAAGGGATACTACTTCAAGAGCTCGAAAGAGTTTTCACTCACGTGTTTTCAAAACAAGTTGATGTTTATCTGATGAACACCCCTTGGACGATGAAAGAAAGGTTACCATCGTTAAATATTTAAATAGATAACATGTTGCTGACCAAAAGAGGAAAATAATTCCTAGGAGTCAATTTGAAGTTGAACACCACTCAGATATTTAAAAACAAAGATCTCAACAATGAAAACTATAACAACTGAAAATGTCTTACATGACGTACCCAAATATAAAACCCCATTGCTGTTGAGTCCATTCCAACTCATAGCAACCCTACAGGACAAGGTAGAATTGCCCCATAGGGACGGAGTACTGGTTAAGAGCTACGGCTGCTAACCTAAAGGTTGGCAGTTCAAATCCACCAGGTAACTCCTTGGAAACTCTATGGGGCAGTTCCTCTCTGTCCTGTAGGGTCGCTATGAGTCGGAATTGACTCAACGGCAATGGGTACTCTTTACCAAAGCAGACTGCCACATCTTTCTCCCAGGGAGCAGCTAGTGGGTTCGAACCACCGACCTTTCTGTTAGAGGCCAAGTGCTTTAACCACTACGCTACCAGAGCTCCCTCAAATCTAGTTATCGTCTCATATCCATCAATCCCTCTCACCTCTGCCTCATTGCCAATCCATTCTCTATAGTGTTACCAGAGTCTTTTTAAATCACAAAAGCTCTCATTTACTATCCCGCTCAGAAAACGTCAATGGTGGCCCCCCAGGTTTTCAGAGTAATGCCCGAACTTTACCCTGGCCCTGCTGGACTTCTCAGCTATTGCGCTGTCACCATACAGCTCCACGACACTGAACTTTTTATTGACTGTGACCCCTGCATATCTTATACTTTCCTACCCTTCAGTGGAAACAGAATGGAATAAAAACAATGCCATCACTTACATTTAATCTGTGCTTTTCCACCAAAGGGTTAAAAGCAACCTTTAGAAATGTTCTAAGATAGGAAATGTTCTCCATCTGGCGAACTTCTACTCATGCTTCAAAAACCCAGTTCAAGTGTCACCACCTCCTCCGTGAAGCCTCCCTTACTTACCCAGCACAATGCCCCTCTCTGCCCTATGCCCCATGGCACTGCGTGTGCATCACTCCATCTTACTCCATCCTGGGCTCTGCGCTTACTGTACTGGCTTCCTCACAGTCCATGTGAAACCGTTAGCTCCTTGAAGCCAGAGGCCATGGCTCATGAGTCTCTGTCACTAGGCCTCAGCACAGTACTAAGCCCATCGGGAGCTAAGAGGGTATTTGTGGAATGAAAATGAAACATGTTACTCTTTCCATTATGCTTTCAGCCCAAGGTTTTGTGACTGCTCTCTTAAAATCAGTAAAAGTAAATGGAATTTTCTAAGCATTTCTGCCCCCAGCCCGGCCTGCCACCGCCAATGGTCAACCACACTCGGGTTACATACAGTGACACGGAAAATAAACGTGTGAAATCAAGCCCCGTGGTGTACTTCTTTTGGAAACTGAACCCACCAGGATAGAAGTATTAGTTCAACCATAAGCAGGTAGCTGACCTCAAAGAACCTTTCTTCAACAGGGCCTGCTAAGCTGGAAGGGCACCTTGGACCACATCTCAACATTAGCTGAAACATTTCAAGCAGACACATTTGAAGGAACCAAAGACATCCTTCGGAACAATGTTGGGTTACAGACTTCATTCTAATCCTTAGCAGGGCAAACCGAAAAAGCCAGTATACTGGCTGTCTTGCAAATAATGGAGCTAAGAAAGATTTTCCCCTCTAACTCACTTGGAAACTCAGAAACCAGGGCTCTCTATTTCACTGTAATTTATTTTTTTAGTTCTATTATTTTGTAACCCTAATTCCTAATTTTATTTCTACCAAACAAATTTATACAGTTGGAGCCATAATATGGTAATATTCCCTAAATGGGCATTGACACATCATTTTGGGACCCTGACTCCTTCCCTCTTTTTCCTTTAGCAAGGTGTCCCACATATGCACACTGTCAGAATCTGCATCAACAACATACAGGTATAAAGAAAAAGTGAAGGAAAACTGAAGGGAAAAATAAGCTTTCAGTGCGATATTCTTTCAGGCAGCAAATAGTTAACTGTGTGTCAGTGCTATGAGCCAGATGCAGGGCCTGAGCACAGGGGAGACAGTGAAGAACAAAACAAGCCCCGCCCTCATGGAGCTTACAGTCCAGTGGGGAACAGAGACGTTAAAACAACACAGATCGCTGGGTGAGCCCAGGGAGGGTGGGCGGCATCGAGTGTGTAGTTACAGCCAACAGCAGGTTCAGCAGAGGCAGGAGGTTGCACTAGCAAGCCTTGCTGCCACCACAACCCCGAACACTGCTTACAGCCCAGTGTCAGAACCTCATTCGAATTCTGCAACCCAACCCTCACCAAAAAAACCTCCCAGAAAACTAAGTCCTGGGAGCTGGTTTTCCGTGACCAGGCAGAACAAGTTTCGACAGCTCAAAAGGCCGAACACAGAAACCAGGCTCTCGAGTCTGTCTTTAATCCTTAAAGGTAGCATCAGAAATCAATAAACACGCCTCCCACTTACCACATAGTAAAATCTTTTTGCGAGGGTATGTATGAATATTATTTTGGCGACGGCTGCAGTTCCATACAGACAAACGGAAACATAGAAGTGGTTATACCATGAGAGGGACCGTCCGATGAGGGAGATGAACACAGCTATGATAAGAACAGTGATCAGGCTGGTGAACCAGCTTATCAGGGTGATGCCAAGCCCACAGAAGAAGTCCTTCGCGTAGTGAGCAGCTGAGGAAAAGAAAGTACAACGCTGAGGTCACCATCTTCATGAAGTCAACCACACAACTGGTCAGTGGAATTAACAGGATAAACAAAAAATTCACCACTGTAACTGAAGAGTACTGAAATTTGCTGGTGTTGAGGTTTGTGAAGCACTAGGAGGGGCCACAGGGAAGGTATCAAAAAATAACCTTCAACGACTGTTTACTGGGTGTCTATGAGTACTAAGGACACCGAGCTAAGTCTTCCAGGAATAGCTCAGACACACCTCTGACAAGAAAAGTGGGTGGTCTTAGTCTTCATCACCTCTGGGATGCTTTCTCTATCAAAGTACCAGCAATGGAAGGCCAAGTTTCATATAAAATCCTGCCAAAAGAAGCCAACACAGGAAGAGAAAAGAGCATGGGAAAACTAACTAGGGAAAGAACCCACTGCCGTCAAGTCGATTCCGACTCACAGCGACCCTACAGGACAGAGTAGAACTGCCCCATACGGTTTCCAAGGAGCAGCTGCTGACCTTTTGATCAGCAGCCAATCTCTTAACTACTGCAATTATTTAAATTGCTGCTAAATATTTTACCCTCTAACAGCAGAGTTTAACTAAGACAATGAAACATTTCAAGCAGACACATTTCAAGGAGAAAGAAGTCAATTTAACCAAAAGTAGTTCGTGCATCCTCCAGGGTGCTATTTGTCTGTAGCACAGACAAGACTTTTTAATGGGACTTTTCATTAAAAACCAATCTGTACAATCCATTTCTCAATAGCTCCTATGTGGTACTCACATGCCGTACGTAAGCACATAAAAACTGCCTGTTTCACCAAGAGCAAAAGTATAGTGAGCACTATTAATTTGATAATCGCTTACGAATTTCTTACAACTACAAATCAAATGTTCTTTTCTCAGATTTTTAACTTCTTAGAAAGACACAAGCACAATGACTGAAAAACTTCAGGCAAATCCCATACCCACGCCAATGCTTACAGCTGTAGAGAACAATACTTACTCTTCTGTTTGGGCTGCAGCAATTTTTTGCCCAGGTACAAAACAACGGCCATGACCACCATGTAGTTAATGATTGAGCCAACACGGGAGGGGTAGGCAATGACGAAAAGGCCAAACACATCAAAGAAGACCATGTGTCCATGTTGATACTTGGAGGAAGAAGCCAGCATATCAGATGTAGCTAGATATTTAAGAACTGCTAAAATATTATCACCTATTAGTAAAAAAGACAGAGAACAACACTGAATAAACGATCTGAACGTAATTTACATGTATAACCACCTAAGGCAGAAATAAACCACCCACTGTTTGAGTAAAGAAACAGCAAGAAAGAATGTGAACAAAGAGAGCTTTCTAGCATCCTACTGCTCTCTCCTACTTCTCTTCCTAAACGTCTTCAATAAGGTCCATGCCCACTACTCCATTTCCTTTCCATTTATATCTCAGCCAACTCTAACCTGGCCTTTGTCCTTTCCCCTCTACTAGAACTATTCTCTATGATCAATTTTACTGTCCCAATTGATAAACTCAATGGCTGTTTCCCAGTTCCCATTCATTTAATATTTATATAGTTACTGGATCAGGCACTGTTCTAGACACCCGAAATTCAGTGGTAAACCAAGAGACAAAGACCAATGATGAAGCTCACAGACATCAGACAAGTTATTACAAGTGTGCTAACAGGGAGAGGTAGAGAGTGCTAAGGAACCTATCACTGGGGACTGATGGAGTTTGGGAAGTCTGGAGGCATCCCTGTGGAAGGAAGTGATATTTATAGCTAAAGAATAAACAGGAGCTAGTCACGCCAGGGTGTGGTCCAGACTGAAAGAACTGTGTGGAGAGAGGCCCTGGGGAGAAAAAGAGTCCTGAAAAGTCCTTAATGAGAAAGTCCTCAGCAAGGAAGCTGGAGAGGCAGGCCGAGCAACACCAGGCAGAACCTGGTACACCACTGGTCTGTGGTCAATGCCTCTTACCTCAAGCAATGAATGAATGTGCTTGACCTGTAACGTAGGAGCATGAAGCCTTGGCTGATCTGCTTTTCTTCCTGCTTCTCAGCCCATCCTTGAATTTCTGTTCCTCTCCCTTCTAAGACACTGCGCAGTCTTACCTCCAGATTTCCTTCATGGGCATCTCCATCCACCTCCAAATGTGCTTTCCCCAAAGCTCAGTCCTCTGCTCTCTACCTTTCCTTCACTCTGGCAAAACCCATTTCTGTTTTCCACACCCAAGCCCAGTTCTACAGTAGGTCCAATCCTGGAACTACAACTGCCCAGCTAGCATGTTCGCCTGGTTGCTTCATAGACCCCTCTGTGCGTTTGCCAGAGTGCACAGTCTCTACTCTGAATACGACCACTCTGGATGAGGGGTGCCCCCCACTTCCCCACCAAGGTCAGTGGCCCTTATACTTTGCCATTGTCATTGCTGCCATCTGACTCATGCCTTCTACTTAATGTCAAGTCTTACTGAATTTACAGTCCAAGCGTGTCTAATCTGCCACCGCTCCCCTTTGTTTCCACTTTCTGTCATCACCGGTCCAGCCCACATCATCCCCACTTACATTACTGTAGGAACATCCAGAACTGCCCTGGCTCCTACCCCTCTCCTCCACCATCCACACCACACTGCTGTACCAGATGAACAGTATTTAAACCATCTTACCTAGAGTTCAATGACACCCTCAGGCTTTCAGTGAGTCCTTATTTCCGGTAGCATCTGCTTGGTGACCTAAAACCCTCTACAACTGTCTCTACCCAGACTCTACCTCACTTCCCTCTATTTCTGAAAATACAGCTTCTGTTCTAGACCCACAATTTACCTGCCAACCCCCGCCCCCCGCACCTACTCATGCTGTGCTCTTATGTGGAATGTGTCTACCAACTCTTTAAGGTTCAGCATCAGATTCACCTCCTCTGACTACTGCAGATCTTTCTGGAGAGCACCTTTAACTTCCTTGCCCTAAGGCGTCCTCTGGCACCTGTCCAATACCCAGCTTACCTTCCCTCACCACCCAACCCTGGGTCAATGTAACTGTTTTCTTCTACACCTGGGAAAGCTGTGCAACATGTGTGCAGGTGCCACCTCCAGTTTACAGCCCTCACTTTGGCTGTATGCTCACTACTCAGCAAGCCTACCGTAAGTCCAGGTAGGTTCCCCTCCTCACTGCTCCCAACAGGTAGTCCTAGGTTCTTAACTAGGACAGCACAGTGAAAGGCTAAAATCCACTCTGCATCCCCAACTCCAAAACCCTAGCTCATTCATACCCCACACTGCCTAAAAGGTTTATAGATCATCCCTCACACCTCATCCTACTGTGTTATCAGAAGTCTAAATGAGAGTACCAACCTGCTCGCTGAATGGAACCTGTAGGAATTCTGTCCGCTGTGTCATACTTGGTGTGGTAAATGTATCCATTCTCAATAAAAGCTAAGTCTATTCCTAGGACATACAGAGAAAAAACAAAGTTATTTTGCTTTGAAGATCAACCTTGCTTTAGGCCTGTTACTTTATTAAATTTCTAAAAGGTAAAATGTCAAGGCAGTGGCATGACTGTTGTTACATTCATAAACGAATGACTGAACTCTCTTCCAAATTCTTACACAATCCACAGATGCAGCACGTAATTCAGTAACGATGAAGGAAGTACACACTCCAGAGGGAGGCGCTCCACATCACACAGCAAGGGGTGGGAATGTGGAGTTTTGGCGGTCATCAAAAGTTTGCCATCTACATCCTTGCCAAGCAAGAGCCAAACTTTAACTTCAAATAAAGCTGGACAAATTGCTAAGAGAGCTGGCAAAACAAGATAACGACAAAATGCAAAGACCCCTGAAAGATCCATGATCATCTCTTGCGAATGAAGTACTGAACAGTTCTCCCCTGTTCTCCAGTCATACTGCAGGGTGAGATGACAAGTTCTGGAAGAGGCAGCAGTTAATTAGCGTGGAGTCTACACAACAGGGAAAACATTAGGAGTGCTGTTCAGTCAGAACACACACCTCTCAGAATTTTCTCTCAGAAAATGCTGTTTACTCAAAACTTCCAAAAGGTAAAACTTGATTTTTGTAAGTCGGTGTCACGCAGTAGCTCATAAAACCACTGACGACATACCTGGAATGTTCCCAAAGTCCCTGTAGATACGGAAGTCTGTGTCTGAAGGAATGATTCCACTCTGAAAAACCTCCTGAGCCACCACAGAAGCAAAGGGGTGTTTGGCTGCTGAAACATAAGCTTGGACCAACCAAGGATTTTCAGGACCTGAAGTGAAACATGACAACAAAAAACAAGGTTGATCCAGTAAATTTCACATACTCATTTTTAATACACCTAAAATAGTTAACAGTAACAAATTTCAAAGGATTGAAATAATAAAAAGTATCTTCTCTGACCACAGTGGAATTAAACTAGAAATCAATAACAAAAAGATAACTAAACAATCCCTAAATGTTTGAAAATGAAGAAACCACAAGGAAAATTAGAAGATGTTTTGAACTGAGCGATAATAAAAATAAAAATAGGACATATCAAAAATTCTGAGGTGCAGCTAAAGCAGTGCTTGGAAAGATATTAAATACGTCTATCAGAAAACACTATATGCTGAAAAGCAATGATTTAAGCCATGGTTCTCAAAAGTGTGGTTCCCAGAGCAAAGCAGCAGCAGTAGCAGCATCACCTGGGAACTTGATAAAATGCAATTTCTCAGGCCTCACCTCAGACCTTTTGAATCAGAAAATCTGGGTATGGGGCTCAGCAAAGTGTTCTAACAAGCTCTCCAGATGATTCTGATACTTGCTCTAGTTTGAGAACCACTCATCCAGGCATCCATCTCAAGAAGTTAAAAAAAAAAACAAAAACAAAAAACCCAGCAAATTAAACCCAAGAATATGCTGTTGCTGTTTGCCATCGAGTTGATTCCGACTCATAGCAACCCTATATGACAGAGCAGAACTGTCCTAGGCTGTAATCTTTACAGGAGCAGATTGGCATGTCTTTTTTCCCACAGATCTGCTAGGGAGATTCGAACCACCGACCTTTCAACTAGCAGCCGAGCTCTTAACCACAGCACCACCAGGGCTCCCCAAAAAATACAGAAGCAAGGCAATAATAAATGAGCAGAATCAATAAAATAGAAAATAAGCATATATTAAAGAAAGAAAAAAACAGAAGTTGGTTCTTTAGAGCAATAAATTAATAAATCCCTCGGCCTGATACAGACTGGAGGAACCCCCGAGACTATGACCCTAAGACACCCTTCTGAAATGGAACTGAAGCCATTCCCAGAGACCACCCTTCAGCCTTCAAAATTTATATGAAAATGCAAAAGGCTAACCATAGACAGGCCCATAAAATAAACAATAACACCAGAGAGGAACGTGCTCCTTAGAACAACCAATTATACAAGATCAAAAGGGCAACATTTGCCCAAAAGCAAAGATGAGAAGGCAGGAAGGGGTAGCAATACAAGACAAAAGGAAATGGGGAACCTAGGATGGAAATGAGGGGAGTGCAGGCACACTGTGGGGAATGAAACCAATGTCACGGATCATTTTATGTACATACTATCGAAGGGGAAACTAATTTGCCCTGTAAACTTTCACCTAATGCACAATAAAAAATTTTTAAAAATTCTTAAGTGGAAAAAAATAAAAAATTAACAAATCCCTAGGCAAGAGCAGAAGGAGCCCTGGCAGTCTGAACTCACCCAGTGGCTCCACAGGAGAAAAACCTGGCGATCTGTTTCCGTAAAGATTACAGCCAAGAAAATCCTATGGGGCAGTTCAACTCTGTCACACAGGGTTGCTATGAGTCAGAAACTGACTCAACAGCACACAGTAACAATAAAAGACAAGAATAAACAAGGAAAAAAAATGACAGGTATAAATGACCAATATCAGAAATGAAAAGGAACATCACTGCAGATACCACAGACAATAAAAAAATATCAACTTCATACTAATAATATTTGAATGGGGTAGAAAATCATTGAAAAATATAACTAACTAAAACTGAAATGAGAAGTAAGAGAAAACGTTAACGGTCCTATACATACTAAAGAAAATTCCAGCGCAAGTGGCTTCACCAGAATTTTCCCAAACATGTAAGGAAAAAAATAATACTAATCTTACACAAACTCTCCCAGACAGAAAAAAAAGGAATACTTCTGAACACATTTTATGAGGTCAGGAAAACCCTGATACCAAATCTGACAGACTTTACAAAAAAAAAGGAAAATTAAAACCAAACTTTCTTATAAAAATATCCTAAACCAACTATTAGCAAATTGAATCCAGCAATATATGTACAAAAAAGATAATACTTTCCAACCAAGTTCAGCTTATCCCAGAAATACAAGATTGGTTTAATACTTGAAAATCAATCCTTGTAATTCATCATGTTGCCAGAATACAGGGAAAAAAAATTGATAATCTCAATAGATAAACAAAACATGTCTGAGAAAGGTCAGTCATTCATGACTTTAAAACTCTTAGCAAACTAGAAACACAAAGGAACTTCCATAAACTAATTAAGGGATTTCTCTTAAAAAAAAAAAAAAAAATTAAATATACATACACATACACAAATAAGATTAGAAGGAAAAAATAAAAATGATATTCACAGAGATGACATGAGTATGAACACAGAAAATTCAGAAGAATCTACAGGTAAATTATTAGAATTAACAAGCAAGTTTAGCAAAGTTGCTGGCTACAAGGTCAATTTTGTAAAGATATAAACTATAACAACATAAAAAAAAAAATTCAAGTATTTAGCAATATATCTAAATAAATGCGTGCCAGACCTCCTCCCAGAAAACTGCAAAGCACTGCTAAGAGAGATTAAAGACGACTTAAAAAAAATAAAGGGATACACCACATTCATGGGTTGGAAGACTCAATACTGCAAAGATATCAATTCTCCTCAAATTGATTTATAGATTCAATGCAATATCAATCTAAATCTCAGCCAGCTGTGTGTGTGTACATGTAGAAGTTGACAAGCTGATTCTAAAATTTATATGAAAATTCAAAGGGCCAAAAATAGCAAAGACAATCTTGAAGAAGAACAAAGCAAGTGGACAATCAGATATCTATCAAGAACTATTATAGAAGAGTTCCAGCAAGATGGCGCTCTAGGCAGAAGCACCACGCCGTCCCTCCACAGCAAAGATCCAAAAAACTAAGCCAAACAGAGAATGCAACAATCCTGAAACCCTAGAACATCAAATGAAGAGATAAAGAACTCAGCTGAGCACCAAATGGAGTGAGAATACTGACAGAGAACGGAGAGTGAGGAGAGAGTCATGCAGAGGTCCCCTACCAGCTAATGGAGCGTGGATCCACCATCCTGGACTCCTATCGGAGACCAGCAAACGGGGGTACGAGAAAGCAGCCTCACGGAGCATCCAGTGGGAGACAAAACAGCCGCTTAGCTCCACACATAACCATCTCCCCGCTGCATCCTGCCTACCTGCACCATGCACTTGACATCACACCACCAAGCAGTGCAGGCACGACCTACTGGAACCTGCCCAGCACTGAGTACTGACCCGCCCTGGTGGCTGTAGTGAGTGCCACAAACAACCCATCCCAGTGGCTCCTCTTCAGCTAGACCTACCCTGCTGTACCTTACCTGAGTGACTGAACCTGCCAGTTGGAGAAGGAGGAAAAAAGTATTGAGCGCACAGATGAGCAAACAACAAAGAGCACGCAGTCCGCCTGCTCAGACATACTCAAATTTTTTTTTTAAAAAAAGGGATGAAACAAACAATCTACAATCAATAAATGAGAGAAATAACTACTGAATGCCCTGAAAACAGCAAACAATATCTAAACATTTACAAAAACAGGACAGGATAGTTCCAGTAGGCGTCCAAATTAAAACACCAGATGACTCTCCTGTGGAAGAAAATGCACTAGAAGTACCTGATAGGGAATTCAAATCTCTAATACTCGGAATTTTCTAAGAACTGAGGCAAAAAGCTGACAAACATGAGAAAAAAACAGACAAATTCATGGAAAATACAGACAAAAAATTGGAGGAATTCAGGAAG
>NW_004443961.1:5429938-5447071 GCF_000243295.1 Trichechus manatus latirostris
GTTAACCAATGTCATAAAACAACATGTGTACTACTGTTTCATGAGAAACTATTTGTTCTATAAGCCTTCACCCGAAATATAATAAAATAAAAAAAATTTTTAAAAAAGAATTATTATAAAGCTTAAAGTAGTTAAAATACTCTGATACTGATACAAGGATGGAAAAATAAGACCAATGGAAGAGAACAGAAAAGACAGAAATACACTCATACATATATAGTTGCCTGATTTATGAGAAAGGTGCATTGTTATGCGGTAGGGAATTGATGCTTTTTTAAATACAAGGTGCTGGATGAATTAGATATTCACATGGAAAATAGTTAACCTTGATCGCATCTCACACCACACACAGAAATCAATTCCAGAAAGATTGTAGACCTAAATATAAAAGGTTAAATAAATAATATCCTAAAAGACAACATAGGAGAATACCATCATAACCTTGGAGTAGGCAAAGATCTCTTACAAAACAGAAAAACCATTGATCACAAACGCAAAGATTAAGAAACTGGCCTTTATTAATTTAAGAATTTCTGTTCATAAAAAGATACCATTCAGACTGAAGAGGCAAACAGACTGAAGAACAGTATTTGCAATTCCGGAACAAAGAACTCCTGCAAATCAATGAAACAAAAGACAGTATACAAAATAAAATGAGGAAAAGATTTGAGCAAGCACTTTACAAGAGGATATTCAAACAGCCAACAAATACATGAAAATGTCCTTCACATCATTGATCAGCGGGGAAAATGAAGACTAAAACAACGAGATGCTTCTACCCACCCAGAAAGATACAACTGAAAACAAGAACCAGGTGTTGATGAGGATGTGCAGCGAAAAGAACTCTCAGATACTGCTAGTGGGGATCTAAATTGGTATAACCACTTTGGAAAATGTCTGGTCAATCACCTCACGCGCGTGCGAAAATTGGATAATGAAAAAGGAAGACAGCAGAACTGATGCATTCAAACCGTGGTGTTGGCAAATACTGAATACACCCTGGATTGCCAGAAAAACAAGTCAATCTTAGAAGAAATACAACCAGAATGTTCCTTAGAAGCGAGGATGGCGAGGCTTTGACTCTCTTACTTGGGACACATCATCAAGAAAAATCAATTGCTAGAAACAGACATTATGTTTGGTAAAGCAGAGGGCCAATGAAGATGAGAAAAACCCTCAATGAGATGGATTAACACAACAGTTGCAACAGAGGACTCAAACATACCTGGGCAATGTTTCATTCTGTTACACATAAGGGTGCCATGAGTTACAGCTGACTCAACAGCAGCTAACCACCACCACCAAAGCTGCAACACACATATATCCTCATGCTCAACAACTGCACTGAGAACCTGCGCCAAACCTGTGAACTGAGACATTTACAAGATGTTCACAGCAGCACCATTCGTAAGAGCCAAGATCTGTAAACTACCTAACATCACCAGCAGAATAAACTGTTGTACAAAGAAATATTATTCATGTATTTGTGTGCATGCATAAGTGTATCTGTAGGGATATGCATATACATGTTTGCGTGTGCTGCACACATAATCTATATATTAATAAAGTACATGGGGGCAGTTATGGATACTTCCCAGACACAATCAAACACCTCGCAGGATCAGTTTACTAGCTTTGAAGGCTGAGGACCATAGTTTTGTGGAACAACTTGGTCAACTGGTACAACACAGTCCATAAAGTTTATTTTCTAACATCCTAGTTTGCTAAGTAGCATCTGGGGTCTTAAAAGCTTGCAAGCGGCCATCTAAGAAACTACTATTGGTCTCTACTGATCTTGAGCAAAAGAGAAAGAAGAAAACCAAAGACTCAAAGAAGAAACTAGTCTACAGGACTAACTGTCTATACAAACCATTGCCTCATCTATCCTGAGAGCAGAACTAGATGGTGTCTGGCTATCTATGCCGACTGTTATCACCAGGAACACAATAAATGGTCCCAGACAGAATGGGAAAAAACTATAAAAACTCAAATTTTTATAAAAACACCAGACTTACTAGACTGGTAGAGACTAGAAGAACCCCAAGACCACTGCCCTGAAATACCCTTTTCTTTGAGCTGAAACCACTCCCAGAGGTCACTTTTCAGCTAAATAACAGATTGGCTCATAAAATAAACAGTATCACTGTGAGTACAGTGCACCTTTAAAATTTAAAAAAAACAAAAATTTTTAATCACGTATATGAGACCAAGGAGCCCTTGTGGAGCAGTGGTTAAGAGCTCTGCTGCTAACCAAAAGGTCAGCAGTTCAAATCTACCAGCAGCTCCTTGGAAACCCTATGGGGCAGTTCTACTCTGTCCTATAGGGTCACTATGAGAAGAAATAGGTTCAACAGCAACAGGTTTGGATTTTTTGTTTATATGAGACCAAACAGTCAACATAAAGCAAAGATGCGAAGGTCAACAAGGGCAAGGAAGCTAGATTAACAGAAACAGAACAACCAAAATGGAAATAAGGAGAATGTTGACACCATGTGAAAAATGTAACCAATTTCATTGAACAGTATGTACAGAAATTGTTAAATGGGAACCATATGTGCTGTGTAAATGTTCACCAAAAATATTTGTTAAAAAAGAAGAAATATTATCCATCAATGAAAAAGAATGAACTACTGCTAAGCATAACACAGATGAATCTTACAGACATAATGATGAGTGAAAAGAAACCATACACAAAACATAATGTATGATTCAATTTATATAAAGTTCAAATACAGGCAAAATTTATCTATCAAGATATAAGTCAAAATAAAGGTAACCTTCGGGTGGAGGAATGACTGGGAGAGGCCATAAGGGTGGTGTCTGGGATGCTGGTAGTATTCTCTATCTCGATTTGGGGTATGATTACATGACTACATTCAGATTGTAAAAATTCATCAAGCTGAACACTTTAAGACCTGTGGGTTTCTCTGTACGTATGCTACGTTTACATTACAAAAAAAGATGAAATAAAGACACAAGATAACATTAAGGGATTATTTAATTGAAGAAGCTGAACAATCAATGGCAAAGTGCAAAGTCCCTTACAGACCTCGGCCGCTGGCTGCTGAATATGTTTATCATCACTTATCATTGATGCACTGTACCATAAAAAGAGAGGCCCTGGGTAGCACAAACAGTTAAGCGCTCAACTACCAGCCAAAAGGTTGGCAGTCTGAACCCACTCAGAGGCACCTCGGAAGACAGGCCGAGTGATCTGCTTCGGAAAAGTCACAGCCTTGAAAACCCTATGGCGCAGTTCTACTATACACACATGGGGTCGCCATGAGTCAGAACTGACTCGATGGCAACTAACAATAACAACCATAAAAAATACTTGAGAATATGTAAGATCCATCAGCAGGCAAGGAATTTACGGTTTTAAATATCTGCTACCTTCTGTTTAGCCCCTTACAGATGCCCTGCTGCACGGGATTGCCGCAGCCTATGCCAGACTCTCTGAGGCCCACAGGCTGTGGACAGGGCAAGTTCCTGTGTGAAAAGGGAGGCTGCGGAGACTGGGATGCGGGACACAGACCAGCACCTGACTAAGGTACTCTCCACAATATGGACCAAAACAAAGGTAGGTACTAATACTATTCCCATTTTACAGACGAGGAACTGAAGCTTGGGGAGGTTATGTGCCATGTCCAAGGTTCCACGTCTAGGTTGCCGTGGAGCTGAGGTTTAAACCGGTCATCTGACTACAAAGCCTGCGCTCTTAATCACTACCCAATCCTGCTTCCCCCAGAAAGCTTCTATCTTCGTTATCTTCTGCAGAAGGGCAGCAGGCAGATACAGAAATATTTTCACTTTATGTTCTTTTTCCTACCTCCATCTAAATCCTACAATGCTTCCAGCTTCTTGTGCGTTCATTTCATCTTAAAGAACAGGCCCCTCCTTTCTCAATGCCAAGGGTAAGGACACATGTGATGTCGAGGGGAGATAAATTTCAGTGCCAAAAACACAGTCAGAGTTTCCAGGAAGTCTGGTAAACACAGACCTAACTGAGTCAAACACAACTCATTCCCGTTGCCCCACTCCCTTCTGCCTTTCACTGGCGGCAGGGACAGCCGAAGAACCAAGAGGGACTAGAGGAGGAGACTGAAAAAGCCTGGCACATACTGTTACAGAAACCAAGATGAGGCCTGGGAACTGACCACTGAACTTTAGCAGTTCTTGTGGAGCAGAGAGGTTAAAACTCAGTAACAGAACTGGTTCAAAAACGGGAAAGGGAATTGAAGACTGTGGCTATAGACCACTGTTTTGAGGAATTACGTAGTAGATGGAAATACAGAAATGAGGCAGTAGCTGAGGAGGGTGGGGAAAGAGGTCAAAAGTGGTTAAGATGGAAGAAAAAGCGTGGTTGTGTGCTGATGGAAATAACCTTGTAGAGAGGGAAAAATTGATGATGGGAGAAAGAAAAATAATTTTAAATCACCACTTTATAACAAACTAGTCTACTACTCATGGATCTTTGAGTTGTTTTCAATTTTTTATTTGTATAAAAAAGCCAATGTATGTTTATGCTGTATATATTCTCAAGAACAACAAAAATAATTTTTTACAAAAGAAAAAAAAGCCCAGATGAGTATACTGTATTTAGATCTGCACATCTACATATTAACTATTTCTACTGGATAAATTTCTGTAAGTGGACTGAAGGGGCTGCACGTTTTAAAAAATCATATGCACCGCCAAAGTGCCCTCCAAAAATTTGTCAATTTACATTTCCACCAACAGTAGGAAAACATCTGATTCTCTATACTCCTAAGCATCAGATATTATCATTCTACTTACTTTTCAGCAATCTAATATTTTAAAAAATCTTACTGTTATTTGAATTTACAGGTCTTCTAAATAAAACATAATTGTTTAGCTTGGCAGTTTCTAAAAGAGTTCAACATATATTTACCATGTGACTCAGCAATTCCATTCCTAGGTATCTACCCAAAAGAAACAACACGTCCACACAAAGACATACACATGGATGCTTGTAGCAGCGTTATTCCAAATAGTCTATAAGTGGAAATAATCCAAATGTCCATCACCTGGTAAATGGATAAAAGCAATATGGTATGTCCATAAAATGGAACACTTCACAATAAAGAGGAATGAAATATACATATTACACTATGGATGAACCTCAAAAACATACTACGTGAAATAAACCAGGGACAAAGACCACATGTTATATGATCCTATTTATATGAAACGCCCAGTGTAGGTAAATTGACAGGTGGCTGTATGGGGCAAGGGGACTGGGAGGAAACGGGGAGTGACTGCTAGTGAGTAAGGGTTTCTTTCCGAGGTAATGAAAAGGTTCTAAATTGACTGTGGTGACGGCTGCACAATTCCGTGATACACTAAGAACCACTAAATTCTACACTTCAAATGGGTGAATTGGAGGGTATGTGAATTAGATCACAATAAAGGAGTTATCAAAAAACATAAGAACAAGAAAGCCTTCTCAACCAGGTCATAAAATAGTGGATACAGTATGATCCCATTTTTGAAAAAAAAAAAAAAACTACATATAGATGGTTGTTATGAGTCAGAGTCGACTTGACAGCTCTAGTGTACACATACGTACAAAATACATTACTACATATGCGCCAAAGAAATTCCAGAAGGGGCTAGACTCAACTGGAACACTGGTTTGCTCAGGGTAGTAGGATCACAGAGGCATTGGTATTTCACAAGAAAAAAAATGATTCCATCACCCCTTTACTTATGGGCTTTCTTGCTTTCAAGGTTGGTAGTATCTGAATGTTTACAAGATATATAATACTGGTTTAATCCACTTAGATTTGATTAAGAATGGATTTTATAACATCATCAAAATTATTAAATCAAGCCTTTCTGACTCTGGATATAAATCACTAGTCTGAAAAAGCAAGTCATTCTTTCATGCATTCTGGCTGTCTTAAAAACGAGGCAGTGATGATTATTCAGGTCACTAAAAACTCCCCAAATAAACGTCTCTCTCGGAAGTGACCGTGGAGCACTAGAAAGTACAAACTGTTTTAACTGAAAAGTTCCCAGGATGAGACAAGTGCTACTATGCAGAAAAAAAGGAGGGCCTGTTAAGAAGGCAGGGGACAGAGAGGCCTGGCACACACTCTCCAGCAGAACCCAAATCCAGGGGGACTTACCCCCCTTAGTCATTTCATGGAAGGAACACTAACTAGCTTTGTGAAGCCATCCCCACAGAGAGCTTGTCTTTCGTAGGCAAAGGCATCTGGAAGTGAGAGATAACAGGAAAGTACTGGACTGTCAGAAAGTGCCCGGAAAGCTCTCTGGATGCAGTTTAGCCACAAGAATAGCTGCAAAAAGCTGGAGGGAAGAATCTTATATAAACTCAGAGAAAAGGGGGCGATATTCTCTCCAAATCTTTTACAAGGTGCCCCTCTAGAGAAAAAATAATTTTGAAATATGGGGATTTTATTTGAGAATGTGTAAAACATTTAAATTGTATATATGTTGCTAACCACCCATAAATCTGTTTTTGTTTTATTATCAAAGTAATCATATGCATTGCAAAATTTAAACACTACAGAAAACCATAAAGAGTATAAGTAAAGCAGTAACAGCAATTCTGGTCTTCTCAAATTCACGAAGCAATGGAGAGTTCAAACTGGTTCTGTACATAAGCCTCACCCTCCACTCCAGTCACCCCCGTTTCATCAGCGAACACCCTCCATCCAGCAGTAGCCATTATTAACAGTTTTACAGCCTTCCAGACAACGCAATTATTTCTAAAATGTATGCAACTTCAGAATCTTTTATCTACATTTAGTGAAAAGATGCATTCACAGACTTGGAGCCAGTGAGAACTAGCTGAAGTGGGCACTCAACAAGTGTACATGAATAAAGGAACCAGCTCGGGTCTGGAAGTGCCTAACCTTAGGTCAGTGTGTCTTAACCTCTCTGGACTATACACATAAAAATGTATTAACACATATGCGTAAAACACATTCAGGAGGGGTTTAGACTAAATCATAACACTGGTTTTTCTCTGGGTAGTAGAAGTACAAGGCAAGGTGCTATGACAATCAGGAACAACCATGGATATGAAGACACCTGACATACAGTACACTGGGCAGGGGAAACACAGAGACATTTGCCTGATCATGTACAGCCCTGAGACTCTCACGATCGGAAAGAAAAATGCAGCGTCCTCTTTGCTTACAGAACGGTCTCTTACTGCTTTTTCATCTGGTGTGATTATCATCTGTCTTCCTCCTATCCTGACGGACTTCCAAGAAACAGAGGGCAATTTACCATCTCTTACAAATATCAGGCACCAGGAGCTTATTCTTGTTAATCAGGATGAAGAATAAGAGTCAGCAGAAAGGTTTGAGAGCTGAAAAGAAAGGAGAACCTTCCTGCTTTTGACCTTGAGATTCTCACGATTAGCTGAAGTTAAAAATACATCCATTTTGAGGGATAAAAGTTTAAAATAATAAGTTGAATGAAGAATATTAAGGTCTGGCAATCTGCTTCTGTAAAGATTACAGCCAAAAAAACCCTAAGAAGCAGTTCTACTCTGTCACACGGAGTCGCCATGAATTGGAATCGAATCAACTGCAACTGTTTTTTATTTCATTTTCAATGGGTTTAGGTTATGAAGATGTACTTAGCACTTGGCATATCTTCAGAAACTTAAGCAATACCACGTCTCCAATCAGTGCTAAAAAAAAAGTTCCCACATCACCTTCCTCACATCCCCCACCCAGCCCACCTCACCTCCCAACACACTTCTTATTTTTACTTCCAGCAAATGCTGCATCTCTGGCTAAAATGCATTACCCAAATTTGTAACAGAAGAGGAAAGTGGCGTAGAACTTCCAAAATCAGGTTTTAGTATGCTCTGACTGAACAAACTTATAAGCTCTGAATTCTATTAAGGAAGATGACAAATTGATATATATTAATTTAATCATGCTATCCTTAGAAAGGAGTTCCTGGGTGGTACAAACGGTTAATGTGCTCAACTGCCAACCAAAAGGTTGGAGGTCCAAGTTCACCCAGAGGTGCCTTGGAAGAAAGGCCTGGTGATCTACCTCTGAAAAATTAGCCCTTGGAAACCCTAGGGAGCACAGTTCTACTCTGATACACATGGGGTCGCCATGAGTCAGAATCAATCCAAGAGCAACTGGTTATCCTTAGAAAAGTTTAATCAGAAAAATTTAAAAATATTTCTCTGACTGATTAAACATTACAGGACTTTTCTGACATTAAAATAAATTCAAAGATAAATTTAAAGTCTACTTAATTTTTTCATTTTAATCCACGAACGAACTGTCGTTTAAAATCATTTGTATCATAATCGCCCATAAGGATAAAAGACAGCTCATCACCTACAGGAAAACCTGGTGGCATAGCGGTGAGGAGCTACAGCAGCTACTAACGAAAAGGTCGGTGGTTCGAATCCACCAGGCACTCCTTGGAAACCCTATGGGGCAGTTCTACTTTGTCCTGTAGGGTTGCTATGAGTCAGAATCGACTTGACGTCAGTGGGTTTGTTTTTTTTTTTCATCACCTACATGTCTATCTGGGTAGTGGCTAAAAACAAAGTCTCAGAACCTGGTCTGCCTATGTTGAAATCCTGTTGTGCCATTTGTCAACTGTGAGACCTCAGGCAAGTTACAATCTGTCTTGACTCAGTTTCCTCATCTGTAAAATGGGGGCAAGAGCAGTATTTATTCCTCATATTGAATAAGCTCTACATGAGAGTCAGAGGCTATTAATGTTATTATTCTGCTAAAAATTTTTAACAAAGACAAGCTAAAACCATTTCAACCTTTAAAAAGAATGTTCACTTCTTTAGAGAGGTTACTTAAGTTCAAAAAATTTCCACTTCTATAAAAACAAGAACTGCATTAAAATATACAATGCACAGCCTTGCATACCTGTTTGGAACACCAGTTCTTTTCCTCCTACACCTGCCGCCTCCAGGTTAATAAATGCACGAACCGAGCTGGCCCAGGGGTGCTGAGTAATGAAACCATGGCTGGCCTAATTGAGAAGGAAAGAAAACAAATACAGGTTAAACCATCTTAAATTATCAGTTTTTATTCGAAAGACAGATTGGCTCTCTTGATGAGGTGGAAAATATGAAAACAAAATAATCATTTTTTGCCAAAGGCAGTATCTAAAGACATCTTCCCTCTGTCTCTATATGCATAATGGCTAAGCGCAGTGTGTTAGTGGAAAGTCACCAAAAGCGGTGCCAAACAACATCCTTGGTGTGAAGCTGTGCGAAAGAAAGGGCAAAGGAGAACAGGAGAAGAGAAAGAGAAGGGAAGATATGTGTGGCTGGGTATTCAAGTTGTATGCCTGCCTCAAAACATCTCAAACTTGAGCTTTAAAAAAACCTGATGAGTAATTATGTCATCAAAAAGCTCTTTTATGAATCAAACACTGCCTAGACTATTTCTGAGTTGAGATATTAAAATATTAAACATGCCTACATAAGCAGCTGTGGCTCTTTTAAAGTACAGCCAGGTACAACATGTCTTTTGCATATCACTTTAGCATGCTACTCAAATGACTAATCAAAACGCGTGTTTAGCTACTATTATTGTTCTATCATTATTATTCAAGGCGAGTATTTGAACCAGTAAAATCTTACTTGCAAGATATTTTCCTCAGCACCATTAAAGAGAAAGATGACGGCGTGACGCAAGGCTTCTGAAGATGCTGACAGGACACGGAGGACTTCCAGCATCACTGAGCAGCTAACTGCATCATCACTGGCACCTTCCAATCAGAAAAACAGATTTCTTCTCAGATTTTAAAGCCTTTACAGTGTGAACCATGGCGGCCAGGAAAGGCGTCTTCTGCACGACCATCAGGGGACAACTACATCCACCAGCAGTAAGCTCTGCGAGGGCAGGGATCTTTGTCTGCTTTGTCCGTGACGTACTCTTGGTGCCTGGCACCGTGCCGGGCCCATGGTAGTCGCTCAGGTCATATCTGTGCACTACATCAACCAGGTGGCACCTAAGATGGTATTGAAAACTGGCAGTCTCAGCAACCCAAGACAACGTGCTCCACTCCTGATCCTTATTCTACATTCTCTGCAATTTCCTCACTTCTGGCATCCACAGCTTCTTACTGCCGCGGCCACCTTCCCCTTTCCCGCTTGTTTTCCTACCAACATCACAAAAGCTGCCGATCTCTCTGCATCTACAGAGGGGTCAGTTTGGATGGTGCACTGTTTTTTAAGGTTTCTCTGAGATCATGTGATTAAAAAGTACAAAGAAAACACCTGCTCTAATAAGACAGGGAAAGGCAAAAATGGCCTAAGTGGTATCCCTGGTCCTAGCACTGATAAAGTAGAGGGTTTAGTCAAATCACCTCACCTTCCCTTGATTCAGGAGCTTCATATATTAAAGGCGATTGTAAAGATGACTTCAGTGCCTTGATTTTTAAAAGCACTGTAAAAAGTAGTTAAAGGAAATGACAAGATATTTGTTGATATTAAAGAATAATTGTTAATTTTTTTAGGTGAGGTAATAAACGGTAATATGAGCAGGTAAGAAGAGTCCTTACCTTTTAGCTATACAGACTGAAATACTTACAGAGGAATGAATATAGCTGAGATCTGCTTCAAATCAAGGGGTGGAGAGGGTGAAAGTAGAAAGAAACAAGATCAGACATTGGTTGTAACTACTGAAGCTAAGTGATAGGTTCATTAACCAAAAAAACTAAACCTGTTGCTGTCCAACTCATAGCGACCCTACAGGACAGAGTAGTGCTGCCCCACAGCGCTTCCAAGCAGCAGCTGGTAGATTTGAACTGCCAACCTTTTGGTTAGCAGCCGAGCTCTTAACCAGGCAATAATAATTCTGGGACTGTGTTTAGCATAGGCTCTAGAATAAGAAAGACTCAGAAGTAAATGCTAGCTCTGTCACTTTAATGTTCCCACACTAGATTTCTTGGTCTGGAAAGCAGGCCCACAGTATCTACCTCGAAGGTTTGTTATAAGGACGCCACAGGAGACTGCACAGTGCCTGGCATGTGGTCGCTCTCCTTCTCTCTGCAAACCTAAGGAAGGCTGTGCAGCCAGCTAAAATGCTTGCTTGTGCTGTTCAATTACAGACCCTATTCTTACTCAAAAAGAAACTACTGATTAGCTATACTTGACTTTGTTGTGATTACTGAATTGAATTATAATCAAAGTGAAACAAAGTAATAATTTTCTAATTATTATCAAGCAGACAGTAGACATAGCTATCAGTAAAAACCGTCACCTTCTGGAAACCGAATATTTTTTAACTTTAAGCTGTTACTTTAAAATAAAGAGCAAATCATTACTTTCTTTTTTTTCAAAAGTGAATGTTATAAATTAAGGGCAAGAGATGTGGGAAAATGAAAGGAATACATCTATACAGGCTACATTAAAACTGTCCACTTCTCTTCCCTTATCTTAATGGTTCTGGTGTCTTAGAACAGACCTAAAGAAGGATCAAACATCTTCCAAGAAAGTGAAGGGAAGTTAGAGGACAGTATCTGTAAGGGCTGGGTGGCTACCCGACATCCCCTTCCATTTAGAATTAACCCTGAAATCGGAGCCACCCCCAAAATAACTCAATGTCTCTTCTACCAACAGCCTGGAACCACACAGCAGCCCAAGGAAGACAGTGAAGGCCTTTCTGTGGGTAACGTTACACCTAACTGGTATCAGTTCCTCAGTCCAGGGTACTTTGCTGAGAACTTCAAAAAAATACTCACGTTTCAATTAGTTCAGCTACTAAGAGGTGACAGTTCATTTAATGAATGCATACAATGCTATTTTTAATCATTTGTTATTGACAGAAATTTCCCTGGTGTTGTTGGTATGGTTTACGCTAATAAAATTTTAGTTTGTTTAAAATGGGCTCAAATAGCCCATAAAAATGTCATCCATGAATTATCAGACTCCATATATGTAAATGTGCAACATTTGATACCATGGTTTTTTTCTGACGTGTATACACACCTTTCTCATATAATGCTCTTAAGTAACTGTGGTGTTTGTCTCTTACCAGAATCTAAGCATGGTAACAATGGGTACAAGGTGAAACTTACTTCATTCATTACTGCTTTGTAAAGACCACTGGTTTCCCCAGCACACGTGAAGGTATTTCTAACTTTATATAACAGATGTGTACATGGATTTTTGAAGAAGCAAGTTAACATTATAAATGCAACTGGCAAGCTTTCTAATTAAAGATATCTCACTATGAATCATCTTGTCAAGCAAATAAATTTTACCATATATTTGGTAGAACTCTAGATGTTCATACTGGACCTGCTTTAAGTTCAAGTAATCCAGAAGTATTAGTAACAGTTAATAGCAAAATGTGTGTGTGTATATATAATTTTGTGTGTGTGCCAGGCACTGTTTTAATGTTTTATGTATATTTAATCCTCATCTACTCCTCAAAGTAACCCCATTAGGAAGGTACTATTATTATTCCCATTTTATAGATGAGAAACCGAGGTTAAGTAATTTGTCCAAGGGAGCATGCCCTCTAACAACTACACCCTAATACTCTCCATCCTTTCAAATGCAGCTGAAAGAACTGGCTGGCCAGGAGACCCAGCATCTGGTCCCAGTTCTGTCTCTGACCAGTGGTAATCAGCTAAGTTTACTCCTGTGTCAAATGAGGGGCTGAACCAGATACCATCTCAGGGTTTGCCTAGTTCTAAAATGCTCTATGGTTCCACTATGCTCTATTCTCCCCTACTTACAATCTCTAACTACTGAGAACATTTTTCTGAGGACGTTTGTATTTAAAAAAGTGTAAGTTCAATTTAGGGTATTCTCATTTAGCAGATATTTATTGTGCCAGGCACTGTCCTAAGCATCAAGTCATCTATCTTGTCAAAGTATGGAGTAATGAGGTACTCTAACAGTATGGCACCCCCAGTGGACCAAAATTCTCACTTTACAGGTCAACAGAAACTGTCCGGAGAGATGTCCGTTGCTTGAGGGCAGCGGTTATCCTTTACCTCGTTACCTCCAGAGCATCACCTAGCTGAGAAAGCATGTGAAGTGGCAGCATCTAATTCCAAGTCACAAGAACACACACTGTCAGCTACCACTGATAAGGCTGCGTCAGTCTACCAAACGTCAGCCCGCTGGTGCTAATGTTAAAAACAGAAGGGAAAAAAAAAATTTAAAGCACTTGAGACAGTACTGCAAGGTTGGATCCTAAACTAAATGATAACATTCTAGCTACCCTGCCTTCCAGCAAGATGAAAAAAAAAACTTGTCCAAAAAAATGGTGCCTCACAATGAACTTGGGGTTAATAAACTCTCTGGGCTGTAATGACTTCAAAATGACTATAAAAACGGGTGCATACCTGGTGAGTTTGGCACTGAGTCAAAATGACAGTTCGCCAGGACAGCATGCTGTGCTCCCCCTCTGGGTTCCAGCTTCACCACAACATTGGTGATGTTGTCATAATAGCTTGTGAAGCCTCCCAAGAAGTCGAGGCTAAAGGTGCCTGTGGGCCGCTGTACATCCACCGCAATCTTGTGAATGCTGTTGCTTTGATCCTGAATGAGTTTAATCTGCTCCAAAAGATAGCGCACTGTCAGAACTTCATTCTCGGGACTTCCTGTAGTCCTGGGGCCAATGGATGTTATGTGTTCAAGATAATCCCTGGATGTGACCAAAAGACAGACGATAAAGGCTTAGCTAAGCATAAAACTAACATTTAGTGCAGAGCAACTTTTCCACTGCACTCTCTCCTCCCTCCAAAAAAGCTTATTTCTCTAATTTCTCACATATACAAAACTCAGGGAAAAAAAACCCAAACCCACTGCTGACAAGTTGATTCCGACTCATGGCGACCCCATGTGTTACAGAGTAGAATTGCTCCATAGGGTTTTTCTTAGCTGTAATCATGGAAGCAGACTGCCAGGTCCTTCTTCTGTGGCACTACAGAAGTGTGCCACCCAGGGACCTTCATACAAAAGCTGCCTTTTATTATCCCAGGCAACCTGTGAAAATCACCGATAAAGCCCCATCCTTTCATTGTGCCTCCCAGGAATTGAGGCCTTCAGAATTTTCTCTACCCATCCTGCTCCCAACTTATCCCAATCCCCAAACCAAACCAATACAAAAATTAGGGTTAGCATTCAAACTATACAACTGCTCAAGGCTAGACAGGACAGAATGCAACTTCACTGTGTGCAGGAGGTTACTAACGCACTGATTCTAGTACTGGGCAGGTTACTGATTGCACGTACCCCTAGCAGGAGACAATGAATACAATCATAATTACGTCTGAGCTTAAACACAGAAAGAAAAACTTCTGGTTGTAAAGAATGGACCCTGCCCCCACTGTGTGCACACAAGGCCTAAAAATTTCAATTCGGGCCGAAAAGAATTCTACTCCTAATGCAAACACTTTTGTGTGTGTTTTCACTGTATTCCAATTGGGAAAAAAAGGGGGAAGGCTATGTTTTAGAAAGTCCTAAAGAAAATAAACTTTCAGCACTTTGTAGTCAAAGAAAAAGTTCTAAACATACAGTGGCTATTGAAGAAAACTTTCTGCTAGCTTATGATTATATAAAAGCTTTGAGACACTTAGGTTACAATATCTTTGGCTTAATCACCTTTCCTAACATACCTACAGGACTTTTCTCTTTTTTTCCTTATAAAAAGTCAAACCTTGACACTAATCCAGGAGCCAAGGACAAACTTCAAGGATCGGAGAACTTCTGAAATTGTGTGCAAATTTTGAGCGGCAGGTTTTCAGGGAGATGCTACAGCTTCACTTTGGGTACCGAGACCCCCCCAAAAAGTTAAAGACCACTGCACTATCCTCTTCCAACAACCCCCAAAAGCGAATTTATCGGCTAGCTATACAAATTTCTTTCATTTGGAAAGCAGGAGGGCCCAGCCACGATAAAAAGTGAAAGTTGCTCCCCAAGATAGTAGGACGCCCCACAACCAGCCATCCGCAGGTGGAGCAGAAGGAATGGAAAACGAGGCACAACCCACCCCGCCAGCCCCAGTCCGCACCACGAGTTTAACAGTGGGATCACTCAAGCCCCACGTCGGGCAAGTTGGAGCTCCGCAGACAGACGCGCAGTACACCCCAGCCCATGGGCGGCCGGGTAGCCGGTGAGCCCCGGCGCTCCCGGAGGGCGGTGCACACAGCACGGCGCGAGCCGGGCCGCGGCCGTCACGGGGGACGCGGGCGAGCCGGTACCTGGCTTGGCGCGCGTCGAACTCCTCAAAGCTCCCCGCGGGCCCGCGCAGCACGAGCCGCTGCAGCGAGAGCTGCACGAGCGCCCGCAGCGCGAGCAGGTAAAGCGCGAGCCCCAGCACGGCGCGTGCCTCGGACAGCCCGGTCCCCGCGCCGCCGCCGGGGCTCCGCTTCCGCGTCCTTGCGCCGCCGCGGCCCGCGGCCCCCAGGGACTCCGGAGCCGGGGCCTCCCTCTCGAGCTGCAGCGCCGCCGCCGCCGCCGCAGGGTCCTCCCTGCGCTCCCCTCCGACGCGGTGCCGCCTCACGGCCGCCGACTCCGAACCCAACTCCATTGCCGACAGCCTCCGCTGCCGCCGGCCAACCGCTCGGCCCGCTACAGACCAGCCACCGGCAGCCGAGCGCCGCCTAGTGAGCGGACGGCGCCTGCAGAGGGCCAAACTTGTTCTGATTGGCCGCGGCAGCCGGGCGAAGAGGGCCGGATGGGAATGCCCTGTTTGCGGACTTCCCTGCCGGGTGTGAGGCGGGAATCTCCTAATGGGAAACGTGCAGCCTGAACAAAGAGAAAAATGAAAGATCGCCTTTAAAGGAACGCACAAGTCTCTTACGGGGCAGCAGGCACAAGAAACAGGCAATGGCCCGGCTTCCGTAACAGCCGCTGAAAAAAGTTGGCGCCTGGCTCTTAAAATGAGCAATAGGAGTGTGCAGAGGAGGCCTAGCGGCATGTTTTCACAACCATTATCTCAAAGGACACAGCCTTGCTTGCTGAAAGCGAGGAGGACTTAAAGCACTTAACTGATGAAAATCAAAGAGTACAGCCTTCCGTATGGATTACACATCAACATAAAGAAAACAAAAATCCTCCTAACTGGACCAGTAAGCGACATCATGATAAACGGAGTAAAGATTGAAGTTGTCAAGGATTTTATTTTACTTGGATCCACAATCCACGCCCATGGAAGTAGCAGTCAAGAAATCAAACACTGTATTGCATTGGGCAAAGCTACTGCAAAAACCTTCTTTAAAGTGTTGAAAAGCAAGGATGTCACCTCGAAGACTAAGGTGCGCCTGACGAAGCCATAGTATTTTCAATTGCCTCATATGCATGGGAAAGCTGGACAATGAATAAGGAAGACCTAAGAAGAATTGATGCCTTTGAACTATGGTGTTGGTGAAGAATATTGAATATACCACAGGCTGCCAGAAGAACGAACAAATCTGTCTTGGAAGGTACAGCCAGAGTGCTCCTTAGAAGCGAGGATGGGGAGACTTCCTCTCAAGTACTTTGGACCTGTTATTGGGAGGGACCAGTCCCTGGAGAGGGATGTCATGCCGGGTAGGGGGCAAATCCCAGAATTGGCAGGTCAGTTGCAGGCTGCTGCTGACTCAGGCTCTAAGAACTGGAGCTCAGAAAGTGACCAGATTCGCCAGCTTCCACAGCCATGTGAGCCAGCAGCCTGTGATCTGGGTTCATCTGCCCCTGCAGCCATGTGGCTCAAGAGAAGCCTACACCTGACCCACGGATTTGGGACTTACCAGCCTCCACAACCGTGTGAGCCATTTCCTAGATACGGTTTGTGAGTTCTGTAAGATTTTGCAGGGAATTAGGGAACATAAAGATGGGAGGGAGAGTGCTGAGGGGAGAGGGAGTAGTTGATGTTAGAGATGATGGAGTGGTACAGCAGCTTGTAAAAGTTAGACATTTGGGACATCTTTAACCTCCGCCTCATTGGAACCAGCTTTGTGCTGATCCTTATAAAAGAAATTATTCATTTAGCTGCTAACCCACTAGCCGCTCCACAGAAGAAAGATGTGGCAGTCTGCTTCTGTAAAGATTTAAGCCTTGGAAACCCTATGGGGCAGTTCTACTCTGTCCTATAGGGTCACTATGAGTCGGAATCGACTTGACGGCAGGGGTCTTGG
>NW_004443961.1:5447171-5489106 GCF_000243295.1 Trichechus manatus latirostris
TATATAATATATAATATTATATATATATATGCCAGTTTGTCATACTATGGTGGCTTTTGTGTTGCTGTGATGCTGGAAGCTATGCCATTGGTATTTAAAATACCAGCAGGGTCACCTGTGGTGGACAGGTTTCAGCAGAGCTTCCAGACCAGGATAGACTAGGAAGAAAGGCCTGGCAATCTACTTCCAAAAATTAATCAGTGAAAACCCTATGGATCACAGCAGAATATTGTCCGATATAGTGCGGGAAGATGAGCTCCTTAGGCAAGAAGGCACTCAAAATGTACAGTGGCTGCAACAATGGATTCGAGCATACCAAAGATGTGAGGATGGCACAGAACCGGGCATTGTTTTGTTCTGGCCTCCATGGGGTTGCCGTGAGTCAGAGCCAACTTGATGGCAACAAGCAACAATTGAATATCTGCTATTAGCCAAGCACCCTGTTCAGTGCTTTACGTACATTTTCTTTTAATTCTCATAAGAACACTGAAAAGGAAATATTTTTATTCCCATTTAGTAGCTGAGGAACCTCTACGTGACAGAGGTAGAATTTAATCTAATTCTGTGGGTTGTTACTACTAGATACGGCACTTAGGAAACAAAAGTTAAAAAATGTTGCTCCACAAAGGATGCGGTCAAACATTTCTTGAGTGAATGAATGGATGAAAGTGTCATGAGTTTATGGCAGCAGCATAATTCTAGCTCTATGAGATCCTTTGTTGTCCATAAGCTCCATGAAGCAGGGACAATGTCCACCTTATTTATTCATCACTGTGTCCCCAGAGCTTAGCTCGGTGTATAGCCATGGCCATCATTCAATACGTATTTATTGAATGAGCGAATGAATATATATTGTTTTTTATAAGTACTTACTAAGTCTTACTATTCTCTTCCCAAAAATCTTAACCCTTCCACCCTCTTTGGAAGAGAAGACTTCAGAAATGACTCTATGTCCTCTGCGGTGTAGAAAGATGTGGAGGTTTCTAGTTCATAGAGGAAGAGCAGAAATGCCTCATGGTCTTCTATGCTTTACTTATTTTTTGCTGCCACTAGGTGGGCTGGTTGGGTATCAGAGAACCCAGGAACAAGTTTACATGCAGCTCTTAGGAACTGGGTTAGTGTATGTCAAGCTTTTCTGACAATATCCAATAGTATAATAAAAAGAGCCTGGCTGCTGGAGTGAGATCTGAGTTCCTAAATCTGGTACCTTGAATACACGTCACAATATCACAGGTTACAATCTCATAGAGTCCCAGTGGCCTTATTTGTGACAATGGAGATAATGTCTGCCTGAAAGGGCTTCCTGGTTGTTGTTGTTGTGTGCCACCGAGTTGATTTTGAGTCATAGAGACCCCATGTGACAGAGTAGAATGACCCCATAGGGTTCTCTTGGCTGTAATCTTTATGGAAGCAGTTAGCCAGGCCTTCCTCTCGCAGAGCTGCTGGTGGATTCGAACCGCCAACCTTTCAGTTAACAGTCAGGCACTTAACGGTTGCTCCACCAGGGCTGGCTCCTTCTGAGAGCTTCAGTGAGGATTAATTAGCTAACATGTGAAAGACCCTAGCACATGAACGAAAAAAAATCTATTGCCCTGCTCTTGAGTCAACTCATGGCAACCCCATGTGTTACTGAGTAGAACTGAGCTCCACAGGGTTTTCTTGGCTGAAGCAGATCTTCTGTAAAGACCTTCTGTAAATCTCCATGGTGCTTCTGGGTGGGTTTGAACCTCCACCTTCCAGTTAGTAGTCTAGCACAAACCATTTGTGGCACCCAGGGACCCTAACACAACAGTCTCGTTAAATACTAATGTCCAGAATTTTTCTTCTCGTACAATGCCTTGCAGATTGAATTAAAAGCCATTTTCCTATCACGATAATATAGAGCCCTAGATAGCAGAAGTTGAGTTATTATAGTTGGAATCTTGGAATGCAGTTTTTCTCTGGACTTGTGTAAATATGGTATTCACCTGTGAATAGTTTGAAGGTACCAGTTGGTTATCTGCTCTGTGTCAGATACTGATCAACACGGTGGAAATAATTGTTGTTAGCTGCCCTTGAGTCAGCCTCCAACTTGTGATGGCCCCATGCACCATGGAACAAAATGCCACCAAGTCCTGCACCATCCCCATTACCGGTTGCAGATCAGCCTGTTGTGATCCGTAGGGTTTTCATTGGCAAATCTTATGAAATAGATCACCAGGCCTTTCTTCCCAGTCTGTCTTGGTCTGGAAACTTTGCTGAAATCTATTCAGCATTATAGCAACACACAGGTCTCCACTGACAGACAGGTGGTGGCCGCGCATGAGAACGCCTTGGCCAGGAATTGAACCCGGATCTCCCGCACGGAAGGTGAGAATTCTACCATCGAACCACCACTGCCCCTGGTAGAAACAGAGAGAAGAACAAATCCATTTTTCTGCTTTTGTAGAGCTTACATTCAACTGGGGGAGACAGTAAACGCGCGCGCGTGTGTGTGTGTGTGTGTGTGTGTGAATAAAATGTCAGAGTTGAGGGCTATGAAGAGAGATAAAGCAGGAAATAGAGAGTGACAGAGGCTGCTGCTTTATGTAGAGTAATGAGGGAAGATCCGTCTGAGGTGACATTTGAGGTGAAAAAAGGGAGGAACAGGACCAGGGGAGAGAATGTTCCAGACAGAGAGAAGAGCAGAACAAAGGCCCTGAGCTGGGATGTTCAGAAGCAACGTTGAGTAGAGCGTGTGGCTGGAGCAACTGAGCAACAAGGAGGGTGGTAGAGGATGTGGGCAGAGAAATGGGTGGGGCAAGCGCCAGGATTGGGGAGTGGGGTGCCTCTTGGCCACAGCAAGGACTTTGGGTTTTAGTGTAGTGGTGTGGAATGATGGATCGCTTTTGTGTGGCCTTTCCCACCATGGTCTTGTAACTCTCACCCAAGTGATTGGGTGGGACTGTGCTAATAGAGTAATTGTAGCCCATCAAGGGAACTGGTCATTTTTGCCATCCCACTGGGCTTGAAATGAGCCATCCCAGAGGCAGGAAAAAGAGGATCCCACCACCACCAAAGAAGGAGAGCCAACAGCACAGTGTGTCCTTTGGACCGGGATCTCTGTGCTGAGAAGCTCCTGGAACCAGGAGACCGAGAGAGGGAGAGCTGTAACACTGAAGACGGCAAGAAGCGGTGGTGAGAGAGACCGGCAGGAAACTGCACAGTGGGCTTCCCGGTCCACGGAGTGAGAAAGCTGAGTGCCTTTGTGTCAAAGCTTGCTGGCCGAGTAGGGTGCCTCTGGGCACTTGTTGGCAGGGGCTGCAAGAGCTTCGTGGCACTTGCTGAGCAAGGCAGAGGCCAAGGGGCCAGAGAGAGGCGTGCCTGTGAGCATGGCTGGGAAGAGGCTGTCCTGATGGAAGAACTGTATCCTGAGCCTTCCTGAGCCGGAATTGTAACCTGTTAACTTCCTTAATAAACCCCATAATTGTGAGTATGGTCTGTGAGTTCTCTGTGGCCATTGAAATGAATTATCAAACCCAGCAGAGAAGTAGAGAGTGCCGTGGGAGGGACGGTTGGTGTCAGAGTTGGTAAAGATGGCGGAGAGAGGAGGCATATCTGACCTCTGCCTCATGGGAATCAGCCTTGGGCTGTTGGTCTTGATTCTCCTTCCCCCTGGTGAAGTTAAAGGAGGTCAGACACCTTCCTCATGCCATTTTTACAAGTGAGAAGCTGTTGGTGATTTTGAGCAGTGAAAGGTCAAGCTCTAACTTATGTTTTATAAGGTCACTCAGGGTCTAATCCCAGGCAGAGCACCTAGATAATACTGGCTCATAAAAGAATTTGATACTGTCTGGCCTTTGAAGTGTTTGAAGCCACTTTTGACCTGTAATTTTATTTGTGTGGAAAGTTGACTGCAGTGCATTGAAACACCTTGTTCTCACATGTAAAATTGGCAATGAGGATGAGACTGGAAGTGAAAGGCATTGGCTGCCCATCTGGTGAGCCGTGGATCACTGTGGTTTGAGACAATTCGTCTGCCTTGTCTTGTGTGTCCCTCCACCGGGGCAAAATGAGAGCTAGACTGACCCACAGGGGTGGAGATGGCCCGTGTCCCTTCTGTTTTGCCATCTCTCCAGTATTTCCTAGTGACTTGGCCAAGGTGAATAGAAGGGTAGAGAACTGTCAGTATTCACGACAATCACCACTGTTGCTGTCTCCCACACAGGTCGTTCCACAGCCTGTGTGCCTCATTCTTGGCAGAGATGGCAGCGGCGTATCTGCAGAAAATAGCTAAATTGCTGAATGATCTCTCACAGCTGGTGATGCAAACTGCCATGGCCAATAGAAACTGCTCATTGGCGCCGCCCCCAGGGCACTCACCATACTTGCAGGGATGGATTATCCCATAAGCAAGGTAAGCATCGTGCTTACCTTACTTACCAGATCATCCGTAGTGAGCGATTTCACATTTTTTTTGCCACATCAGAGATTCTGCTTCTAGGTATGGGTGGCATCTGTCTCTCTCCCAACCCCAAAGCACCCTCCTACAGAATCAGAGCCTCCTTTCAAACTCACAATCCCTGACAGGGGCAGGTATGCAGGGGCAGATGACCCAGTAAACAAGGTAAACACGGGCTTACTTGTGCATACTTACTAATCTATAATGAACAGGTTAGTAAGTGGTGAACTTCATGTGAAATTGTTCACTACAGATTAGTAAGTATGCACAAGTAAGCCCATGCTTATCTTGCTTATTGCATAATCCACCCCTGCATACCTGCCATACCTTAGATATACCTCTGAGAGACTGTGGTGACGGTTCCCTGGGACTGAGGTGGGCAGAAGGGTGACTTTTACCTGAAGCTACAGTGACATTGAAAGCAAGGGAGGTGCCAAGCCAAGAGGTGAGAAGAGAGTCCAAACCAGTTGCAAAAACAAGAAGCAGAGGTCAAAGCTGACAGGCAGAGACAGTCAAAAGATGAGAAAACCGAGGACTCCAGGTGCAAAGGAGATCCTGGGTAAATAATGGGAACCAGTGCTGTCTCCTGCAGCTGGGTCTTACACTGTCATTGGGGTGGCGTGAGGGTGAGCCAGCTTTGTTTAAAGGGAAAGGGATAGAGTCATAGCTGGGTCCAGGGGAGATCATTGTTTGTTTTCTGTTTTTGCTTTGTTTTGGTTTCAATCCCTTAAGGCTAAAGCTGGGGCCTCTGGGTGCTGGTGGACAGTTGGTCTTCCTAACCAGGAAGCTCTGCAATGGAACATTCTGGGAGCTGGTGACAGTGGTCAGCTGCAGGGAGCACTTGCAACGGCCCAGACAGCCTAGGAGCTGGCAGTTGTGGTAGGAAAGGGCATTCTAAGATTCACATAGCCCAGACTTGTGAGTCTGATTTTCCTTCAGAACTTTTCTATTGCCATGAGCTGAGCTGTCTTTGGACACTCTTACCAGCCCGTCAAACTCCCTGTTGTCCCTCCTGCTCTCTAGGTCCCTGTAGTTGGGTGGCCACATGAACCAGCTGCCGTCATCCAACTCTGACTCATGACAACCCCAAGTATGTCAGAGTAGAACTGTGCTCCATAGGGTTTTCAATGACTGCTTTTTCAGAAGTAGACCACCAGGCCTTTCTTCCGAGGCACCTCTAAGTAGACTTGAACCTCCGCCCTTTTGGTTATCAGCCAAGCGTGTTAACCATTTGCACCACCTGCCACATGGGCGTTTGAAAGCAAGTCCAGCTGCATTGCTGGCGGAATCCACCGTGTCCCATTACCTTTTTCCATGGCCAGTTGGAAAGGAGATTCTCTAATTTTTGAAGAATCTTACTTAAAAGGCCTTTTGGAAACAAACGGGGTTGAGTAAATTGACTCTTCTGGGGGAAAAATACTGAATTGGAACCTCGTACTATATTATATACCCCCCCCAAAAAAAAATCAAGTAGAATTCAGTTAAATAAGTTTTTAACCTATACCAAATGAGATAAATATAATTTAATAATTAAGACTCAAAATGAGCATGGACTCTTTAATAATAAAAGCAGTGGAAGAAATCATGAAGGGAAAGGTCATATATTAACCACACAAAATTGAAATCTCCAACACTTCTGTATGCTAAAAAAATCAACGAAATAATGAAAAGTCAAATGACAAACTAGGGACATTATTTTCCACAAATTTAAAAGACAAGGAGCTGTTATCCTCTATCTATACTTTACCTGTTGCTTTATCATAGCAACCCCATGTGCTTCAGAGTAGAACTGTTCCATAGGGCCTAGAGTTTTCTTGGCTGTTGTTAACTTATGGAAGCAGATCGCCAGAACTTTCTTCCACAGCTCTTCTTGTACAGTGCTGCTAGGTGGATTCGAACCACCAACCTTTCACTTAGTAGACGAGGTCAAACTGTTTGCACCATCAAGGAACCCCACTATATACACACATACATTTGTGTGTGTGTGTGTGTGTGTGTGTGTGTATACACATATGTATGTATATGTATACATATACATGTATGTATGTATATGCATACACCCATTGCCATCGAGTTGATTCTGACTCATAGTGACCCATAGGGTTTCCCATAGGGTTTCCAAGGAGCAGCTGGTGGATTTGAACTGCCTAACCTTTTGGTTAGCAGCTGAGCTATATACATATATTTTTTGTTATTGTTGTTAGGTGCCATCAAGTTGTTTTTGACTCATAGCAAGCCCATGTAACAGAGTAGAACTGTCCCATAGAGTTTTCTTGGTTGTAATTTTTAGGAAGCAGATCGTCAGGTCTTTCTTCTGTGGAGTCGATGGGTGGGTTTGAACTGACAACCTTTTGGTTAGCAGCCGAGAGCTTATTTATGTATTATTAAAAATCAGTAAGAAAAATGCCAATGCCTTAATAGAAAAATGAGCCTAGAACAAGTCATCGGGAAGGAAAAAAAAATGGTTGATAAAAATGTGTAAACCGTTCACCCTTTGTCTTAGTCATCTAGTGCTGCTCTAACAGAAATGCGACAAGTGGATGGCTTTAACAAAGAGAAGTTTATTCTTCACAGTCCAGTAGGCTACAAGTCCAAATTCAGGGCATCAGCTCCAAGGGAACGCTTTCTCTGTTGGCTCTGGAGGAAGGTCCATGTCATCAATCTTCCCTTGGTCTAGGAACTTCTCTGTGCAGGAACCTCAGATCCAAAGGACACGCTCTGCTCCTGGCACTGCCTTCTTGGTGGTATGAGGTTCCCCTATGTCTCTGCTCACTTCCCTCTTTTATATCTCAGAAGAGATTGGCTTAAGACACTATCCAATCTTGTAGACCTCGTGAGTATAACCTCATCATAGTGAGAGAGTTTGCAACACATAAGGAAATCACATATAACCTCATCATAGTGATAGAGTTTACAACACGTAAGGAAATCACATCAGGTTTACAAAATGGTACACAATCATACAATACTGGCAGTCATGACCCAGCCAAGTTGACGGATATTTCTGGGGGAGACAATTCAATCCATGACGCTCTTAGTACCTAAAAATTGCACATGAAAACATGGACTGTCACATTAAAAAGGTGCTTTATTATAATATGCAATGCTGACAGAAGTTTAGTGTGATAGGCACTTTTATATAATGTTGGTGGGCTACATATTGGAATGACCTTTCTGGAAAGCAATTTGGCAAGATATGCCAGGAACTTTAAAAGAGTTCATGCTTTTTGATGTAGTAAATCACATGTAGGAATCTATCAAAGATGTGACATGAAACAGAGAAATGCTAAAAGAATACTCATCTCTAAAAATTAGGTATGTAGGACCTCCTGAAAATGAAGTATTTTTGCTCATCAAAAGACTTTACCAAAAGAGTAAAAAGAGAACCTTCAGCCTGGGAAAAAAATCTTTGCCAATGACATATTGGATAAGGGTCTAATCTCTAAAATATATAGAAAATTTCAACAAAAAGACAATCCAATCAAAAAATGGGCAAAGGACGTGAACAGACACTTCACCAAAGAGGACATTCAGGCAGATAACAAACGCATGAAAAGATGCTCATGATCATTAGCCATCGATGTTGTTAGGTGCCATCGAATGGTTCTGACTCATAGTGACCCTATGTACAACAGAATGAAACACTGCCGGGTCCTGTGCCATCCCCACAATTGTTGTTATGCTTGAACCCATTGTTGCAGCCACTGTGTCAATCCATCTCATTGAGGGTCTTCCTCTTTTTCACTGACCCTGTTCTTTACCAAGCATGTCCTTCTCCAGGAACTGATCCCTCCTGACAACATGTCCAAAATATGTGAGACATAATCTCACCATCCTTGCTTCTAAGGAGCATTCTGGTTGTACTTCTTCCAAGACAGATTTATTCATTCTTTTAGCAGTCCATGGTATATTCAGTATTCTTCACCAATACCACAATTCAAAGGCGTCAGTTCTTCGGTCTTCTTTATTCACCGTCCAGCTTTCGCATGCGTATGAGGTGATTGAAAACACCGTGGCTGGATCAGGCACACCTTAGTCTTCAAGGTGACATCTTTGCTTTAGCTATTAGAGAGATGCAAATCAAAACTATAATGAGATACTGTCTCATCCCTACAAAAATGGCAATGATCGAAAAAACAGAAAACAAGTGCTGGTGAGGTTGTGAGGGGACTGAAACTTTTACACATGTGTGGTGGAATTGTAAAGTGATACAGCCACTATGGAAGATGGTATGGCACTTCCTCAAAAACTAGACATAACAATACCTTATGATCTAGCAATCCCACTCTAGGTATATATCCTAGAGATACAAGAGCACTGACTCAAATAGACATATGCACACCTGTGTTCAATGCAGCATTATTTACCATAGCAAAAAGATGGAGACAACCTAAGTGCCCATCAGCAGAGGAATGGATAAACAAATTGTAGTGCATACATACAATGAAATACTATGCAACTATAAAGAATAATGAGGAGTCCACAAAACATCTTATAACATGGATGAATCTGGAGGACATTATGCTGAGTGAAGTAAGTCAATAACAAAAGGACAAATAGCGTATGGTCTCACTTTTATAAAAAGTTAAGAATAGGTATACACATAGAAAGTAACGTTCTTTGATGGTTACCAGGGATGGGAGGGTGAAGGAGGATGAATCACTTTCTAGATAGTAGACTCTTGTTATTTTTGGTGATAGGAAAGGCAATACTCAATATAGGTGAAGTCTGCACAACTTGACCAAGGTAAATGAAGACACTAAGAAGTACCCAAGAATAAGGGACAATTTTGGTAAATGCTATAACATATAATTTTGTGACAACATTAATAACAACAAAAAATATGAGTGTGGTTAGATACGTATGCATATATTTATATAGGAAGGCATATGTGAGGACATGCACATGCATGTATAGGTGTATCTGTAGGCATATGTATATACATGTTTGTATGTGCTGCATATATATTCATATACATAATAGAGCACATAGGGGGCACAGTTACAGAGACTTCTGGACATGTCCAAACACCTCGAGGGATTGGTTTACTAGGTTGAAAGTCTTAGGACCATTGTCTCATGGAACAATTCAGTCAATTGACATAGCATAGTTTATAAAGATAATGCTCTATATCCTAGTTCGGTGAGTAGTGTCTGGGGTCTTAAAAGCTTATGAGTGACCATCAAAGATACGACTATTGGTCTCTACTCATATGGAGCAAAAGGGAATGAAGGAAATCGAAGGCTCAGAGAAGAAACTCGTCCACAGGATTACTGGTAATAGCCCACACGAACCACGGCCTTTTCTAGCCAGAGACCAGAAGAACTAGATGGTGCCCGGCTACCACTTCCAACCGTTCTGACCAGGGACACAATAGAAGGACCTGGATAGAATGGGAGAAAAATGTGGAACAAAATTCAAATTCTTAAAAAAGGTCAGACTTACTGGACCAATAGAGACTAGAGGAATGCCCAAGATTATCGCCCTAAAATGCCCTTTGAACTTGGAACTGAAGCCACTCCCAGAGGTCACCTTTCAGTCAGATTAATATATTGGCTTATAAAATAAACAGTATCACCTGTGAGTAATGTGCTACCTTAAACAATCAACTATATGAGACCAAACAGTTAACATTTACCCAAAAGCAAAGATGAGAAGGCATGGAGAGGCAGGGAAGTGAGATGGATGGAAACAGAACAAACACAATGGAAATAATGAGAATGCTGACACATTGTGAAAATTGTAACCAATGGCACGGAACAATGTGTGTAAACATTGTTAAATGGGAACCTAATTTGCTGTGTAAACTTTCACCTAAAACACAACAAAATATTTCTTTATATGTGGGAACTACTTCAACATATAAGAATAAAGGAAAGGGCAAATAAATTATAGTTCATCCAGAGTGTGGGACATCATGTAGTATTAAACACAAGGTTCGTTGTCATTTGTTGCCATAGAGTCGGCTCCTACTCATAGTGACCGTATGCATAACGGAACAAAACATTGCCGGGTCCTGCACCATCGGCACAATCGTTGCTATGCTTGAGCCCTTTGTAGCAGCCACTGTGTCAATCCATCTTATTAAGGGTCTGACCCTCAGTGGTTAGGAGCTTGGCTGCTAACCAAAAGATTGGCAGTTCAAATCCACTAGCCCCTCCTTAGAAACCCTATGGGGCATTTCTACTCTGCCCTATAGGGTCGCTATGAGTCGGAATTGACTTGACCGCAGTGGGTTTGGGTTTGGTTCTACAGTACTTTACCAAGCATGATGTCCTTCTCCTGCGACTTGTCTCTCCTGATAACATGTCCAAAGTATATGAGACGAAGTCTTGCCATCCTGTCTTCCAAGAAGCATTCTGGCTGTACTGTCTCCAAGACTGATTTGTTGAATACACTATCATAATTTATTTATAACCTGGGGAGAATACTCACATTATAAATATTAACAGAAATACAAAATAGTGATGCAAAACTGAATAGATAAGAATATAAAGAATGAACGTTATGTACATGGAAGGAAATACATGGAAGCAGTGTTCAGCAGTGGTTATCTTGGGGTAATTTGTATTTCTTTATTCATTTCTATATTTTCTCACATTTCTGCCGTGAGCTCAGTGTTTCCTCGAGACCCCGAGAGGTGTTAGGTCAGCTTCCAGCAGCCCTGTGCCCAGGAAGGCTCTGGTCTGTGCAACACCGTCATTTTAATCCTTAGGAAGGTAGTTAATTTTATAAATTGATTCCCACATAGGTATCAGGGGAACTCAATGTCGGAAGGCTAGTCTCTGGTCTGCACTTCTCAGAAACATTTCTAGCCACAAAAGTTTAGGGTAAAGATTCCACAATTAATCAACTGCTGAACCAATTAAAAAAAAATTGAGAGAATTTTCACTTAAGAATTATTATTCTTTAAATTCATCATTCTGTGACCTGGTGTGAAAAATTGACGCATATGCTTTTTTCTTTATTTTTTTGTCATTGTTGTTGAAAATATATACAGCAGAACACACACCAAGTCAACAATTTCTACACATACAGTTCAGTGACGTTGATTATGTTCTTCAAGTTGTGCCACCATCCCTACCCTCCTTTTCTGAAGTCTCCCCCTGGTGCATATACTTTCAAAAGGCTTTAGATTTTGAATTGTCTTCCTCCCACCCTCCCTTCTGGCACATCGCTTATACATATCAGAGGAAAAGAACCCAGAAACCCAAAAGACTCTGGGGATTTATTTGAAGGTCACACACCCAAGGCTTTGTGTTTCTCCATTGGATTGCAGGGGCAGATGAGTTAGGACAGAGGGGTGACTCAGCAGTTTGGAGACTGGAGGATGAGAAGCTGACTCATGTGGATTTGCTGCCTGCTGAGGCTTGGGTATTCTGGTCTACTAAAAAATTAATGAGTGTGGGCACTGCCAGAGTCCGGGCATCAGAGACCCGTTCTTCCCTAGCCCACTCCAAGTAGCTGCTTCCTCCTGCCACCCAGAACCCTTTTTGCAGGCTCGGCCCCGGTTCAGTTTCATTGTCTACGAGCCGAGTGACCTTCTTCAGGTTCTTGCTAGCCCAAAATATCCTCTGCAGATGCTACTTTTCCAAGATGCCCAGAGAAAGTGGACCACAATGATTCTTGGACAAAAATGACAAATACCTCTTAGTGTGTTCTGAGGACTGCGTAACATGAGCCTCACCGGAGATTTTCTAAAAAATAGTTTCAAAAAAAAAAATCATATTCCTGTGCCCTCCCCACCTACTGAATCAGATCCTCCGGAGGTAGGGCCCTGGAATCTGTGATTCCTGTTGTTATTGTTAGTTGCTGGCTGGTATGCTTGAGTCCATTGCTGCGGCCACTGTGTATTCTGAGCGCCTTCCAACCTGGGGGCTCGTCTTCTAGCACTATGTCAGATGTTTTGTTGTGATCCATAGGGTTTTCCTTGGCTAATTTTTGGAAATAGATTGCCAGGCCTTTCTTCCAAGTCTGTCTTAGTCTGGAAGCTCCACTGAAACCTGTCCACCATGGGTAACCCTGCTGTTATTTGAAATACCAGTGGCATAGCTTCTAGCATCGCAGCTTCCAGCATCATAGCATCCAGCACCCAAGCCACCACCGTACAATAGACTGACAGACATAGGCTAAATGGTGTACCACTTTAGTCTAGGGTCTTCTGTCTCTGGTACACATGTCCAAGATGGCGGGTAGGTCGACTGAGTGGAGCCTGGGCCAGGTAGCCCTTCCTTCGCCTTTTGAAAGGTCAGGTTGGCACCATCGCCTTCTCCCTCCCTGCCCATCCTCTCCCCTTCCCCTGCCTCCAATGGCCTGACGAACTGCCTAGGACCTTGCCACTTTTGAAAACCGGGAGTGCGAGATGCAGTATGGTGCAGTGGTTAAGGGCATGAGCTCCACACTCAAACTGCTTCCGGTGTGAGCTGCTCTACCGTTAACCTGCTGTGGAACCTCAGTGAATTACTTAACCTTGCTGTGCATTAGTTTCCCCATCTGAGAAGTGGGCATAAGAGGGCTGTAACGAGGCCCTATATGCAGAAAACACCAGACCAGAGAGATCTGGCTCCAAGTAAGAGCTCAAGATGTGTCAGCTGTTGCTACTACCATGTGGTTTGGACTTGGATCAGCGTGACATTAGGAGGCTGCGACATAAACGTGAGAGAACTTGATTTATGTTTTCACCTACAGATCAAGTGTTTTCTTGTTAAGTATTTGTTACTGCTCCACTCTGTCCACCCCTCAATACACACATTCATACCCCTACAGATACATACCTGTTCCCGGTCAAGTCGACTCTGACTTAGGGTGACCCTATGTGTGTCAACGTAGAACTGTGCTGCATGGGATTTTCAGTGGCTGATTTTTCAGAAGTAGATCACCAGGACTTTCGTCCGAGGTACCTCTGGGTGGACTGGAACCGCCAACCTTTCAGTTAGCACCCGAAAGTGCTGTTTGCACCCCCGGGGACTCCAATACCAAAAATAGGTACTCTATTTTTAAAAAATAATAAAAATTTATTCACAGTAGACTGTAATAAGTGGAATTCGCAGCTCCAGAGAAAGATGCTAGAACAAGCTTGGGGTTAAGTGGTTTGCTCCTCCCTTGCTATTGTGCCAAATTGTGATAATAATAAAGGTCTTGGATTTCAATAGCCTCTTACTTCCAAGCAGCTCAAAGTATTATATAAGAATTTCTGCTCTCATTTTTTTTTTAAATCAATAAACAGATCTGTAGCAGAGATGCCGATTCTTTAGAAAAGGCAAAGTAGCTTAATTCCTAGCCTAAAGTTTTTAAAACCATTTTCCTCCCAGATTCCTTGGTGGTTCTAATTTCTCTTAACATAAAAACCTAACCAAGTAACCTAGCCAACACAGCTAATCTTCAAGGGCCTCCTGCAAGGCTGGGAGCCCAAATTAAGAGACTTGGAGACAAAAACCTGATGACGCACTTATTATTCGTAAGTGCGATTGTGTCAGCAAGGGGTAGCTGTGACTTACTCTGGGGCGACAGAACAGAGCATTTACAGACCAGTTCTTGGTAGGGGCAGACAGAACTAGAACGGTTAGGTCAGGGAAGGGGAGGAGGAGGTGGTGGGGATTGGTAAGCCACAGCCCGGGCCCCACCTAATCAGTAACGAGCGATAACTTCTCTGTGGAAGTTGGGGCTCAGCGTAGCCAGATCTACTTTTCCAAGAAATGGCAGACATTCAGATATTTATGTGAAACCTTCTGCTTCGTTAATGCCGGAAACGAAAAAGAAGGGACCATGGTGTGGGCCAAAGAAAGCAAGGCTGCAAACTGGATCCCGCCCACGGCTGCCAGTTTGAACCCTCTACACCCTCATCTTTAAGCCCTCAAGGACACACTCAGTAAAGATAAAATATTTTATTGCGAAAGAATCCAGTTGTGCGCAGGATTCTTATCAGGATTTAGGGGAAAGTCTCTGGTGGAGAGTTCAGCAGATAGAGCTGGCCAGGCAAGAGGCCGTTTAGGTGAGAGGTCACTCCTGTCAAATGTCCCCCGCCTTCATTTGCAGCCACCACTCTGTATTTATTTTGGTTTGAACAAGGGATAGGAGAAGCCTTTCTGAAATGTTTGCTGAAGCAGAGCTGAAGATTTCTAGCTACAGCAAAGATGCCCCCTCCCCGCCCCGTACCATAACAAGATGCATGTTGAACACACGAGCTGTGAAGCCAAAATGCACACTTCGGGCTCTGTCCCACCCTTGTAGATTCTGGCCCAGGCCTGGGGAAGCACAGCTGTATTTACTGTGCGTGTGTGTCCCATGGAGAGGAAGGAAGGGCAGTGCAGAGAGAGAGCAGGTTTAGACTAAAGCACACAGCTTGGAAAACAGAGAACGCTTCTCAACAGGCTGGCAATCCCAGTGGTACAGACTCTTGATTTGAAGCATAATCTTCTGTAAACGAGGAAGGCATTTCCAAGCGTTGAGACTCAGTCAAACCTACAAATTGGTTCTGATGTTAAGAAAAAACCTTTCATAGTAAAATTAGACACCCTCACAAAGGAAAGGCTTAACGAGGAGGGGTCAAGGGCAGGTAGGGCACAGCCCTGGGCCCAGCTTAAGGTGGGGCACCACTGAGCAGTTTCTATTGGCCGTCACATTTTCCATCACCAATGGGAGAGATCATTCTGCAATTTCACACTCATTGCCCTGGGCGCTTATATCCACAGTTAGGCCCTGTCACAAAGGGGCAGGTATTGTATAATTCCACTTACATGAAATCTCTAGAACAGGCAAGTGTATAGAGACCAGAGTTTATTAGTGGTTACCAGGAGTGGGTGGCATGGAGGGGAAAGGGAGACTCCCTGCTTAGGGGACACTGAGCTTCTGGTAAAAGGTGATGGGAACAGATATTGGTGATAGTTGAGCAACATGATGACCATAACTAGTGTCACTGAATCGTACACGTGAAGAATGTCGAGGACGCAAACGATGTGTGACAGGTACATTTGTCGTTGTTAGGTGCCGTCAAACGGTTTTCCACTCATAGCAACCCCAGAACTGCCCCATAGGGTTTTCTTGGCTGTAATCTTCACAGAAGGAGCCCTGGTGGTGCATCAGTTAAACAGCTAATCAAAAGGTGGTGCAAAGGTTAAGCTGCTAACTAAAAGGTTGGCAGTTCCAACCCACCCAGTGGCTCCGTGGAGAAAGACCTTTCCTCTAGGAGAAACCTGGGCTTGCTACCTGCCACCCTAACCACCACCACCAGCCCCACCCCCTTCTCGTTTATATATGGAAGGGTTTTTTGTTTTTGTTTTTTTTTTTAACTTTATCAGCCTTGCAGGAAACCATCTTTTTCCAATTCACTCTGGTTTTCTGGTTGGGTCAACGCCAGTCCTTCCTTCCAGAGACAGAAGCTATAGAGATAAAAATCAACCAACAGCACATTCTTTCCAACCAGCCTACCATAAATTATGACTGATTTGAACATATCGGCCTTCTGGTTTTCTCCAGAGTGCAAGATGTGTCCTGGCCTCCCTGGTGGGTTAGCTCCATTTCCTGTGACACAGAACGGGGGAAACATGCCAGCCCTCCACTTTGTCTGTTGTCCGGCTCCTCCTTTGTACCGGTGTTGGGCCTTTGAAAACTTAAACTCACACTTACTGAACCCAAAACCTGAATTGTGGGGTTGTGTTTCCGCTGTCATCAGACAACCTTCCTTGTTCTATACTATTGTTTGTTTTTTTAAACTAAAAAAAAATCACCATTTATTTTTAAACTTTTAATGCTCCTGACCTGTGACCCAGAGAAGATTTGATAATTATTGGTCAGCTCTTAAAAAGGAAGTTTCTTAAGGTTGGGGAAGGTGGAGGAAAGAGGAGAGAGAGAGCAAGAGAGTGAGAGAATAACTTGTTCAGGTTCCTTCTGATTTATCGTCTCCTCTATCCTCTCTCACAAAACAAACTCCTGGTTCATCATCTGGGCTCTCCCTGCCTCGGCGTTAATCACACCCCTCATCTCTCTTGCCCTCTCTTGCTGCCTGTGTCTTTTCTTACTTCTGTAAGAGATTCCCAAGGCAGGGGAAGGAGGAAAAACTAGAATTGGTCCTCTTTGACTATGCCAAAGAGAGATTGTGGGGTCCAGGTCTTATCTTGGGCCTGCTTGGAGCAGACAGTGGGGTCAGCTCTCAGCTCTAAGGAGAGCACATTTTGCTGAGAGCTCTTTGGGCACTTTTGTGAGGAAATTTTCTTGAGTGAACTCCCTACTAGAATAGGTGGAGGCTCCAACAAGGGACCTCCTACAGGCCTCTTAGGAAAAGTGAGGCCTTATGGAAAAATAAGGGTGTCTGAGCTGGCCTGAGGAGATGTTTTGAGGCCATAAACTCATTGAATAGTGTGGGAGAAGTTCCAGAAGGAGAGAAGAAATTAGTGAAAACTCTGTTGTTTAGGCCCTCACTGTGTTTGGGACGGGCAAAGGGAGGAGAAGGAGCCACTTTGAGTACCAGGTAGGCTTGGGTGGGTGGATGCGGTAAATCAGCACTTCTCAAATTTGGTTATGTGTAGGAATTACCTGATGAGGCATTGGTGGTTCATTGGTAGAATTCTCGTCTTCCATGCAGGAGACCTGGGTCTGAAACCACAGGCAGCATTTTGTTCCATCGTTCGTGGAGTCGCCATGAGTCGGAGGTTGGCTTGATGGCAGCTAACAACAACAACAAACATTACCTGGGGATCTGAGTGGTCTGTAGGTCTGGAGAGGGAGAATTCTACATTTCCAACAGGCTCCCTCGTGCTGCTAGTCTACAGACCATGCTTTGTGAAGCAAGATGGTAGAATATTTTGGAAGCCAGGGGACAGCATAAATGTGAGGGCAGGGGCAGGGGCAGGGGCAGGAGAGAGCACACAGAAGTAGTCTTCATCTACTTCTCCATTAAAACAACAGATGAGCAGTCGTACAGGGAGGCAGCCAAGAGCAGAATAAGCCCCTCAGCGGCAGACAAATCTAGGTTCAAATCCTGGCTCTGCCACTAATTTGCTGTGTGACCTTGAGGAAGTCTTTTCTTCCTTCTGAGACTCAGTTTCCTCATCTGTAAAAACGGGGATAATGAAGGCTTACTCTGACCACTTCACAGGGTTACCCTGAGGATTAAATGAAATAAACACGGGGAAGTTCATGTAATGACAAATGCAGCATGTCAGATACATTCATCTTGGAGACATTGAAAGTTTTACCCACTGTTATGGATTGAATTGTGTCCCCCCCAAAATATGTGTCAACTTGGCTAGGCCATGATTTCAAGTATTGTGTAGTTGTCCTCCATTTTGTGATCTGGTGTAATTATCCTCCATTTGTGATGTGTTGTAAATCCTAGCCTCTATGCCTGTGATTATGGGACCCATTTGGGAGTGAGTTGTCTGTTATGTTAATGAGGCAGGATTTGTTGTTGTTGTTGTTAGGTACCGTCAAGTCAGTTCTGACTCATAGCGACCCTGTGCACCACAGAATGAAACACTGCCCAGTCCTGCACCATCCTCACAATCATTGTTACGCTTGAGCCCATTGTTGCAGCCAGTGTCAATCCATCCCATTGAGGGTCTTCCTCTTTTTCACTGACCTTGTACTTTACCAAGCATGATGTCCTTCTCCAGGGACTGATCCCTCTTGACAACATGTCCAAAGTGTGTGAGACGTAGTCTCGCCATCCTTCCTTCTAAGGAGCATTCTGGTTGTACTTCTTCCAAGACAGATTTGTTTGTTCTTTTGGCAGTCCATGGTGTATTCAGTATTCTTCGCCAACACCACAATTCAAAGGCGTCAGTTCTTCTTCGGTCTTCCTTATTCATTGTCCAGCTTTCACATGCATATGATGTGATTGAAAATACTATGGATTGGGTCAGGTGCACCTTAGTCTTCAAGGTGACATCTTTGCTTTTCCACACTTTAAAGAGATCTTTTGCAGAAGATTTGCCCAGGCGGGATTAGGGTGGGCTATATCTTGAGTCACTGCCTTACTAGAGGATGTGACTCAAGTCACCATCCTTACCCCAGTCACCACCCTTACCACCCTTGTTCAACTCATGCCCTTACTTGAGTCACACCTTTTATCTTACAAGAGATCAAAGGAGAGAGAAGCAAGCAGAGATAGGGACCTACTACCATCAAGAGAGGAGAGCCGGGGTGTGGGGGAGCACGTCCTTTGGATCCAGAGTCCCTGTGCTGAGAACCTCCTAGACCCAGGGGAAGATTGATGAGGACCTTCCCCCACAGCAGACAGAAAGAGAAAGCCTTCTCCTAGAGCTGGTGCCCTGAATTTGGATGTCTAGCCTCCTAAACTGTGAGACAATAGATTTCTGTTTGTTAAAGCCATCCACTTGTGGTATTTCTGTTATGGCAGGACTAGAGAACTAATACACCCACATATGATGATAGCCACATCTAACTACATTTCCCAGAGGACTGGGTGAATACCTGCCCTGACAGGTGTGGAGGGGAAAAGCTCGTATTTATTTGTCTTTCAAAGCCTTTGCAACTGATTGTTCTCTGGTCCAGTCTGGCCCATGTCTGAGGGACTTTGCGATCCCTCTGGTTCAATGTCAGTCACTTGTCTTATTGGCTGATACTTCTCTGAAAGCCTGAAGGACTTGCTTGTGTTGATAGAAACTCCCCTTTTCTATTTTGGGTGATCTCAGATTTCACTTACACTCTTCAGCAGAATAGTTGATTTTCCTGTTTGACATGGAACAGGAGGCCCTTTTTGGGAAGCTTCAGATGGGCAGGCTGCAGAGATGCACTGCAGATGCCTTCTCCTGGAAACAAGGGCCCGTTTCCTTCAAGTTTCCTAGTGATGGGCCCCCTCCCACTAGACTCAGAACATTCTCCACTGTGGCATTTGCACAGCACCCATACACAGGCACCCCAGGACAGCACCCCTCACCCCCAGGAGGATGGGGGAAGGGGGGAGGAGAGGGCTCTGGTAAATTGAATTTCTGTTGAGCTCACTGCTTTGTTTTGTTTTTTTCCATTTCTTATATTAAAGGATCTCTCTAAAGCATTGATGTCCTGTTTACTACCTTAATTAGGTGAGTATTGTCAACAATTCCTTAATTTTTTTTAAAATTAGGATTTTGCACATCTGAGTCATCATCCTGAGTCTCCTGATTCTACAGTGATGTTAAGGTGTAGATGACTGTAGACAGAACCCAGGTGAGTTTTCCTTCTAAGTAAATCCCTAATTTCTCTCCTCTTACGAATAACATGCATCGAGCACTTGCCATGTGCCAGGCTGAGTCCTTAACAAACATTACCTTATTTAATCCTAACAAAACAAAATCTGTAAGATAGGCTTGTTACTGTCCCAGTTTTATCAACGAGGAAACTGAGGCTCAGAAAGGCAATACAATTTACCGAAAGTCACACAAATTAGCGGCTGAAGTGGTGTTTGAAGTTAGGTCTGCGTGATAGGCAGAATGATAGCCCCCTAAGGGGGACAGTGGTGGTTCAGTGATAGAATTGTGGCCTTCCATGCAGGAGACCTGGGTTTGATTCCTGGCCAGTATGCCTCACTTGCAGCTACCACCCATCTGTCAGTAGAGGCTTGCGGGTTGCTATGATGCTGAACAGGTTTCAGTGGAGCTTCCAGACTAAAATGGAGTAGGAAGAAAGGCCTGGCAATCTACTTCTGAAAATCAGCCAGTGACAATCCTATGGATCCCAACAGTCAGATCCGCAGCCAATCATGGGAATGGTGCAGGACCAGGCAACGTTTCATTCCATCGTACGTGAGATTGCTGTTAATTGGGAGCTACTGGACGGTAGCTAACAAGCTAACAATAAAGATGTCTACTACCTAATCTCCTGTGAATATGTCACCTTATATGGCAAAAGGGACTTTGCAGGTGTGATTAAACTAAGGACTTTGAGGTAGGGCAATAAACTTTGATTACCCCAGGCCCGATAAATCACCAGGATCATTCAAAGGAAAGAGAGAGGCCGAAGAGTCAGAGAAGCAAATGTGACAATAGAGGCAGATTGGAGTCATGCGGGGCCACAAGCTGAGGAATGCAGACAGCCTCGTGAAGCTGGAAAAGACAAGGAAATGGATTTTCTACGAGCCTCCAGAAGGAACGCAGCACTGCCAACCCATTGTAGACTTCCAGCCTCCAGAACTATAAGATAATAAATTAAACCAAAAAACCAAACCTGTTGCCACTGAGTTGATTTCAATTCATAGAGAGCCTATAGGACAGAGTAGAAATGCTGCATAGGGTTTCCAAGGCTGTAATCTTTACAAAAGCAGACTGCCACATCTTTCTCCCACAGAGCAGCTGATGGGTTTGAACCTTTTGGCTAGCAGCTGAATGTTTAACCACTGTGCCACCAGGGCCCCTTAGATAATATACTAGTGTTTTAAGCTGTTACAGCAGCACTAGGAAACTAATACAGTCTGTCTGAGCAAAGGGCCTGAACTTCTAACCAGAGGCAGAATAGCTTCTCCCTCTTCCCAGCCCAAAATGCCTCTTGTTATTTGAAGTTGGTTGGTTGTAGCTAGAATTCTAGTTTAAATAGGGTTCACCACACAGAGACTATAAAGTTCATTTGTGTTGGAAATATTGATGAGGCTAGTTGAATATCACCTTTCTAACAGAGTGACTGCGTCTGACTCAAGCCATGGTCTTTTCAGTCGCCTCATATGCTTGCAAAAGTTGGATAATGAAAAAAGAAGACAGAAGAAGAATTGATGCATGGTGTGGTGTTGGCAGAGAATATCGGACATACTGTGGACTGCTAAAAGAATGGACAAATCAGCCTTGGAAGAAATACAGCCAGAATGCTCCTTAGAGGCGAGAATGGTGCAACTTTGGCTAGCTTACTTTGGACACGTCATCAGGAAAGACCAATCTCTAGAAGAGGACATCATATTTGGTAAAATAGAGGGTCAGCAAAAATGAGGAAACCCTCAATGAGATGGACTGACACAACAGCCCAAAACAATGGACTCAGACATACCAACAATCATAAAGACGGGGGAGGACCAGGCAATGGTTCGTTCTATCATACGTAATGTCGCCATGAGCTGGAGCTGACTCAACAGCAACGAACAACAGCCAAAGAGTGAATGAGTGAATGAGTTCAGACTGGTTTGCAGGGGTGTCAGTCTGAGTGCAGGTGGATGCCAGAAAGAGGGGGAACTTAGGTGCTTACAGTGATTAGATGGGGGATTCTGATCCAGCAGAGAAAAATGAATGGAGAAGTTTCAGGTTTGGAATCAGAGACAGAAGAGACCTTAGAGATAACAACCAGCCCCTTTGTTTTACAGATGAGAAGCCGAGGCCCAGGGAGGAGTACTGACTTGCCCAAGGCACACAGTGAGTCCTGGGCCAGGACTAGAACCCAGACCTGGCCCTGGGCCAGTCCCCAGTCCCTTACTCCACCCACTTCCCTTATCTTGGTACTCGGGGTGGTTCTGTGTACACTCATTGGACATTTCGCTTAAACAAGGTCATGCTTTGGTTATTGTTCAGAAGTTGGTATTTGTAGACACTCAGATTACCACAAGATTTCTACACCTCAATGAATTGTCTTATTATGTTTGGCTAGTAAGTCTGTTTATTGTACTGTTGTGGCTTGTGTGTTGCTGGGATGCTGGAAGCTGTGCCACTGGTATTTCAAATACCAGCGGGGTCACCCATGGTGGACAGGTTTCAGTAGAGCTTCCAGACTGAGACAAACTAGGAAGAAAGGCCTGGTGATCTACTTCCAAAAATTAGCCAATGAAAACCGTATGGATCACAACAGAATACTGTCTGATACACTGCTGGAAGATGAGCCCCCTAGGTTGGAAGGCACTCAAAACACACAGTGGTCGCAACAATGGACTTGAGCATACCAACGATGGTGAAGATGGCGCAGGACTGGGCGGTGTTTCCTTCTGTTGTATGTGGGGTCGCCATGAGTAAGCGCCAACTTGATGGCAACTGACAGCAACAATCAAACCGTAGCCACGTGTGTTGTCAAAGAAATTTTCTGTTGCAGCAGATTCTTGGCATGTTCAGTTCCTGCAAAAGTGCCTATGACTGGCCATACAAGGTTGACTTTCTCCTGTTGAATCACGTATAAATCCACCCCAGAGTTGACACAAGATGGAAGAAACCAGGCCAAAGGGCACCCCTCACCCACGCTCACAGACACATCATTCTCAGCAAGAGGCTTGAAATTTATGAATCCATGGACCCAGGATCTCCATGGTGGGGTTGTGTTTCAAACCAGCCACCTGCATACACACACATACACACACACACACACACACACACACACACACACACACAAATGCATATCTGGTGGCCACAGACATACTTAATCCTTTCTAATCCATTTTCCCAGGTATGATCTTATTTTCAATTTAGTTGGGTGCCTACTATGTGCCAGGCATTTATCTAGGTGCTGGGGAGACAAAGATTAATAGGCCCCGGGCCCTGACCTGGTGGACTCCCATTCTAGTTGGAAGTCATTTGGATATGCTCACAACAACCTGAGAAGTGGGTACAGTATATTAGTTCTCTCACCATTTCACAGATGGGGAAACAAAACCAGAGAGCTTAAGTAATAGGCCCAAGGTCACACAGCCTGCAATAGTCAGAGCAGTCTTAGAGGCGCATCTAGGGTATGGTAGGTATAGCACGTGCCCTGGGTGCCACTTAGGCGGGGAGGGATGAACAATGTCTATCAGTCATCACAGTTTCCATTGCCAGCTGTGAGTGATCATTCAGCAATTTCAAACTAATTGCCATAGGCACTGTTTTCCATAGATACGCCGCTGTGAGAGCCCAGGTCTGTGTGGATCAGCTGCATCAGAATCACCTGGGGTTCTTGTTAAAAACAGAATTCCCTGGAGGAGGGTGTGGCTGGGGAATCCATTGTGTAACGAGCTCTTCAAGTGACTGACGTGCAGTCAGATTTGTCAGCCTCTGAGTGGACCCAGGGTTGGGGGGTCTGTACTCCAGCTGCACACACAAATTAGCTGGGACATTAAAAAAATATATGTGAATTCCTGGGTCTGCTCCCAGGGGTCTATATTCAGTTACTCTGGGGTGCCCAGGCAATTATATATTTCTGGAATGTGGCCCAAATGATCGTAACTTGCAGCCAGAGGTGGAAACCCAATGCCATTGGGAACGGTGGTAACAAATACTATACCCTAAAGTCAGGGCAACCCCGCAAGCAAATCACCCCTCTCCTGGCTGCTTCCTGGCTTGGTGCTCTGAGGAGGAAAAGGAGATGGAGAATGGATGAGGACCAGGGCTGCATCTCCCTGAGACCTCAGGGCTTTGTATCTGAACTTCAGCCAAGAGTCCATCAGGAGGGAACGCTCCAAACCCCAAAATCCTCCCGTAATGACCAGTCCCCAATACTCCCATGATGTGTTCCCTCGAGACCCCTCAGGAGACACCTCTCTGCTGTATTGGAATCAAGCAAAGCCTCCAGAGCACTTGTATTTTGTGGACATTGATTTGTGGTCATTGATTTGTTCCCCTCGTTGCTCTGTCTACTAACCAACAGGCTGGCAATTCAAACCTACCCATCGGCATCACGAAAGAAAGGCCTGGCGATCTGCTTTCATAAACATTACAGCCAAGAAAACCCTATGGATCACAGTTCTACTCTGTAACGCATGGGGTCGCCATGAGTCGGAATTGACTCAACGGCAACAGGCTTGGTTTTTGGTTTTGCTCGGTCTGCTATAAAGATCAGAGCCAAATCTGAACAGCATCTGCAGCAATTATACAGCATCTTGCCCATACATTTGGTATGATCTTACCTGTTGGCCACATTTTATTTTCCTACCATGCTTTTTCCTTCACTTGTTTCTGTTTATTTATTTTTTAACCTTAGGTCACTATGAGTCGGCATTGACTCAACAGCAATGGGCTTGGTTTTTTTAATTATTTTTTATATTGTATGTATCTTAATATTGTTGTTGTTAGTTGCTGTCAAGTCAGCTCCGATTCACGGCAACCTTACGTATAACAGAACAAAATGTTGCCTGATCCTGCGCCATCTTCATGATGGTTAGTCTGTTGGAGTCCCTTGTTGTGGTTATTGTGTCAGACCATCTCATTGATGGTTTCTCTTGTTTTCACTGACCCTCTACTTTACCAACCATGATGTCTTTTCCTAGCAATTGGTCTTTCCTAATGATGTGTCCAAGGAAGCAAGCCCAAGTCTTGCCATCCTCACTTCTAAGGAGCATTCTGGCTGTACACCCACTCCTCACTTATTGACATAGTTAGGTTCCAAAGACCAGGTTATTACGTGAACATCGGTGTTATGTGAAATGGAGGATGACCACATCAGGTCACAAAAAGGAGGATGACTATATCATTACAGAACTGCCAAATTATATCACTGCATAACTGCCGAACCACTGAGAATCATGGCCCAGCCAAACTGACACCTAACCTCAACAATCACAGCCAGCTACTCTCACCTCACAAGATGGCGTTTGTTCCTGCCAGACGTATGTCATTAATGTGCAAAATAGTCAGATAGTAGATTTTTTACGATTGTGGTAAATGCAAAATGTTGGATAACGAGAGTCAATAAGTAAGGAATAGGTGTATTTCTTCTAAGACTCATTTGCTCGCTAAGGCAGAGTATAGAAAAATTAATAACAGCAACAGAAGGGATTCCATTTACCACACCAAAACATGTTTTTATAAGTGGGATGAAAATTCTTTGCTCTTTCAAAGCCACAGGACCATCACCTGTTGGTCCTTTCTACGTCACTTGTCTTCCCTCTTGCCCCGCGGATGTGCTCAGAGATGCTTGGGTTTTCCCTTTAGTGCTGAGCTCACCTGCTAGCCACGCTTGACCTGTAAGGGAACACGCTCTGCTAGGTAAGAAACAGCCAACAAAAACCTGCGGATCTTTGGGATCTTTGCTCAACTCGCTTGCTTTGGACACATCATCAGAAGTGATCAATTGCTAGATATGGGGCTCAAAGGATTCCACACTCCAGCTTGCGTGTGTTCCTGAATGTGATTCAGTCTTGAGAACCAAGGGTCAGGATGTCATGGACAGCCAGGCAGGTGGGAGTTAGAAGCCCCTGGCAAGGGGTCCTGAACAACCACTCTGTGGCCACCACCCCCAACCCCGGGATTCTCCAAGAAGTGCTTCTCAAACTTCAGTACTCATAGGAATTACCTGGATACCAGTAAGCACGGTACGTACCAGCTTGCACTGAGCAAAGTACTCACGGGCTTGGTTATATTTACTTGCTAATCTGTGGTAAGCAATTTCACACGGGTTTCACCACGTCTCTGCCGTGTGGGAGACAGGTGAAGTTGTGCACTGCAGATGGATGGGAAGGCACAATTGGGCCTGAGCCTACCTTGCTTATCGGGTAATCCGGCCCTGCCCGCAGGGATTATTAAAGCACAGGTGCCAGGGCTCCACCTCCAGAGTTCCAGATTCAGGAGGTCTAGGATGTCCAGGAACCTGGCATCCCAAAGTTCCTACGGAATGCCGATGCTGGCCGTGAGGGGACCACACCAGAGTAGACCTGCTCTACGTTAGCGCTGTCCTCCAGTCAGGCAGACAGTGGGGAGAAGGGAGCTGCTGTGCTGAGGATTCACTCGGGACTCGGGGGAGGAGGGGAGGCGGTGCTTGTGTCTGTATCTGGCTGCTAGAAAGAAAGCAGCTGGGATTTTCCGTAAACCGTCAGTATCAGTATTCCGGCAGGAAACAGATGGCGGCTTAAGTGGGGTGAGAGGAAAGGTTAATAAATCGGCTACTTATAAAGGTTCAGGCACAAAAGAGGGAAACTGATAAGGATGGTGAAGCATCTCTAGGGACCTGTTAGCACCTCCAGGCCTAAAGGGACAAAGAGGGGGACGTGCTACCAAAATTCCCAGAGGATAACTGTAGCTGTCCACCACCCGTCTGTCAGTGCGTTCATCAGTGTGTCCTACTGTGATGGCCGGCGTGTTGCTGGGATGCTGGAAGCTGTGCCACCAGTATTTCAAATGCCAGCAGGGTCACTCACAGTGGACAGGTTTCAGCAGAGCTTCCAGACTAAGACAGACTTGGAAGGAAGGCCTGGTGATCTACTTACAAAAATTAGCCAATGAAAACCTTATGGATCTTTGTCCGACTCGCTTGCTTTGGACACGTCGTCAGGAGAGCTCAATTGCTGGAGGTGAAATAGAGGTCAACAAGGGCGGGGGAGAACCTCGGAGATGGAGTGGCACAGTAGCTGAAATGATGGACTCGAACATGCCGCTGATCGTGAGGATGAATCAGGATGGGGCAACATTTCGTTCTGTTGTACTTGAGGTCGTCATGAGTCAGAGTCAACCCTGCCTGGCAGGAGCTGTGGCTTTTGGTAGATGGATGGAGTCATCCCATGTCGACTCAGCAGATAGGAGCCTGGGGAGTAAATACCTCGACTTCACTCTTCTCTCTCTGTCTAGTCTACTGATGCCTTCCACTGGCTGAATCCAACCAGAGGGGGAAAGAGCCTGTTGATATAAGCTGATAAAGGCCAACTTCCCAGGGCACCGGGCAGGGTGGAAACCGAGACTGGAGTCTAATGCCTCTGATCCCAAGTCATGTCCTTTTCTCTTTCTTTGTTCTATTTCGCTTCCTCTTTTCTTTTCCTTTCCCTTATTAGTTGTTGTTGTTATATGCCTTCGAGTTGGTTCCGACTCATAGAGACCCTATAGGACAGAGTAGAACTGCCCATAGGGTTTTCAAGGAGAGGCTGGTGGATTTGAACTGCCGACCCCTTGGTTAGCAGCTGAGCTCCTAACCACTATGCCACCAGGGCTCCTCCCTTATTAGAAGAAGGAAGAAAAAAAAAAAAACCATTGCTGTTAAGTCGATTCCAAACCATGGTGACCCTATAGGACAGAACAGAACTGTCGCATAGGTTTTCCAAGGCTGTAAATCCTTACAGAAGCAAAGGGCCACATCTTTCTCCCAAGGAGCGGCTGGTCGGTACGAACCGTCAACCTTCTGGTTAGCCCCTGAGCACTTACCCATTGTGCCACCAGGGCTCCTAGTAGGAAGGAAGTTCTTTTAAAAAAGTATTTTCTTAGTTCTAAAGAGGCTTTAATGGAGCTCCCTCCTCTGGTAAAGATGCTACTTTTGTTTTTATGAATTCTGGGGCTCTTGCTACCCTCTTGGGAATGCCTTGTTTTTTTAACCTTTCAAAGCACTTTCCCACCCCTCTTACCATTTAAACCTCACAAGAGCTGCATAGGATAGTTAGGGGAAGTTATGATCCCCATTTTACAGACATGTCAGCCCAGGCTTCAAGGAATTCAGTGACTTATATGAAAGTTATGCAGCCTTAAACCCATTGCTGTTGAGTTGATTCCGACTCATAGCGACACTATAGGACAGAGTAGAACTGCCTCATGGGGTTTCCAAGGCTGTCATCTTGGAAGAAGTACAACCAGAACACTCCTTGGAGGAAAGGATGGAGAGACTACGTCTTACATACTCTGGACGTGTTGTCAGGAAGGATCAGTCCCTGGAGAAGGACATCATGCTCGGTAAAGTACAGGGTCAGCGAAAAAGAGGAAGACCCTCAATGAGATGGATTAACAGTGTGGCTGCAACAATGGGCTCAACATAACGACTGTGAGCATGGCACAGGACCAGGCAGTGTTTCATTCTGTGGTGCACAGGGTCACTATGAGTTGGAACCAACTTGACGGCACCTAACAACAACAACAACAGTCTTTACGGTAGCAGACTGCACGTCTTTTGTGGAGCAGCTGGTAGGTTCAAACCACCAACCTTTCAGTTAGCAGCCAAGAGCTTAACCACTGCACCACCAGTGCAGCCTTACTTACAGACAAAATAAGAAAGAATCTCTGGAATCCCAGTCTCTTTCTTCTGGCCTGGAAATGGAAAATTAGCTGTAACTTTTACTGAGAGAAGGATCCTGAGGCTAAATTCAGGATCAAAGGAAGAGCTCTGCAGTCAGTTAGCAATGTCTGCCATGGGTGGGGAAGGGGGCAAATGGAAGCACATGTGCTTGGTATTGCTAGCCTGACTTACCGTAACTATTTCAAAGCCTTCTGTTGTTTTTTACCTTAATGAATAATTATGTTAATTCTCTTATTCACAAGGTTTGACATATAGTTTATGCTCAGTAGAGAGGTTCTATTATTTTGAGTGACTACTGTTTGTCAGGCACTGGGCCAGGCTACATAGCTGTATTCACAGCCATTGAAGTTGATCATAAATAAACATTGAGATTCAGTGAAATTTAAACCTGGCCTTAGATTTATCTTGGAAAAACACAACTCCTTTGTATACAGGTCTCAATACCAGGGTTAAAAAACCCTAATGAAACTTTCTTTGCAATCAGCTGCTAACCTAAAGATTGGCAGTTCAAACCCACCCAACTTGATGGCAATGTGTTTGGATTTTTGGGTCTTTTTTGGAATAAAGCTTTTTTAGGTGCCGAAGTAAGCTTAAATTTAGGAGTTTATAAAAACAGCCCTTATATATGGAATAAATGCAATGTAATTTAGGTGTGAAGTTTACTGCCAGTGAGGACGGTGAGGGCAGGAGATATATTCCATACCTCTTTGTGTTTCCAATACCTGGTCAAAGGCAGGCACACATACAGAGGGAGGGAGTGGTGGAGGGAGGGAGAGAGAGAATGAAGGAGGGAGGGAGGGAGTGACTGAAGGATAGAGGGAGAGAGGGAGTAAGAGAGTGACTAAGGGATGGAGGGAGGGAGACAGTGAGTGAGGGAGACCAGAAGGGAGTGAATGAGTTAGGGAGGGAGGGAGGGAGGAAGCAAGTGCAGTGCCATTTGCTGACCATTTAAACCATGGTATGCCCCATGCCCTCCCTCTAGTGGCCGTGAACTTTGGGAGGATAATTCCTATACTTGTGGTCCACAATTAAAAAACAAACACAAAAAAACTCTTCGAATGGACACTTTGATTTCTCAGGTGACATCAGTGATGATTGCTTTCTGTCTGTGTTTGTGTATGTGGGTGCATGCAAATGTGGTTACAAATACCAGTGAGCGAATAGCTGCGAGACCAAAAAGTCCCCATGTCTGCCAGGGATCAGACTCCCGATTGTTGTAGTGAGCAAACAGCCTCTGCCCAGGGGAGGGAGAGAGAGCTTGCCGTCAAAGCTGGCCAGATGTTCAGGAGCTGCCCACCTAGACACAAGCCAGCCACCAATCCTTTAAAATCAGGGAGGAAAAAGACAATGACACTTTTCACTTCACATACAGCAGCCACATCTAAACCCACACCGCTGTACAGTGAGACCAGGGAGAGCTGGAACTCGACAGGACTGCCTTATTTTTCCAAGTGTCACTAGTTTTCCCCCTTTGACAGGGTGCAGTCTGACGACTTTTCTATTGCTCTTTATTAGTGGAAAATATTTGAGTTTTCCTTCTCTGACAGGTTTCCGCCTTACCCAGTTTCCAGCTTTCGCAGGTTTTACTGTATTAGAATCAAGAATTATCAGCCAGCATAATCCTTAAGGCCCACAGCTGTAACTTTCTCAGAGCACGATTGGTCACCAAAGGAGCCTTTACTTGTTGGGGGCACGGGATGGGTTCTGGGCCCTGTAAAGACCCCAGCCAAGACAGTGGGCTACAATTCAAGGAACTTCAAAGGGAAGCCAGAACCCCCGCTTATGTGGCAGACTCAATGCAGCAGAGGTCTGCATGCACGGGACTGAAACATCTCTTTCGGGTCCATCTTTCAGAGAAAGATCCTTTTGAGCCAATTTCTGCTTTGTGTTTGGAAACCCACTTCCTGGGACAATGGAAATACCACTGATGTCCTGTGATTTGGGGTGTGAGAAGCCCCATCTCCCTGGGGAGAAGCCCAAGACCCTACTGTTTAGACTAGTACCTGTTTGGCGGCTCCATTAGACATACAACGAGAAGTCCCTGAGTGGCGCAAATGGTTAAGCGCTCAACTACTAGCCGAAAGGTTGGGAGTTCAAACCTACCCAGAGGCAGCTCAGCAAGTGGGCCTGGCGATCTGCTTCTGAAAGGTCACAACCTTGAAAACCCTATGGAGCACAGTTCTACTCTGCACATATGGGGTCACCGTGAGTCCGAATCGACCTGACAGCAGCCAACAACAATCACAGACATAAACTGTTAGAATCCTCGCGTTTCTGTGGCTGGGTAGCTGCAGCACATTGGCACTTGAGCGCAGCTGCCCTGGAGTTTAAAGGCAGCGCTTTCAAATCTGGCAACAATTATGGGCGGTAGATGTCCCATCTGATTAGTATAATTGATATCACTAAGTTGCACACCTCAGAATGTTGAATCGGCATATGTGTTACATACATTTTCACAACAATTAAGAAAAAATTTTTTTAAAAGGCAGCACTTTTGAAGCAGGCGCCTCTGCAGAGGCCAAACGTTGCCATCCAATGACTTAAAAACACACTGTGCCATAACCCGGGACACGGAAACTTCCCAGGAGCGCCTTTCCCTCGCCGCCTACGTTTTTAATGACCCGACCATAGAAAAGCCAGTTTCTCGTTTGCGCTCGTTGAACCAGGACTGACATTTTCACCGAGGTAAGAAAACAAAAGTGGCGAGAACCGTAGGCGGAGCCAGCTCTGCGCAGCAGTGATAAGACAAGGGCAGGTGCCGTCAGAGGGTGGGTGACCGCCGACCTTCACGGCTGGCACAGTGCCCCCTCCCCGACCCCGCGCAGCGCACACCAGCGAGTCTCGCTGCTGATACGCTGTGTAAGGACTGGTGGGAATGTCAGGGCAGGCCTGCCTTGGAAGCCAGGCAGAGACTTCAAAAATAATTTTAAAATATTAATTTCCTTATCACAGAAGCTATACTTAGTCATCATCAAAACTTAGCACATTAGCTAGATCTTTCCAGATGTACGTGTGCCTACTTTTTTTTAAAACAAAATGGGATCATTCTATTTTATAACTTGCTTTTTTTTTTCCACTTGGCAATACAGCATGGATGGTTTTCTGGGTCAATAAATATTTATCTACATTATTTTTAGTGACTGAATACTAGTCTATTGTACGGGTCTACAAAAGAAGCCATGGTGGCACAGTGGTTAAGCGTTCAGCTGCTACCCAAAAGGTTGGTGGTTCTAGCTTAGCCAGAGGTGCCTGGGGATCTACTTCCAAAAAAGCAGCCACTGAAAACCCTGTGGAGCACTGTTCTGCTCTGACACGCACGGCATCGACTTGATGGCAACTGGTTTTGTTGGTTCCATACCGGGAGGTGGGCAGGCCTTCTGGGAGAGGTGGTTCTTGGACAAGGAGGCTTGTGTTTTGGTATTAACCTCTGTACCCCGAGAGCCTTGTTTCTGAACTCTTGCTAGCAAGTGCCCTGCAGAGTACCTTACAAACTGTCAGTGCCTAATATGTGTGCTGGTGCTGAGTTCCAGCGCAGTGCCATGGTGTTAAATGAACAAGCCAGCACTTTTACGTAAGCTGTCAGGGTGCTTCAGATACAGCACACAATCCTCACCTTTGACCCAATAATACTTCTCCTGGGAGTTGTTTCAAGGGAGAAAAAAAAAATACTATTGGGGGAAAAACTATACTCATGAAGATGTTTATTTTAACACACTGCCCAACCACCAGGAAATAGAGTAGGAAATCATGGCATCTCTACTGCATTAAAAAGTATGCAGTCTTTGAAAATGATTATCACGGCATAAGAAAATGTTCCTTTATATAAAAGTAAATGAAAAAGTTGTGTATACAAACTCTGGTAGCACAACAGTTAAGCGCTTGGCTGCTAAACGAAGTTTGGCAGTTTGAACTTACCCAGTGGCTCCGCTGGAGAAAGACCTGGCAATCTGCTCCCATAAAGAAGACAGCCTAGAAAACCCTATGGGGCAGTTCTACTTTGTCTTATAGGGTCGCTATGAGTCGGAATCAACTCGATGGCACATAACAACAACATATGTAGTATGATCCCAATTATGCCTTAAAATATTAAGATACATATGCAAACAAAAGAGTCTTGAAGGACATACAACGGAAAGTTGGCAGGAGTTTGGGTTCTGAAGTTAAGAATGGTTTCAAATTTCTTCTTGTTCTTTTGGTGTTTTCCAAGCTTTTGGCAATAAGCATGCATTACTTTTAGAATAGTGGAGTTTTTTCCCAAGGAAATTATACGTATAAAGATTTTTATCATTTTGTGGTTGTGTGTATGGTAGAATGTAAATGAATAAAAAGCAGATTTCAAAAATTTAGCCATGTTATTAACCTGTTGCTGTCAAATGGATTCTGACTCATAGTGACCCTATAGGACAGAGGAGAACTGCCCCATAGGGTCTCCAAGGCTGTAATCTTTACAGAATCAGACTGTCACATCTTTCTCCTGTGGAGCAGCTGGTGGGTTTTAACAACTGACCTTTCGGTTGGCAGCTGAGCGCCGTAACCACTGCACCACCAGGGCTCCTTCCCGTGCTATTACACAAGTGCATATTAATTACACGTGGAAGAAAACTCTATGGGACTCATCGAAATGAAATCCTTTCAGTTTGTTGGGGTAAATTGTGGTTGAACCCTTTCTTTTCCATCAGTTTGCATTTGTGCTGGGACCCTGTTGTCAGCAGAACTGTTCCCAGTCACCACCTTAATTTTTAAATCGAATGTAGGGTATTGGGTTTGGATGATATTGGCTCTGTTCAGGGGCTTCACGTAGCTCTGCACAGGTTGGCGGCTGTAAGAATGCTATCAATAAAGATGACGACAAAATAATAGCCCGGAGTTGGTAAATCACTTGATGCTTTTGAAATCATTGTACACGTATTACCTCACCTCCCTCTCAGCCATGATTAAGACATGAAGTCGGGGCAGGGTGGGGGCCTCTGCATGTCTGCTTAGCTGGGTAGCGGGGAGAACGGTAGAGCAGGGCTGCGAGGCTGGCTTTGGGCAGCTGGAGGGCAGGGGGATGGGTTTCACCTACCTCACAGCTTTACCAGTGAGTGACCGTGTTCCCTGACCCCCTGTGGCTGAGTTTGGGATGAAGGCTGAAAACAGGGTGAGGGGAAAGCCTCGTCACCTAGAGGCAGCAGAGCAGAGTGGTCAACAGCCCGGATTCTACAGCTAGCTACAGAACAAACAAGCAAACAAACACAAATCCATTGCCATTGAGTCGATTCCGACTCATGGTGACCCCACGTGTGTTAGTGAAGAACTACTCCACAGGGTTTTCGATGGCTATGATCTTTTGGAAGCAGATTGCCCGGGCTTTCTTCCGAGGCACCTCAGGGTGGATTAGAACCGCAAATCTTTTGATCAGTTGTCGAATGCTTAACCATTTACACCAGCCAGAACTCCACTTCCTGGGCAGGTTACTCAACCTCCTTATGCCTCATCAAAAGAGCTGCTGCTGCTGCTGCTGCTGCCAGAACCTGCCTCACAGGGTGGTTCGGGAGATTAAGTGAGCGAATCTTTGTAAAGCGTTTGGAGCTGTGTCTCACACAAGGAAACGGTTTGCTCTCGTTGTTGGTCACACTCGGTGAGAACCAACAGAGCAGACTGCTGTGGTCAGAAAGGACCTGAGATTGTGTGTGTCCGCCGCCTCGTGGTTTATACTGTGGGCAGGTGGCCGGAGAGCTTCAAAGAGGGGCTTGTCAGAGCTCAGCTATCAGAGCAGGGAGGTGGAGACCTGGGCCCCTGGCCCCTCGGTCTTTGGTGTCCCCTATGTAGTCACACTTGGGAATGCAGCCAAAAGTCTCTCCCGTCCCAGCTGTCAGAGGTCAGCTCCTTCATTGTAATATCTCATCTGCAGGACCTCAGGCAGTACGTTCCCTACTCTGCAGAACCACCACCACCACCAACAACAAAAAAACCCATTGCCATCGAGTCGATTCCGACTCATAGCAACCCTATAGGACAGAGTAGAACCGCCCCATAGGGTTTCCAAGGAGCAGCTGGTGGATTCGAACTGCGGACCTTTTGGTTAGCATGTAGCTCGCCACCACTGCACTACCAGGGCTCCATCCCCTTGCGGAACAGGAGCTGGAATAAGGCAGCTAATAGGATCAGCAGAGCTACTGGGGAAGTTTGTTGTTGTTAGGTGCTGTCCAGTTGGTTCCGACTCGTAGCGACCCTGTGGACAACAGAACGAAACACTGCCTGGTCCTGCGCCGTCCTCACAATCGTTGCTATGTTTGAGCCCATTGTTGCAGCCACTGTGTCAATCCATCTTGTTGAGGATCTTCTTTTGTTGATGACCCCCTACCAAACATGATGTCCTTCTCCAGGGACTGCTCCCTCCTGACAACATGTCCAAAGGATGTGAGACAAAGTCTTGCCATCCTCACTTCTAAGGAGCATTCTGGCTGTACTTCTTCCAGACAGATTCGTTTGTTCTTCTGGCAGTGCATGATATATTCGATATTCTTTGCCAACACCATAATTCAAAGGCGTCAGTTCTTCTTCCGTCTTTCTTATTCATTGTTTGGGGGATTTGGGGGGCTGCAAATAAACTCGGATGAAAGGCTGGTTACTAGCTTGGTGCTGAAAGCTATCGGCCAGGTAAATAAACAACCATGCCCTGGGGTTCAGCAGCCCCCAGGCAGCGAGCCCCGGCATTCCAGGGAGGCAGCCACCTGAGAACCGGCATCCGGAGGGAATCTCAAGACAGGAAATGGGGCTCACACTACTGCTGGTCACTCAGCGTCCGTTGAAGGCCAAGAGCAAACAGCAGAGAAGTCTGATTTTTCTATCAAAAAAAAAAAATATGTTCTAGTAGGGGCGAGGGTCATTATTTATTATAAAATAATATGCCAAAATATAATACCAACATGAAAAAGTAAAACATGCTCATCAGAAATAATTTAGAAAACACAGATGATATAGTGAAGAAAATAAAATTTTTGTGTCGTTCTTTCTGGCCACTTGCTTATGTTTATACAATATTATGTAACTTGATACAATCGAGATTGTAAAGTATATTAAATTTTATATCCTAATTTTCACATATTATATCATGAGTAATTTTCCCACGTAATTGAATATTCTTCAAAACATCATGTTTACATATGACTCAGGAAGTCCACTCCTAGGTATAAACCCAAAAGAAATGAAAACAGGAACGCGAACAGATTTTTGTAAACCAATGTTTATTCCAGCACTATTCACAACGGCCAAAAGGTAGAAACAACCTAAATGGCCATCCGAACAGGTGAATGGATAAACGAAATGTGGTACACACATACAATGGAGTGTTACTCCGCCATAAAGAGAAACGCAGTCCTGATACATACTATAATAGGGGTGCACCTTGAAAACATTCCGCTGAGTGAAATAAGTCGGTCCCCAAAAGACAAATATTGTATGGCCCCACTTACGTGAAATCTCTAGAATAGGCAAATGTATAGAGACCAAAGTCTGTTGGTGATTATCAGGAGTGGGGTGGAGGGGGAAGGAGAGAGCTGTTGCTTAACGGGCACTGGGTTTCTGTTAAGGGCGAAAGGAAAACAATGTGGAAACGGAGAGCGGTGACTGGTTGCATAACTTAATGGAAGTAATGAATGCCGGTGAATTGTACATGTAAAAAATGTTGAATGTTGGCAAATGTTTTGTTACCCATATATTTGCCACACTGAAGAAAGGGGTGGGGGAGGGAAAAGCCCATCGTTTTTAACAGTTTAATAGCTACAAAGCATTCTATTGGATGGCTGGACCATGGCCTTCTGACCATTATTGTTTAGGTTATTGCTAATTTTCTACAGCTATGACTAGTGCAGCCTAAGACTTTTGTGTTCATACGTGTGTGCACGTATCTGATTATGTCCTGAGTTTGAAGTCCTGGATGGGACTACTGAGGTTCTACATTCTCTCAACATTAGCGAGAACTCAGAGAGCCTCTTCTGGGCCCTGAGAATGAGGAGGAGGAGGCGGCAGGCCTGCCAGACAAAATCATTACAGGATACGGTGATGAAAGGTGAGGCTGTTGGATAGGTTGAAAACTCTTGTGTCTACGTGGGGGCCTCTCTCTCTAGATTCCAAGTTTTGGGATCTGTTCTGTTGGTTCCTGGCCTACTGTCTTAGAAGCCCAACTCAGACTATCTTAAGCAAAAAGGGAATCCATTACAAGTGTGTTGGAGTATCTTGTATAATCAGAAGAAGGGCATGTAACCAAAGCATGAGAAGGGCAGAGATACAGCTGGGCCTCAGGGGAAATGGGGACTAGGGACCCAAGTGATGTCAGAGCATCCCCCAGCTTCTCTTTTGTTTTTTTTTTTCTTTACTGTACTTTAGATGAAGGTTTACAGAACAAATAGTTTCTCATTAAACCATTAGTACGCATATTGTTCTGTGACAATAGTTAACAACCCCACGACATGGCAAAACTGTCCCTTCCCGACCTTGGGTTCCCTATTACCAGCTTTCCTGTGCCCTCCTGCCTTCTAGTCCTTGTCGCTGGACTGCTGTGCCCCGTTAGTCTCGATTTGTTTCATGGGCCCAGCTTCTCTCTGCATTGGCTCCATTCTCTTTCCACGCAGACCAGCTTCGTCTACCTGGGGAGACAGCCACCCAGTGCTCCGAGCAGACACAGGTCCCTCAGCCTTCCCCACTGAGAGAAGCTGACCTGTGTTCTCTAGTCTCAAGTTGAAAAGTCCAGCCTTCCCCACTGAGAGAAGCTGACCTGTGTTCTCTAGTCTCAAGTTCAAAAGTCCCAGCAAAGGCTCTGATTGGCTCAATCTCCACCAGGTACCTACCCCTGGACCAACCAACCAACCCACAGAGGGTGGGTTCTATAAGAACATAACAGCTCCCGCATAGACCTCATGGAGCTGGCGGGTAAGACTCTCAGAAGGAGGGGATGCTAGTCCCTGGAGAAGGGGAAGAGTAATGACCTCTTGAGTCTCTTTTTCAAGAAGCTGAGGTGGTGCGATGGACCTGGGGCTGCCAATCGTTTGGACGTATCTGTCCATACCTGGGAAAGTCTAGGAGTGCAGGAGCACTCTCTTTTGAGCGGGGGGAGGCGGCCCTGGTGGTGCAGTGATTAAGTGCTCAGCTGCTAACAGAAAGGTTGGCAGTTTGAACCCACCAGCTGCTCCGCAGGAGAAACGTGACAGTCTGCTCCCATAAAGATTACAGCCTTGGAAACCCTGTGGAGCAGTTCTACTCTTTCTCCTATAGCATCACTATGAGTCGGAATAGACTGGTTGCTATGAGTTGGAATCATCTCAACGGTAGTGGGTATGGTTTTTTTTGGTTGGTATAAACTGTTAACATGCTCAGCTGCAAACTGAAAGGTTGGCAGTTTGAGTCTACCCAGAGGCACCTCAGAAGAAAGGCGTGGTGATCTACTTCCAATGGTCACAGTCATTGAAAACCCTATGGAAAACAATTCTACTCAGACAAACATGGGGTCGCCATGAGTCAGAATCAACTTGACAGCAACTGCTTTTTTGTTGTTTTCTTTTTAATATACATTTATAGACAGAATTCCTTGAGGAAAGGGACTGGGTTTTAGATTCTTTGTTAAATATTTGAAGGAATAGGGCAACCCCATGAGAAGCTGGGCCTACAGAAGAACCCTAGGTGTTGTGTTGACACATCCCAAAAGGTGTTCCTTGGAGCACTGGGCCAGCGAGACCTCACTACATGATACAATGATTTGAGAAATTCTGCTGGCAATTGCCTTCTCTTGATGATTCATAAAGTACACTAGGATATTAAGGATGTTAGAAGGGTTGTAATGAAGAAATCTGCTTAACTTTTTTAGTTCAGTGTTTTCCAATCTTATTGGACCAATAACATAACAGTGGGAAAACAAAACATCCGAATTTTAGACTTAAAGAGCTCTGGGCAGAGGGGGTGGTTGGGCAAGAGTCCCTGCCTCTCCTCTGGGTTTTTCCTTCCCCTTGGGGTTCCCTCACTTCATTTCTTCTGTTGCTTCTGTTGACTTCCAGGGCTGTTCTGACGCCTCCTTAAAACCCTTTGCTTCCTCACAGTAGAGCGCGTACTGGCTGCAATATTACAAAGAGTTTCCTTAACACTAAGGGGACCTCCAGAAAAAGACACAGAAACATCAAGAAAGACACCAACAGCCTGACTTCCGGGGGGCAAGTTCCCGAACCGACCACAACCAGCTGCTCTAAGGTGACGTCCCGGGAGATTCTGGCTGATCCCCCAAGGGCTGGCACAAACCTATTAGCACCAACCAACAAACCAACTAGTTGCCATCGACTTGAATCTGACTCATGGTGACCCCATGTGTGTCAGAGGAGAACTGCTTCATGGGGTTTTCAATGGCTGATTCTTTTCAGCAGTAGATTGCCAGGCTTTCCTTCTGAGGTGCTTCTGTTGGACTTGAACTGCCAGCCTTTTGGTGAGCAGCCGAGCGTGTTAACTGTTTGCACGGCCCAGGGACTCCCCTGTAGGAACAGTGCCTGGCAAAAGAAAATCGACTGGTTTTCTTATGTTGTTATTAGTTAACTTAAGTTGATTCTGACTCACAGTGACCACATGTGTGCAGAGTAGAACTGTGTTCCATAGGGTTTTCAAGGCTATAAGCTTTCAGAAGCAGATCTCCAAGGCTGTTTTCCAAGGTGCCCCTGGGTAGGTTTGAACTGCCAACCTCTTGGCTAGTAAAGTACTTAACCATTTGTGCCACCTGGGGACTTCCTGGTTCTCTTGACCAAATCCAGCCCTAATGCACCAAAGCCAGCAGCCCTGACTCTGATTCTACAAAGATCCCTCAGGGATCTTCCACATCAGTCTTGGGGGGTACTACTGCCTCTTTAAGATGGCACATCAAGTTTGGACTCATGAAGCTTCCCATAACTAACTGATAAGCAGACACTGGGCTGGACCAATAAGTAGCTCAGTGATAACCCACAGGAAGAAAACTCAGAGGTAAGGCAACCAGATGATCTGACTCCAAGGTCGACCTCTCCAGGTTTCAGAGTGTTTACCAGGACAATGTCCAAGATGATGGGTTTGTCCAGTGACTTTATAATTCTAGAAAACCCCATAGCTGGGATTTCCCCTTCAGATGACAACTCAGGGCAACCAGATTATTTTTTAACACATCAGTCAAAATCAAAATGTTATGTGGAACTCTCTTTAAAAAAAAAAAAAGGGGAATGAGTTCTTTAGCTCTTCAAAAGTCTGACTTATGCAATATATCCGCCCCCTGCCCCCCAAGCCACCATGGACTGGTCAGGAAGAAAGTTATAAAGCATGCCTCTGACTTGGGCAATTTCAACCTCAGTCTCTTCCCCTTTTCCCCGACATTTCTCTGGAAATCACAAGATCTCACCCCAGATGGATACAACCACATAATCCCCCATTGCAGAAACAAGGAGTTCTCTGTCAAAGGGTGAGTTTGTTCTTTCCGCACACACAGAAGCCATTCATCTGTCTGCATAGAGATAGTTGGTGTTTTCATCTGTTTAAGGTCTGGGGGCTATTTCCTGGCCCTCCTGGGGTGCCAGCAAGAAGGCAGAACTGAGCAGAGCTTATAGAAAAGCCAAATGCCTCTGTCTTACTAAAACAGTCAAAAGCTTCCATTATAAATGGCGTGCATCCTAAATACAAAAACGACAGGAACCTCAAAGTGCCAGCTCTCAGAAACCAGGCCTCACAGGATTGCAGGTTTGGTGGCTAAGGAAGGAAGACTGGAGTAAGTGTCTCTGGAGAGGCAAGGGAAGTCAGCAGAGTCACCCACGGTGGACAGGTTTCAGCAGAGCTTCCAGACTAACATGGACGAGGAAGAAAGGCCAGGTGATTTACTCCTGAAAAGTAGCCAATGAAAACCTTATGGATCACAGAATATTTTCTGAGACTTAACTTGTTTACTGTGGACGCTTCATCAGTAGGGACTTACCCCTGGAGAAGGGCATCGTGTTTGGTAAAGTAGAGGGTCAGCGAAGGAGAGGGAAACCCTCAATGAAATCGATTGGCCGCAACAATTAATTTGAACATACCAAAGATCATGAAGATGGCACAGGAGTGGGCAAGTTTTTGTTCTATTATACATGAGGTCGCCAACATGGGTTGAGGCAACTCAACAGCAGCTAACCACAGCAACTACAGCCTTCTGGGAGCTCAGAAACCAGTAGGAAAGTCAGACATGAACAGATCATGTCAATATAACACAGTAAGTGGTAGGATGAGAGTCTGAACCGGGAGCTCCTGGCAGCCTTCCATAGTTTCTTGCAGGATTTCAGGAAACACAACCCTGGTCCTCTCACAGTGCTTATTAAGAAACAACAAAGACTGGGTTGACTTCTCAGGGACAAATCCAAGCTCAATGAACCCAATATACCTGCGACGACTGCCATTTGCCGACTGTTGTAGAGGGCAGCTCTGTCTTTGTCTCTCTCTTTTTGGTAATGGTAACCCTTTTCCTTCCCCGTTGCATCAGCCTTAATGGGACATTCATCAAGCCCCCTCCCCAAACCACTCCATGTCTAGGCCAGGATTTGGCATGAGACCTAAGTTAACCAAACCAGGTTCTCCAAGAAATCTGAATGTTGTGCAGAGAGAAACAAGGATCGAACATGGTTGGAACTGATTTCATTCTGATGGCACAACCTGAAGGGTCATCCGTTAATATCCAAGGACTTGCTGATTCTGTTCCTTCTTACGGCCTGGCTTGCTCAGACATTTCTTTGGTTCTGTGAGACACATTTGTAACCTTCCATTAATTTTCTTACCTCCTTAAGTAGCCAGAGTTGAGCTTCTGTTGCTCGTCACCAAAGAATCCTGACTGATACAAAACTTTACTCCATTCCAGGCACAATAGGTCTCATCTAACAGCTTCCCTGGGGGCAGTGGTGGTTCAGTGGTAGCATTCTAACCTTCCCTTCTGAGACCCTGGTGGTGCAGTGGTTAAGCTTTTGGCTGCTAACCAAAAGGTCAGCAGTTCGAATTCAGCAGGTGCTCCTTGGAAATCCTACGGGGCAGTTCTACTCTGTCCTATTGGGTCACTATATGGCAGAATCAACTCAATGGCAACAGGTTTGGTTTGCTGAGACCCAGGTTCAATTCCAGGTCAACGCACGTCACGTGCAGCTTTTAGTGGAGCTTCCAGACTAGGACGGAGTAGGAAAAAGGCCTAGTGATCTACTTCTGAAAATAAGCCAATAAAAATTTGGATTACAAAAAAAAAATGGACTACAATGATCTGATGTGCAACCAATTATGGGGATGGTGCGGGACCTGGCCCCATTCTGTTCTGTTGTGCATGGGTCATCATGAGTCAGAGGCTGACTGATTGGCAGCTAACAACAACAGCCTCCCTGAGAGACAGATACTGTGTTCTCATTTCGAAGATGAAGAGAGAGTCTTGCATACCCAAGAACACACAACTAGTCAACGCTGAAACCAAGATTTGAATTTGAATCAGCTGGTCTCCAAAGCCCAGGCTCTTTCTTATTCACCCCTGCATGTCCCCAGTCTACTGGCTGGTCATTTGAGGACCAGCTTCTGCTTATGGCTCTCATGTCAATATGATTTTTTGTTAGGTGCCATCGAGTCAGTTCCAACTCATAGCAACCCTTTGGACAACAGAATGAAACACTGCCCTGTCCT
>NW_004443961.1:5489248-5499829 GCF_000243295.1 Trichechus manatus latirostris
TCTTCCTTATTCATTGTCCAGTTTCCACACGCATATAAGGCGATTGAAAACACCATGGCTTGGGTGAGGTGCACCTCAGTCTCAAAGTGACATCCTTGATTACAGTTCACAAATGGTCTTACACACATCAATGCATGTAATCCTCACAGCCACCTGGGAGGTAGTTATCTTCATTGCATTAGAAAACAGATGGACCCCAAGTCTGATTAGCCCTATCATTTCTCCTCCCTGCTTAAACCTTGCTGTAACTCAGCGAGGCTGCAGATTAAGTCCAAAAGCCTCAGTGTGGCCTTCTAGGCCCTTGGAGACTCAGGGCATCCAGGGCCTGGGCCTCAGGTCTGTCCCTTCTCATCTTGCACTTTGATCTCCAGCCATATGGAGCTACTTGCAGTTTCCCAAGCCCCCCAGGCTCTTCCATGCCTCTGAGCCCTCCCGCCACCAGAAATGTCACCTTCTCCACCCCCATTCCCATCTATCCTCCACCTGCAATGAACCCCCACATCTCATGCCTGGTGAACCCTACTTCTATCTTTCCAGGCTCAAATTAAGCCCGTCTTCTTCTCAGAAGCCTTTCCTGTGCCTTTTGCCCCTGTGTAGAACCAATCCCCCCACTACAATGTGGACAGTGTGCAGTCAGTGGTGGTCCAGTGACAGAATTCTCACCTTCCATGCTGAGACTCGGCTTCAATTCCAGGCCAGTGCACCTCATGTGCAGCCACCACCTGTCTGTCAGACTAAGACAAGGAAGAAAGGACTGGCAATCTACTTCTGGAAAATGAGCCAGTGAAAACCTATGGATCACAACAGTCAGATCCACAGCAAATCATGGGGATGTTGCAGAACCCGGCAGCATTTCTTCCCTTGTTCATGGGGTCCCCCGTGAATTGGGGCCAATGGCAGGTAACAACAACAACCGTGAACAGAATTCTGAGGTGGCTCTAACATGATCTGATATCTCTGTGGACGTTGGGGTGTCCTCAACATCTCTCCACCCCAGAAGTCCTTCTAATGCAATCCTGTAACCCCTCCTTCTTGAGAGTGCTGTGGGATTTAACACAGTTCTGATTACTGGTGCCCTTCTCTGCCCACCCGAGTGGCCTTGGGAATGGACCATCATTCTCACACTTGAGCCAGTTTCTGTTCACACATCGGGACTGACATTAATTCTTCTGGAACATTTCTGCTAATGGAGTAGGGGCCAACCGATCCCCACCCCCCACTTTCCTGAGAGGGGAGAGAGGCCAGTAGGAGATCATTCTTGGCTTTAGGGTATCTGAGGGAGAAGGGAGGGCTCCTGGTGTCCCTCAGTAGCCCCCAGGCTGCTAGGGCTTCCCCTCTGGGCCCCATCTAGACACGTCCTCACTCTGCTCCCTTCTCTACCTCCCCACTGCCCCCCCTCCATCAGCTCACCGCAGTCCTAGGTCCCCTTTCTCCACAGACAGAGGGGCTTAGCTGGCAAACACTCTTAGCCGACCACGAGTTCACAGGCTTGTCCCCACCTTGTCGAGGCTTTTGGCACATCACAGAAGGTTCCCAGAGTCTTCTCCAGCTTGGACAACTTGCCAGGCATGGCACTACCCAACTTTACATATATTATCTCATTTAATTCTCACAGCTGTTTTGTACTGTTTTTTATTACTGTTCTTACAGATGAGGATGATGAAGCTCAGAGAGGTTAAGTGATTTGCCCAAGGTCACACAGGTAATCAGTGTGACATTTAGAATTGAAGGCTGTTCTGTCTGGTTCCAGGACCCCACGGGGCATGGGGAGGGAGTGTCCACAATCTGCCTCAGTCCCTGCAGAGATGTCTGCCTGCCTTCTCTGCCTTCTGAAGAGCCAGGCTTGGGTTTTTTTGTTTTTTTTTAAGCTTTTCCTACAGAAGGGTGAGGGGCAGTGGTGGTTCAGGAATAGAATTCTCACCTTCCATACAGGAGTCCCAGGTTCGATTCCCGCCCAATGCACCTCATGCACAGACAGCACCCATCTGTCAGTGGAGGCTTGTGTGTTGCTGTGATGCTGAACAGGTTTCAGTGGAGCTCCCAGACTAAGATGGACTAGGAAGAAAGGCCTGGTGATGTACTTTTGAAAATTAGCCAGTGAAAACCCTATGGATCATAACAGCCTGATCTGTTGGGGATGGTGCAGGACCAGGCAGTGTTTAGTTCCATTGTGCATGGGGTCACCATGAGTCACCAGGGCCCCCAGGACGGCATCTAACAACAACAATACAGAAGGGCAATGGCATCAACTCCCAGTTACCCCAGTGCTTTTTACAATGTTCTAGCATTTTCTACTCGGGTGTGTGTGAGAGGAAATAAAAGCTCACAGGCTAATGGGGAGTATGAGGGAGGTTCTAAGCCCCAAGGAGGCTAGGTAAAGGGAAGTCTGGCCCCTGAGGCTGTAAGCAGAAGGGTTTTGAAAAGATCAGAAAGATGTCTCGGCCCCTTCATCCGGTGGGCCTGTGGTGCAAGGAGGCCAAGACCACTAGGTGGCAGCAGAGAACCAGTCAGTGGCGGCCAAGGTGTACCACCTCTGGGACGCCCAAACTCTTAAGGCCGGTCTGTTGGTCTGTTGTGTGCCGTCGAGTCGATTCGGATTCATAGCGACCCTATAGGACAAAGTAGAACGGCCAATAGGGTTTCCAAGGTTGTAATCTTTACCCAGAGCCCTGGTGGCGCAGTGGTTAAGAGTTCAGCTGCTAACCAAAGGTTGGCAGTTCAAATCCACCAGCTGTTCCTTGGAAACCCTATGGGACAGTTGTACTCTGTCTTAAAAACAGACTGCTACATCTTTCTCCCTCAAGCCACTGGTAGGTTGCAACCTCCGACCTTTCAGTTAGCAGCAGAGCGCTTAACCACCGCGCTACCAGGGCTCCTTAAGGCAGGTCTGAGCCGTGCCAAAGGGGTACCAGGTGGGGCAGCATCGTAGTAACAGTCTCCACTCTTGATGCTAAGCTTATCTTGTGCCAGACACTGGGCCAAGCACGTGGTAAGCACTATCTCCTTTAACCCACAACTAACCTATGAAGGGGCCCTGGTGGCACAGTGGATAAAGCGCCTGGCTGCTAAACAAAAGGTCCGCACTGGAACCCACCAGCCATTCAGCGGGAGAAAGATGTGACAGTCCGCTTCTGTAAAAATGACAACCTTGGAAACCCTATGGGGCAGTTCTACTCTGTCGTATAGGGTCACTATGAGTCAGAATTGACTCCGCAGTGGGTTTGGGTTTTTGGTGAAGGCACCAAGCAGGTACTTCATAAAATTAGCCTCATTTTACAGATGCCCACGCTGAGGCTCTGGAGTTTATGCTTTGCCCCGGGTCACACAGATTGAAGAGCTGGAATCTAGGCAGTTTGGAATCTAGAGCCCCTACTTTTAGCCTTGGGGCTATACTACCCTGAAGATAAGGAAAAGGCAGTTGCTTGGAAGTGTTGTGGGTGAAGGGTGGGTGGCAGGGTGGAGCCTGAAGCAGAGGCGGGTCTGAGGACCATGACCCAGTGCAGTCAGAGGGCAGTCAGAGGGCTTCTGGGAAGCAGTATGTGGTGGGATTTTCAGGCTGAGGATAAACTGACCTTCTGAGGAACCCTCATCTGAAGAGGCCAGACCCAGCTTTCTGGGGGCTCACAACGCTGAAAGGACTGGGCACCTCATAAGCTGCAGGCCTCTCAAAGACCCAGCAAGGTACCTGTGAAAGAGCAGGTCAGGATTCCCTCCTTGAGCTCCAAAAAGCAAACGAGATACAGAGAATGTCTTCACACAAGTCGTAGTGCCCCAGTGTGCCGAGTCTGATCCTATAGCTCCCTCGGGGGGAGGGGATGATGCCAACTGCCCTTCTGTCTCCATCCAGGGCACGCTCAAGCCCCCTGACTTAGCCCACATCACAGGGGACTTGAGGGAGACCTGAGGTCCAGGTCAGTGCCTCCCTCCTGGTGGTCTTGCTGCCAGTCATCCCGGGGCCCAGCTTAGCCGTAGGCTCCAGCTTATCACAAGCCTTGGGCTCCTTGATTCAGAACTGCCTTATTCTGTCAGCCACTAGGACTTTCTGGGAGTTATCAGGCATTACGCTGAGGTTCAGGTTGAAATTACTCTTCCCAAAGCCATTGACACCAGGCACCTGTATTCTTCCTGATTGTCCTGTAAAATCTCCAGAGCCAGCTTCACTTCCAGGAACCCAGACTAAGTCATGTTCTGTTATTCTACCTCAGGGCCTTTGCACTGGCTTTTCTGTCTATCTGCGATGCTCCTCCCTTATCGTTGCCTGGCTGGCTCCTTCTTGTCATTTAGATCTCAGCTTCAATTTTTCCTCCTCAGAAAGGCTTTCCCTGTCCACTCAACCCTTTCTAACCCACCACCTAACACGTCTGGTATTTTGTCTTATTACTTTTCTACCCCATAGAATGTAAGCTCCATAAGTGTAGGGACTTGTCTGTCTTTGTCACCCTGGAATCTTCAAGTCTATTACAGTCCCAGCATGTAGCTGGCGCTTATGAAATATTTGTTGAATGAATGAATGGGTTGTTAGATGGCAGTTCTATCTCTGGCTAATCCTCAACCTTTAGGGTTATTAATCATTGCTTATGTTCTTTCTTTTCTCTACTCACGCTCCTGTCTCCCACCTAAAAAGCACCAGTCCTCCGTCTCTGTTTTCTTTCTTGCCACTTCCAGTGATCATTATACAGTATAAATGCACTTTGGTACTGCCCTCACACAGGACAGCTTTCGTCCACCACCGAGATGGAAGTGAAAACTGGAAAGCTTTGGGATCCAGAAGGCATGGGGCCCCAGAGTGTAATGGGGAAAGGAACCTTAGTGGCCGCTTGATCTATGTCCCCAGCTGACGAGGACTCTCATGTTCCTACACTCTGGTGGGTATTTTGTTTTGTTGTTTGTCCACAGGAGGTATGGTGAGCTGCTGTGTCCCATGAAATGCTCTGGCCTACATACGTTTGGCGCCCACGGAAGATAGGGTGGTAGGTAGAACCAGTCCTGCTTTAGGTTAGATTCCAAGTAGGTCATATCACACCTTCAAAGAGAAAATCTCCCCTGCCCCATGCAAATGCACAGAAACCCACTCCCCAAAGAGGACCGTCACCTAGAAGGGTATCATGAAGAACTCCGGGAGCTCAAGTGAGGAGGCTCGAGGGGAGGTCCGTGTCCTTTTCTTGACTACCAGGGGCGGGACATGACGGTCTCCAGGTCTGAGCCTGAAGGCTGTGCCACCCTTTGAGGTGAGACCAGGGAGGACCTGGGACGCCTGGCTAAATTTGAATTCCAGATAGACAACAAATAAAGTTTTAGTATATCCCATACAATATTTTCAGGATAAGTATGTCCCACGTATTACAATATGAGACATAGTATACTAAAAAATTATTCATTGTTTATCTGAAATTCAAATTTAACTGGGTGTCCTGTATTTTATCTGGCAACCCAAGGGAGAAAGGTCCAGCATTTAAAATAAATGGCTTCCCTAGGGAGAAACGTTGGGATTTGGGGAAAAGAGAGGTCAGAGTGAGCTGTGACGTTTAGAGGGGAGGGATTAAATTGGTTCTTTCATGCCAATTAAGCAATCACAGACGACCCCGTCAGAACTCCAAGCTTGTGATTATCATGGGACACAAGACCGGAGGGAAAAAAAAAAAAAGTAATGTTAAGAGCCAGAAAAGCAGTCTTCCTATACCGTCAGCCAGCAGACGGAAGGGCTGTCTCATCAAGAAAGGTAAGAGTGTTGCCTGCTAACCCGTAATTGTCCGAATGTTCTTCGAGATCAGGGTTTGGGAGATTCTGGTGGGTTGTCCCACCCTCCCTTGTTGCCTCCCTGATGCTTGGTTGTTAACAAACAGAATTTCTCCTCAAAATTCTCCAACTTATGAGGGTTCGCTGATCTTCTCTCAGTCCTCCTAGACTTTGGAGAAGAAAAGCGGAGACCCAGGGAAAGCGGGTATTCAGGCTGGGAGAAGAGCCTCCCTGCTTTAGATGTGGTCTTCTGTCACCTAAAGGGTCGATTCTCTTGGCTTGGGTGGGATGACGTGCATTCGCTGTCCCCATAACGATTGCCATGGTGGTAGTCGTGGTTGAGCGGTAGAATTCTCACCTTCCATGCGGGAGACCTGGGTTCAATTCCCAGCCAATGCACAGCCACCACCCGTCTGTCAGTGGAGGCTTACGTGTTGCTATGATGCTGAACAGGTTTCAGTGGAGCTTCCAGACTATGAAAGACTAGGTAGAAAGACCTGGCGATCTACTTCTAAAAGTCAGCCCATGAAAGTCCTACGGATCACAGTGGTCTGATCCACAATAAAACGTGGGGATGGGGTAGGACCAGGCAGCATTTTGTTCCGTTGTCCATGGGGTGGTCATGAGTCGGGGGCTGACTCTCCAGAGCTGACACCACCAGTTGCCAAGGCTCTGAGCTTGAGGTACAGACTTACAAAAATGATTTAGCATATAATTAATTGAGTTTTGCATCTTTAATTTTGAACCCAGGTTTCCCCCCCTCTCCCTGGCATTACCCACCTGTGATGCCACTTCTCATTTACAGCTAGGAAGGGAAATTACAGATAAAATGCCCCCAGCGGAAAAGACTTGTGTAGTGAATCCCCTAGTCTGCTCTCCCACGTCTCCCCTGGTGGTTTCTTCCCGCTGGAGCTCATTCCTGTAACTCTGTGGGGATCAGAGCTTTGAAATTCCCGAGAACAATGAGGGGGAAGAGAAGTGCACAAGGGCAAGGAGAGACGCTTCCATTATTGGTTTCGAACACGCACACTTTAACATGACATTAAAGCTCATGAGTTATTTGTTGGACTGTTTTTATGTTTTATAGTTTTTTTTTTAAGTTCTTTTTTGTCTTTAAATCTTAGTCATGAGACTTGAGGTTCCTGGGTGATGCAAATGGTTTGCTCTCGACTACTAACCTAAAGGTTGGCAGTTCAAACCCACCCAGGAGCACGAGGAAGAAAGACTTGGCGATCTGCTTCCATAAAGATTAGAGTCAAGAAAACTCTATGGAGCAGTTCTACTCTGTCACATGGGGTCGCCATGAGTTGGAATCAACTCGACAGCAACGGGTTTTCATGAGTCTTGAACTAGGGAGAAGCAGAAATTGATTTAGATGTGGGGGCAGGAATTAGTAGACACAGGTCCACTTATTTTGGGTGGAGAATATGGATGAGCCAAGGCCCCTATACGGGCTGGTCCTTTTGGGAAAGTGGATTAGAAGGTGCCACGCTCAGTCGCTCTGCCTGCCACACCCATGACCAGCTGCACGCCAAGGGGACTCTGGGAAACCACATGACATTATCAGAGCCTTCTACCTGCCCAGAGTTGTTGTTGTGTGCCAGCCAGTCAGTTCTGACTCGCAGGGACCCCATGTGACAGAGTAGAACTGTCCCATAGGATTTCCTAAGTTGTAGTCTTTGCAGAAGCAGATCACCAGGTCTTTCTCCCAAGGAGCCGCTGGGTGGGTCCAAACCACCAACCTTTCAGTTAGTGGTCGAGTGTTGAACCATTTGCGCCACCAGGGCTCCTTTTTGTGCAGGGAGTGATATCAAGTAACAACACTGACGAGAAATAACTCCTTATTTTTCTAAACCACAGCCTTCGGCCAGGGAAGGTAAAGAATGAATAAAAATGCTGGGTTTTCTTCTCTCCACAGTTTATGTTATAGGGTCAAATTAAAGGCAAGGAGAACATCCCCCCACCCCCCACAATAATAACTCCGTTGGAGAGTTTTTGCTTTTGTTTGCAGTTTCTTCTTTGAGCTTACTTTTCAGTTGGTGGGAGGCGTTGGAGTCCTGGGTGGCACAAATGGTTAAGTGCTGGGCAACTAACTGAAAGGTTGGTGGTTTGAACCCACCCACAGGTGCCTCAGAAGAAAGGCCTGGCAAACTGCTTCCAAAAGGGCACAGCTATGAAAACTTACAGAGCAGTGGTACTCTGCACACAGGGGGTCGCCATGAGTCAGAATTGACTGAACGGCAACTGCTTTGATTTTTTTTTTTTTTTTGGTGGTGCAGGGGGAAGGGGTTAGAAACCTGAGCTCTTTCCAAGGCCCTTGATATCAAACCCTGAAAGAAGCAGGTATAAACCATCCCAGAGAGAGAAGCCAGGGGGCCGGGCTGTGGCTGCTGTCCACCTGGACAGAATGTCACTATGGGTCTTTAAGGGATGAGTGAGATACTTCAGTTGCATTTAAATGATGCCATGTGCCCCTTCCGTTAGGAGTCCTGACCCCACAAGATGCCAAGAGAAGACGCCCAGCTCATACATGGTTACCCCAGGAAGGGGCACGGCCATGCCTCCATCACAGCTGAAGAGTAAGTTCAAAAGCGGACGCGGAGGGGTTTCCGACGGCCCTTTGCTGACGCAGCCAGCCGACCCCCTGCTCACACTCCTTAAACCTCCCTAGTGTTCTCCCCTGAGGGTGAAAATCCTGGCCACAGGGTGAGGGGACCATGGTCCTACAGGCTGCTCCCTCAGGTTCTCTGAGGCCCAGCGGGCAGGGAGATGGGAATGTAGAAAGCTGGACCTTGCCTTTTTGTCTGCCTTCTCTGCTACTGGGTCCCTGGGTGGTACAAACGTTAATGCGCTCAGCTGCTAACTGAAAGTTTGGGGGTTTGAGTCCACCCAGAGGCATCTCAGAAGAAAGGCCTGGTGATCTACTTCTGAAAAATCAGTCATTGAAAACCCTGTGGAGCACAGTTCTACTCTGACACACATGGGGTTGCCAGGAGTCAGAATTGAGTTGATGACAATTGTCTCTGCCACTGGGCCTTGGCCTTAGGTTCCCAAGCTGAAAACCACCCAGCTTTTTTGGATTTAGATGCCTCTTTCCTCAATACTTAGATACAACCCATTTCTGCCTACTGTACTCAGACTTCTGAGGGTAGTTTGCAGAGCCAGTGAAGATGACGACAGGTGTGCGCACCTCAGCCTGCGGACTCCCTACCCAACAAAGACGGCAGTCATGATTGCGGCCCCGTAGCCTGAGCCCGAGGATGGGCACTTGGTATTAGGAATTAATTAAAAATAAATATTTATACAATTAACCGTTTCTAAGTGCTAAGCATTGGATAGGAGCCCTGGTGGCGTAGTGGTGAAGCGCTCAGCTGCTAACAGAAAGGTCACCAGTTCAAACCCACCAGCTGCTCCATGGGAGAAAGATGCAGCAGTCTGCTTCTGTAAACATTTACAGCCTGGGAAACCCTATGGGGCAGTTCTGTTCTGTCCTGTAGGGTTGCTATCAGTCAGAATCCACTCGATGGCAGTAGGTTTGGTTTTGGTTTTGGAAGCATTGGACGCTGGCCCAAGATCTTATTCTTATCTTTGGAAAATCACTCAGTCTAGTGGGAAAATCAGGCATGAGAATAGTGCCATCAAATGTATGTGCTGTAATGGGGAGCAGAGAGGCGGAAGGGGCACCCTGTGTGTATACTGGGAGTAGGAACGGGGTGGGGTGGGAGGGAAGGGGGTGGGGTGGGAGCAGGGGTGGATTAACCAGTAAGCGCAGTATGTACTGGCTTGCAGTAAGCAAGGTACACACGGGCTTAATTGTGTTTACTTACTAATCTCTAGTGCACACTTTCACCAGATTAGTAAGTAAGCACAATTAAGCCCATGCATACCTTGCTGACTGGGTAATCTGTCCCTTGGTGGGATGAAAGAGGGTGGGGTGAGAGGGAAGGGCTACACTTTTAGTGGGAATCAGACAGGACAAACAAGGAGCCAGGCTTTTATTTGGACTATCTTTTATGTGATCTGTTGGATAAAGTTCATTTGAGATAAAAGTCAGAGTCTCTCAAAAAATGAGGTAAACCCTTCCATGCCCTTGCCTGGATTTCGATGGGTTTTTCTCCCAAACTAAGAATATGGCACAGAGAAGGTTCTGACTAATCCCTCTGGTGTGATCTCTAGTTCTTTCTGAAGCACAGTTTTTATTAAGACAGCTGTGCAGGCTGTGCAAGAATGCCCACCTGCCTCCCCATCTCCTCTCAGGTTATCTGCTGGGGCTGGATGGCCTTCCCGAGGCCTCTCTGTCCTGAGATTCTGTGATTCTGGGAGAGGAAGTCTGTTGCTTCAAATGGGCAGAGACATGTAGTTAATCAGGAGAACTGCTGAGTGTCCCTACATTTACTCAAGGCTTGAGTCAGTGTTGCAGATTGAACCATGTCCCCCCAAAAGTTATGCAGAAATCCTAACCCCTGTACCACCTGTAAAAATGACTCTGTTTGGAAAAAAGAGTTTTCTTTTGTTATGTTAATGAGGTCATATTGATGTTGGGTGGGTCCTAAACCTCATTCTTTCTGAATGGTGTCTTCTAAGAAGGGAAAACAGACTGGGAGAGAAAGATGCCCACGGGGGGAGGGAGGGAGGGGAAATTGCGTAAGGAACTGTGTCCGAGCCAAGGTACCTAAGAAACGCCTAGGCACTTTGCCAAAGAAGATATTCAGGCGGCTAACAGACACATGAAGAAATGCTCACGATCATTAGCCACTGGAGAAATGCAGATCAAAACTACAATGAGATATCATCTCACCCCAACAAGGCTAGCATTAATCCAAAAAACACCAAACAATAAATGCT
>NW_004443961.1:5500301-5522423 GCF_000243295.1 Trichechus manatus latirostris
CATCCTACTTTGGTGAGTGGCGTCTGGGGTCTTAAAAGCTTGCAAGCAGCCATCTAAGATGCATCAATTGGTGCCAACCACCTGGAGTAAAGGAGAATGAAGAACACCAAATACCCAAGGAAAGTAATAGCCCAAGAGACATAAAGGGTCACATAAACCAGAGACTTCATCAGCCTGAGACCAGAAGAACTAGATGTTGCCCAGCTACCACCACTGACCGCCCTGACAGGGAACACAACAGAGAGTCCTGGATGGAGCAGGAGAAAAGTGGGGTGTAGAACTCAAATTCTAGTAAGAAGACCAGACTTAACGGTCTGACTGAGACTGGAGGAACCCCGCAAAGCATGGCCCCTGGATTCTCTATCAGTCCAGAACTAAAACAATTTCCAAGGCCAACTCTTCAGACAGGGATTGGACTGGACTGTGGACATAAAGTGATACTCATGAGGAGTGTGCCTCTTAGCTCAAGTAGCTACAAGAGACTAAACGGGCAGCTTCTGTCCGGAGGTGAGATGGGAAGGCAGAGAGGGTTAGGAGCTGGTTGACATGGGGAATCGGGTGGAAAGGAGGAGTGTGCTGTCACAGTATGGGGAGAGCAGTTAGAGTCACATAACAATGTATGTATAAATTTTTGTATGGGGGGAAAAAAAAGAAATGCCTAGGGCTAACGACAAGGAGGACCCCTCCCCAGAGCAGAGAGTCATTTCCTTTGTCATTTTGCTGTCTGTAGGTGTGTCAGATGGCCAGAGCCCCCTGCACTGACCTTGACACTCTTAGCCACAGTCTGTGAAGGAAGGAACCAGTGAGTGCAAGGAATGTCATGATCTCGTGCAGGGTAGTGAAAGAGGTTGGTCCAGAAAAGGGTCAACTATGCACACGGTCACAAATACCGGGACTCCTTCCTTTCATAGGAGACCCTGGGTGGTGCAAACAGTTGATGCTCGGCTGCTAACCAAAAAAATGGAGGTTCGGGTTCACCCAGAAGTGCCTAGGAAGAAAGGACTGGAAATCTACTTCTGAAAAATCAGCTTATGGAGCACAGTACTATTCTGACATACATGGGGTCTCCATGAGTTGGAATTGACTCGATGGCAACTGGTTGGTTTTCCTTTCACAAAAAGCCTCTGCTCGAGCCATCTAAGATACTCCACTGGTCTCATCCCTTCGGGAGCAAGGGAGAATGAAGGGAACAGGATACTAGGAAAAGATTAGTCCAAAGGACTAACGGACCACAGCTACCAAGGCCTCCACCAGACTGAGTCCAGTACAGCTAGATGGTGCCTGGCTACCACCACTGACTGCTCTGACCAGGATCACAACAGATGGTTCTGGACAGACCTGGAGAAGGATGTAGAACAAAATTCTAACTCACACAAAAAAGACCAGATTTACTGGCCTAAAGGAGACTGGAGAAACCCCGAGAGTATGGCCCCCAGACACCCTTTTAGCTCAGCGGTGAAGTCATTTCCGAGGTTCACCGTTCAGCCGGGGAGTGGACAGCCCCATAAAACCAAATGGGACTAATGAGGCACAGCAGTCCAGGGACAAGGGCCAGAAGGCAGAAGGGGACAGGAAAGCTGGTGATAGGGAACCCAAGGTTGAGTAAGGATAGTGTTGATGTGTTGTGAGGTTGTTAACCATTGTCATAGGGCAACATGTGTACTGTTAAATGAGAAACTATTTTGTATGTAAGCCTTCATCTAAAATGAGAATAGCAGCACAATTGGAAAAGCATAGTCGATGTCACTGAACTGTGCATGTAGAAATTTTTGAAATGGTGTATCTTTGGCTATGTATATTTTCACCAAAAAAAAAAAAAAAAAAAGGTTGAGAAGGGAGAGGGTTGACATGTTGTGGGGTTGTTAACCAATGTCATAAAACAATATGTGTAGTACTGTTTCATGAGAAACTATTTGTTCTGTAAGCCTTCACCTGAAGTACAATTAAAAAAAAGAAAGCCCCTGCTCAGCTGGTTGCCTGTTTAAACAGGTGAAGTGGAGAGAGGCAGGGGAGTGGAGACACCTTTATTGGAACAATGCATCTCTAAGATTCTCTGAGAATATTTATTCTTCTTGCAACCAGGTACCAGGTGGAACGAGGAAGAACAATGCAAAGTCAGTTCCCATGCCCAGCCAAAAAGGGAGACCCATCTGCGTTGCGGGTCCCTCTCTTTGAAACCTCAGTGGAGAGTGGCTCTCACAGTTGAGTGTGCCTGAGTCACCTGTGGAGCGTGTTAAAATGCAGATCCCTAGCCCCCACCACCCGAGAGGCCGATCCAGTGGGCCTGGGGGGGGGTGGCCAAAGGACTTGTACTTTCACACGCATCCTAGGTGACCATGATGCTGGTGGCCTTTGGGTGACACTGTGCCGAGCTGTGCCAGGTGGGTTGGTGAGCTTTGCCGACACATCTGCCACGTCCTGGAGTCTCCCACTCTCGGCCAGTCGCTCGGGTGTGGTGAGTGTGGTGTGACGGTGGGTGAAGAGTTGGAGCAGAGCGGGTCAGTGCCCACTCTCCTATGGCATGATCACAGCTGTGGCATCACTAGGGGGCGGCAGGGGATGTGGACCACACCAGGTGACACTCTCAGAGGGGGTGACACCAAAATGACTGTCTATAAAAGTATCTCTGCAGTTAGCTATAACAACAAAACCATTTTTTCGTAAGCCCAGGTTACATGTGTCAATACACCATAAGGCTAAAACTCTATGCTTATTTACTTTTTGAACCTTCTAATGCGCTCTGGTGTAGTAGTGGTAAAGGGCTAGGCCACTGACCAACAGGTCGGCAGTCCTAACCTACCAGCTGCTCCTTGGAAACCATAGGGGGCAGTTCTGCTCTGTCCCATAGGGTCGCTATGAGTCAGAATCAACTTGACAGCAACGGGTTTGTTTTTTTGTTTTGTTTTGTTTTAATGCGCTCTGGTCAGAGGTGTCATTATTACCCGATTACAATAATGATCCTAATCACGTGGTCTCGTCTGTTGTTTTTGTTGCTGCTGGTGCTTTTATAGTCTGTGATTTTGTCAAATTTTCTGGTGTTTTAGCTACAATATTGTGAATTAGTATTTGTGAACCTGTATCAGAAACTTTTTGAAGAATGAAGTAGTAATTAAAGGAAAAGGAGTGATATATAGGAATAACAATTCACAAGTAACATTAGTACAAAAAAAATTACTAAGGGTTCTGTACGGTCTGGTACAGGAGGAGGTCCATGGGGGGATGACACCAACCCTCGTGACACACTGGACCAGAGGCTGGTGGGTAAAATTAGAGCCCACACACGCTGGGAACCTGGTTAGCTGCCTTCAGTCACGGGAGCCTGCTGAGCGTCTGCTCCTGTGATGGCTTTACTTCAGAGAAAGGCAATATAGCAGGACAAGCCCCGGCAATGGGAGACTGGTTCTGGTCTGAATGCAAGCACCGACTCACTGGGTGTCTTCGTGCTAGCTCTGTATGACGTTGGCAAATCACTTAACCTCTGCATTTGTTTTCTCATCTGAGAAATGGGGATAATAAATGGTGCCTACCTTAAAGGATGGTTGTGAGAATTAACTAATGCATGTAGAATGTTTAGCACAGTGCCTGGCTTATAGTAGATGTTCCAAAAAAACCAAACCAAACCCACTGCCATCGAGTCAGTTCCAACTCACAGCATCCCCATAGTTTCCAAGGCTGTAAATCTCTATAGAAGCAGACTGCCACATCTCAATGTTAAATTCCATTTCCTGTTTGTTGACTGGTAGTCAGGGGAAAATGCTTTATACCAGCCCTGATGAGAAGAAAGGAAAATTCAGTTCCGACCAATATTTCATCCACGTGAGGATCAGTTGCTACTGTCCCTCTTGTGCTCGGGCCAGGCTAGTAGCATTGCACCTGTGGGCACACACCCAAGAGGCTCCTAGAGAAGGACCTGGAGGCCTGGTGGGGTGCCATCATGGTGGGAGACTGGGAGGTGCTGCTTTTGGCTCTCAAAGCCCACATGAAGAGAGAAGGTTGATGTACGTTCCATCATAATCTGGAACAGTGTTACTGTGCCACATTGGATTTGTCTGTCTCTTTGCCAGGGCCGTGGGGATTGGCATCCTGACAGTGATCCTGGGAATCTTATTGCTCCTTGGCTGCTGGTATTGTAGAAGACGAAGCGGATACAGAATCTTGAAGGTGGGTATCATCCCCACTGCTAGGGTTCTCCTCCCTATGGATCAAGATTCCTCCAGATCCAGGAACCCCTTTCCACTTCTGAGAATTTCTGGGGACTAGTAGGTGGGTAGCATTAAAGAGCCCTGGTGGCACAATGGTTAAGCACTCGCCTGCTAACCAAAAGATCAGTAGTTCAAACCCACCAGCTGCTCCATGGGAGAAAGATGCGGCAATCTACTCCCAGAAAGATTACAGCCTTGGAAACCCTGTGGGGCAGTTCTACCCTGTCCTGTAGGGTCACTATGAGTCAGAATTGACTCGACAGCAACGGGTTTTTTGGGGGAGGAGCATTCTCTGATCCCCTCTAGCTCTGATTGTTGCTTCTAGCAGATACTTTCTCTACATGATGCTTCTTGCAACCCTTCCCTTGTCTCTGCCCAGGCAACCACCCCAGCCAGGAACTTGGCCTGTCTCTGATTCCACCCAGAGCAAACTTGCGTACCTGCTCTTGTGTGTAACTGAGCACTGATGGTTTGTGGTCACGGGGGAGGGTTTCATGGTCCCTTGCATGGCGAACCATAGCATCTGGGCACCCCAGGTCTTGTCAGTCCTTCTGGGGATTCTCACAAGTTCTGCTCCTCTGCTTAGTGGCCTGTTCCTCCCCCATTGCCCTGTCACTCCTTTCCTGTGGCAGATTGCCACAGATTGCGAATTCCAAGTTCTTCCAACTCTGCAATACTGAGCAACCCAGCAGACCCAAGCCACATCCACCCCTCAGCGCACAAAAGCCCACTTGGCTTTTAACAGGCTCCACCTTCCTCAGGCAGCCATCACGGCTTTCTAGTATTTTCTCAGCTTTATTCACATGAGCAGGGATTTACACAATGACACAGACCAGTCTTCTGGCAGCAGGATCTTCCAAGAATGGGGACCAGCACCTGAGCCTATCAACTATAAAAAGTAGGCAAGTTTTCAGCCACCTTGCTTTCAAACCCAGGTAGCACTTAAGCAGCCAAAGCGAGTGATGGAAAGAAAGAAGAGTTGCTATTTATTTCCTTCCTACCTTCCTCCCTCCCTCCCTTCCTTCTTTCCTTTCCTTCCTCTCTCTCTCTCTTTCTTGTTATTACAGACTAGAAAGCTTCTCAGGTCAATACATAATGGAAAAAAAAATCTTTACAAAAGACGTTGGAAAGTCCCACTCATCATCCAGCAAGCACTTCATTCCGCAGAAAAGGTTCTGTGAAGGAGGGGAGGGTTGGTGGCACATGTGGGGAGGGGTGAGAGCTTGGCAGTGTCAGGAGGAAAGGTGAGACACCTGGCTTCAGAGCCTTCCCCTCTTTGCCTGGAAGCCCCTTTCCCTATGCCCCTCTCGCCAACTCATAGCGACCCTACAGGGCAGAGCAGAACTACCATACGGTTTCCAAGGAGCAGCTGGTGGATTTGAACTCCTGGCCTTTTGTTTAGCAGCCAAGCTCTTAACCACTGCGCCACCAGGGCTCATGGTGCATTAAGTACTGCATTTAATTACACAGTCACTTCCCTACCTCTTCTGTCGTTCTACTTTCATTTCAAAGCAGAAGAACATAAATGACCATGAAATGCAAACCTCAGATTCCCTCATTAAGCTCTGAAATGATTTTCCTTTTCATCTCAGAGAGGCAGCAAGATTGGCTGGAGTTTAGATCTCCCCAGATCTCTCCCTTGTTAACAATTCTCCTTCATTCTGAAAAGCAACCTCTGAAGGGAAAGACTGCTTTTTCGCAGTGGCAGCAGCGGCAGCGTGTTCCTGAAGTGAGGCGTGGGCAGTGACTTGTGAGGGACTGGAAGATGGTTTTTCTATTTACCAGTTTTACTTCTTCACTTGGATGTTGAGGGCAGACGTACTTTGGATTCTTGAAGAACAATTTCCAGGCACCTGCTGACAGCTCAGTGGACACCCAGGTCTCAGGTCCTTGTGTTTCCAGGCCTGGTCAGGGGCCACCTGCCCTACAGTCACCTGGGGTTCTTGCTAAATGGTGACTCTGGCCTTTCAGAGTGGGACCCAGAAATCTGCATTTTAGTTTGTACACTGAAGTTATGCAAATACAGAGGGTGGTCTGTGGGCTGGGAGAGTGGCAAGTGAGATTTTTTTAAAAAAAGAAAAAAAAAAGCAATAATTGAGGTAAAAGGAGAGAGCACACTGACTACCTTGTTGTCGTTTGCTGCTCTAGAGTCGGCTCCGCTCATGGCGTCCTTACGTACAACAGAAGGAAACAATGGCCTGTCCTGCGCCATCTTCATGATCATTGGTGGTTTGAGCCCGCTGTTGGGCCCATTGTGTCAGTCCATCACACTGAGGGTTTCCCTCCTTTTTGCTGACCCTCCACTTTACCAAAGTTGATGACCTTACCTGAGATTTCGTGCTGGGAGGAGGAAAGGGAGCAGAAGCTCCCTGGATGTTGACGTCTAGAGTAGGGTCCCTGTGCATATACCTTTCCTTGGAGTACAGTCAACAGCCATAGAACTTCATACTAGCGTTTAGGAAAGCCACAGACTGTCTAGGTACCAGCCCAGACCCATCCAGATTCAGCCACTTGATGGTCCAGCTACTTCTCCTCTTTGGGAAACCTGCCTTGACTCCCTCCTTCCCCAACCTAGTAGAACCAAAAGGACAAAGTCTCCGTGTGAAGACAAGCCTGAAGGGCAGCCCACCACCCGGCCAGCTGCCCTCATCCAGCCCCTCTCTGCTGATACTGCAGAGAGCGTGCTCCTGATGCACAGGCCACTTTGGGCTCACAAATGCAGCTTGGCCTGCGTTTTTAGATAACTGAATTAGGCACCAACATTTAAAAGTTACATTTTACACAAAAACCTCAATTCCTAGTTTCTTTTTAAAAAAATCAGAAGAGCTGGCAAAAACTAGCAGCTCAGCAGCGGTGGTCCCTTTAGATGCGATACACGCTGTCCGTGGCTACGCTCTCCCCGCCCCCACACCCGGACCCATTCGTATTAACTGCCTGGTTGCTGTAAGTATCTGAGTCTGCACCCCAGTGGCACATCAAGGGCGGAAATAGGGTGGGTCACCCCAGGGGCAGGCATCGAGGGGGCGAATTGTCTGCAAAGCTGTGGTTCTCAAACTGATCCTAGACCAGCTGCATCAGCATCACCTGGAACCTGTTAAAAATGCGAATTCTTGGGCCTCACCCCAGGCCCACAGCATCGGAAACTGGGCATGGGCCTAGCAATCTGTCTTCACAAGCATTCGAGCTGATGCTGATGCTAAAGCTTGAGAACCACTGCTGCAGAGAGTGGGAGTCCCTGAGTGGCGCAAATGGTTAAGGGCTCAACTACTAGCTGTAAAGGTTGGTGGTCCAAACCCACCCAGAGGTGCTTTGGAAGACAGGCCTGGTAGCCTGTAATCAAGGGCAACTAAAGGCAACAATAGCTGTGAAGGATTAAAAACAGTAATGAAAGCAACTAAAAGTTATCCGTTATCACAAAGTGTCGGCAATTTTAAACAAACTCAGTGCTGAAATGCTCCACCTCGCCAGGGTTCCCTTTCCTGCTCTGGTAAGCCTCTGCCTTGTACAGACTGTCATTCTCTTCTAGGGATGAGTGTCACCACCCCTTAAACTAATGCAAGCACCAACCTGAGCTTTTACCCAGACCTGCCCTCAATAGCTTGGGGCACATAACTTAGCTTTAAAAACAAACCAATTCTGACTCATGGCTGCCTCATGTGTGCTAGAATAGAACTGTGTGTGCTCCATAGGGTTTTCAGTGGCTGATTTTTTGGAAGTAGATCATCAGGCCTTTCTTCTGAGGCACCTCTGAGTGGACTTAAACCTCCAACCTTTCAGTTAGCAGCCAAGCGCGTTCACTGTTTGCACCACCTGGGACTCATAAAGGTTCATTTTTCGATTCACTCTTTTTCTCTTTTCCCTTCAAAAATCTCTGTTGCCTAAGCAATGGGTACCAGGCACTGCACTAGGTGCTTTCCTTTAGTTAATTCCCACAACTCAGAGAGGCAGGTGGTATTAACCTCATATTAAACCAAAAAAAAAAAAAAAAAAACCCGTTGCCATCGAGTTGATTCCGACTCATAGTGACTCTATAGGACAGAGTAGAACTGCCCCATAGGGTTTCCAAGGAGCTACTGGTGGATTCAAACTACTGACCTTTTGGTTAGTAGCTGTAGCTCTTAACCACTGTACCACTAGGGCTCCTTCATATTACAGATGTGAAAACTGAAGCTCAGAGAGGTGAAGTGACTAGCCTGAGGACACACAGCCAGTAAGTGGCAGAACCAAGATTAAAGCCCCACTCTTAAAACTTCAGCGTCCTTCTCTTTTCTTTAATGGACTCAATTAAGTGTTCTCATCCAGGGACCCCCATGACTTCACGTTTCAGGACAAAAGCCTTCATGCTGGTACCCAGAGTGGCCTGACAGGAATATACCCATGCAAGGAACTTGCTCATCAGGACAGCAAACTGCCGTTTCAAGAGCACAACTGTGGACTTGTGGTAGGTTGAGATCCTGCATCTCATCTGTTTTTGTGTATGGCCACTTTTAATTAAAGTCAATGAAAGTATTTCCATTAAAAGCAAACAAGGGACACAGAGATTTTCTTAAATTGTGTCCTCTCATACCCAGATTTCCTGGGGTCAATAATGAGAGCCTTACATGGAAGATTCAAAGACAGAACTTGGTTCTGGATACACTAGCTCCTTGTTTTACGTATCCAGTATGTTTTTCTTTTTCCTGAATTTATATCAAAGGGAGAAAAAAATACCTAGTATTAATTGTATAGAGTTGTGCTGTCTGATACGGAAGCAACTACCATGTGTGGCTACCAAGCACTGGAAATATGAGTAGTCGGAATTAAGATGTGCTGTGATACATACCAAGGCCCCTGGGTGGTGCAAACAGTTTGCGCCCGACTACTAACCTACAGGTTGGTGGTTAGAACCCGTCCAGCAGTGCCATGGAAGAAACGTCTGATGATCTACTTCCATAAAAATCACAGCCGAGAAAACCCTCTGGAGCACAGTTCTACTCTGTAACACATGGGGTCCCTATGAGTTGCCATTGATTAACAGCAGTGAGTTTACTTTTGTAATACATACCTGATTTCAAAGACAGTATGAGAAAAAGAATATAAATGACTCATTAGCGATTTTTTATATTAAATGTTGAAATGATATGTTGATATGAGTTAAATAAAATATATCATGAAAATTAATCTCACCTATCTATTTTTTTTAACGTGGCTATTAGAAATTCTAAAGTTACATATGTGGCTGGCCCGTAATCCCACAGCTGTGGAGTCGATTCCAACTCATAGTGACAGAGTAGAACTGCCCCATAGGGTTTCTGAGGCTGTAATCTTTACAGAAGCAGACTGCCACATCTTTCTCCTGTTGAGCACCTGGTGGGTTCTAACCACCCACCTTTTAGTTAGCAGCTGAGCACTTAACCACTGCAGCACTTACCACTGTGCCACCAGGTCTCCTTATTGGACATCACTGGTATAGATGTGATAGAGCATAATGGTTGAGCACACTGACTCTGTGTTGGTCTCAGCTCCACCACTTAGTAACTGTGTGACCTTGGGCAAGAGATTTGACCTCTCTGTGCCTCAGTTTCCTCATCTGTAACATGGAAACAATGAAAATATCTTCTAGAATTGTTGTGAGCATTAAAGGAAGGCCTGACACATATGTGTTCAACAGATAGTGGAACTATGCTTTTAGCCAATACTACAAGGATCTATGTATATATGTCTACGTATATGTAAGGATGCAACGTATATTAGTGTCTGTAAACAGGTGAGAGATTCATTATAAGGGCTTGGTGCTTCTACTGGCAAGGTAATCCAGGTGAAAATAAACTGTTTTGAGATTTTGGGAAACTCCTTAGCCCTATTTTTCTCTACCCTTCCCCAACAATATTTCAACATACACACTTGTGAAATTTAACAACTCTTACTACATTGGGCAGGAGTCCCTGGGAGGCACAAACGGTTAACTGCTCAACTACTAGCCAAAAGGTTGGTGGTTCAAACCCACCCAGAGATGCCTTGGAAGACAGGCCTGGCGATCTGCTTCTGAAAGGTCACAGTTTCGAAAACCCTATGGAGGAAAGTTGTACTCAGCACACATGAAGTTGCTGTGAGTTGGAACTGACTCAGTAGCAACTAACAACAACCTCGTTGGGCAGAAATTAGAAGTAAACACTTAGAAGTTTCAGTCTACTGCAAAAGTACAAATATGAAGCTAATTATTTTGACTTCAATCCCTTCCCCAGTAACGACAGCCCCGCTGTCCCTTTCTCATTCTTGCAGGTCCCTAATGCTCCACCTGCCTATGAGAAACTCTTGGCAGAACAGCCACCCCCACCTTACTCACCCTGAAAGCCAGCAAGGCACCTGAGAGATGCTGAAATGATTCCCTTTACACTTTGGCTTGAATTCCATCTGGATGACTTATGTTCTGCTCTGGAATGCTGTGGCGACAGTGTGTACAACCTCTGATAATAAAGTTAGCGTCACATTCTTAGGAGAGTAACTAGCAGTAGTAATCAAGCAAGGAAATTATGAGAAATATTAAACTGGGAAAAACTTTGCCAATAAACCTTGTAATGCATGCTACTCTCTGTGCCAGTAGTAATTGCTAACCAATCTATGGTGTTATTTCCTGAGGGGTAGAATTCAAGTATGGTTCCCTGGGTGGTGCAGATGGTTAAGTGCTTGACTACTAGTTGAAAGCTTGCAGCTGGAACCCACCCAGAGGCACCTTGGAAGACAGTCCTGGTGATCTACTTCCAAAAGGTCACAGCCTTGAAAACCCAATGGAGCATAGTTGTACTCTGCACACAACGGGGTCACCATGAGTTGGAATCTACTCAACAGCACCCACCACCACCACCACCAATGTCCAGGAGGAGAAATTTAAAACAGTAAAGACCATTTATATACATATGGGCTGTTATGAGAACTCTGTAAAAGTAATAATATTAAACTATAAACTTTGGTTTAAAAAAAAAAACACAAAACACCTCCCCCACCCACACACACACAAACACACCTCCAACTAAATCTTTTTAAAAATTAGTTTTGCACTAAGTTCATAGATCGACTTAGGGAGATAATATTTTGCAACCATTTGTTTCTTGTTTCATAATTTCTTTTTAACCTTTCAAATTTTTATTCATGATAGTTTTTGCTGTTTAAATGTTTCTGATTTTTATCTAGTCAAAATAAAAGTTTTCCTAAAAAAAAAAAAAAAAAAACTTTTCTCTATCCTCAGTCTGTGTCCTTCTCCATCAATTGGCAATTGCCACAGCCTGATGCTGGATGCCACGTGGCAAAGAGGGGGAGTCAGTTATCTCCTGACTGAGCCACTGCACACCTAAAAGAAAGAACAGGAGTGAACCAAGTAATTCTATCAATTCTATTGTCTTTCCCCCCAAATTGCTGTCTGCTTTTAGTGTGGCTTCCACTGGCTGCCTCCACCCCTCACCGTTTCACTTGCCCTCTTGCAGTCCTCCCCTCCGCACCACTGATGAACATTCCACAGCACAGCACCTCATGGGTGCTTCAAATTTCCACCTCCTTCCTCACCTGTTGTTACCATTACTGTCAGATATCAGGTCTCCACACCACCTGCTTGGCCCAACTGCTTACATCCTAATTAGCTTCCCTGTCTTTAGTCAGGTGAATAATGAACCCCTGACCCCCACCCCCCGCCCCAAAACCAACCAACCCCAAGCCCACTGCTGTGGAGTCAATTCTGACTCATAGCGACCCTATAGGACAGAGTAGAACTGCCCCATAGGGTTTCCGAGGCTGTAATCTTTACGGTAGCAGACTGCCACATCTTTCTCCCTCAGAGTGGCTGGTGGGTTTGAACTGCCAACCTTTCAGTTAGCAGCTGAGCACTTAACCACTGTGTCACCCAGGCTCCTGTGAAGAATGACAGCAGCTACCATTTATTAAGCACCTACTATGCGGTAGGCATAGCGGTTAAGAGCTACAGCTGCTAACCAAAAGGTCGGCAGTTTGAATCCACCAGGCGCTCCTTGGAAACTGTAGGGCAGTTCCACTCTGTCCTATAGGGTCGTTATGAGTCGGAATCGACTCGATGGCAATGGTTTTTTTTTTTTTTTTTTGTATGTAGTAGGCATTGAGCCAAGTGTTTTCCATCAATTATCTCACATAATCCTCCCAGCAACCCTGCAAGTTAATTATCCACGTCTTACAACGGAATGCTACTACTTTACCTCAACAGCTTCACTAGCTCCTTCAACTGCTTTCAGAGTATTTTTCAGCCCTCTTATCACTAGCCCTGGTGGCACAGGGCTGAGAAGAGTTCAGCTGCTAACCAAAAAGGTTGGCAGCTCCTTGGAAAACCTATGAGTTGGAATGCACTTGACGGTAACAGGTTTGTTTTTATTTTTTTATTTATCACTAGCCCAACTTACTTTCCTAATCCTTTCCCGCCAGTCCTCATAACCTATAGTAGTACTCCATTCAAACTCAGTCACTCCATTCTCTATGCCACTCCTTTGCTTTCCGGAGTCGGGTCTTTGCAGGACCAGTTCTACATATACTTGTCACAGCACAACCACCACCTCCAACACAAAACCTTCTCTGACACCACCCTGCTAAACTCTCAGTTTTTTATTCCACTGACAGTTACTTCTTCTTTTAAATAACATTTTATTGTTTTAGGTGAAAGTTTACACAGCCAGTTAGGTTCCCGTTTAACAATTTTTATACAAATTGTTCTGTGCCATTGGTTACAATTTTTACAATGTGTCAGCATTCTCATTTCCTTTCTGTTTGTTCTGTTTCCATTGATCTAGCTTCCCTGCCCCTCCTTGCCTTCTCACCTTTGCTTTTGGGTAAGTGTTGACCATCTGGTCTCATACAGTTTAAGGGAACGGATTACTCATGGGTGAGTTTATTTCATAAGCCAATCTATTATTTGGCTGAAAGGTGACCTACAGAAATAGCTTCAAATCCAAGTTTAAAGGTTATCTTAGGGCAATATTCTTGGGGGTTCCTCTCTGTAGGTCCAGTAGGTCTGGCTTTTTTTTAGGAATTTGAGTTTTGTTCTACATTTTTCCCTCATTCTACTCAGGACCTTCTATTGTGTCCCTGGTCGTGGTAGCCAGGCACCATCTAGTTCTTCTGGTCTCAGGTTAGAGGAGGCTGTGGTTTGTGTGGGCTGTTAGTCCCATGGTCTAGTTTCTTCTTTGAACCTTTGATTTCCTTCATTCTCTTCTGCTTCATATGAGTAGAGACCAATAGTTGTATCTTAGATGGCCACTTGGAAGCTTTTAAGACCCCAGACGCTACTCACCAATCTAGGATGTAGAACATTATCATTGTCTACTATGTTATGCCAATTGACCGACCAAGTTGTCCCCTGAGATATTTACTTACTATATTTCTTTATTATTTTTTGTATTAAGGGTAGGGATGGGATCTTACTTGTTCCTACATCTTCTGATATGAGATACGGTCCTCAATAAGTGCGTGGAATGAATTTACATCTCTAGTAGGTGCTTTGAATTTATGTCAATAATTTAAGAATGATGTTGAAGATTACATACATATAAACCACACACACTTCATTTCTATTAATTCTTCATATATTACTGTTTAACTATAGACATTTCTCCCTTTCAGATTTTGTCTCCAAGGCATCTTATAAGAACCTTCTGACCTCTGCCATGTCCTTCAGCTTTCTTGCTACTCCCATAAGCATCAAGCACACTGTTGTGCACAGTAAATGCTTGTTGAATAAATGAGCAAGAAGAATAACCAGGGTAGATGGCAACATTTTAGTGACAGTGAAGCTTCAGGCTCAGGTGATGGCGAAACAACTTCTGCAATGACTGAGGGTAAATTGTGTATCTTCTCAAGTTATAGCAGTTTAATTTTGGGTAAGTAAATTACCCCATCAAACTCCTTAGATCATTTTCAGAACTTGTCACCTTCTCAAGCTTTTAATATTAAAGATTTCTAAAGTCATTGTTTCCTAAACCAATGATCTACTGAATTAAGTGAACATTTTAGTTGATCTTAGTGTACATATTTAGAGCCATCACTACTTTAATCATAGAACTATTACCTCAACTAATTATTAACTACACTAATAAAATCAGAGGCTTGGAATGGGAGCAAAGATCTAACAGTCACTTAAATATGTTTTTCCTTTGTGATTAGTAAAATACATACACACACATTTTCTTCATCAAATCACAAAGGAAAAACAATTTTTTTTTTTGCAGGAAAAACCATAGGAAATGAAACAAAGGGGAAGAGCCAATACAAAACGAGGGCATGTTACTTCAGCACATTTTAACATTTAAAACGATACTGAATACAGACACCCAAATGGCCTAATTCTATAGTAAGTGTGGAAACCTAAGAACCCTTTTCAGGTAGCACTGTGGGGACATGCCTCCCTTACATGGCTGCCTTTACAGATGACCTGTAAAGAACACTGCACACAAAGAACTGAGGAATCCGACTTTGTACTGTTTGGCCAAGATCCAGAAATGCACAATGATCTACAAAACTGGAGGTGAAGGAAAGGAATTTGGCTTTTTGATTATATAAATCCATTGATTTAGTCAAATTTCTAGTAAAAAACTGGAGTATTATTTTTTAAAAAAGTTATCTAGAAATATAAGAAGCTATCTGGATTTCGCACTCATTTATTCAACAAATACACACTGACGGTCCATGGTGTGTTGCTGGTGTTGTAACGATGCAGACAGACAAGGTACCTGCTTTCCAGGAGTCAGGACGGCAGGCATTAAACAAACGATTGCAAGCGGCTAATTTTATTACAGTTGTCAAGCAGTGCTATGAATGAGAATCTTCTTCTGTATTCTCCTCAATCTGTGTGACGGCAGCAGCATGACGCTGGCTGGGGCAGGGCGAGGGAGGTGTTATGTAGTACGAACTGAGAACCTGTGAGGGGATGTGACAACTCAAAGAACATCTGGAAAGGCCATGAGGTGTCTCGAACTTTCTAGGAACTAAAAGAAAAGCAGAGCACAGTGAACAAGGGTAGAGCAGGCTGAAATGCCACAATGATAAAGGTTCACCAGATCACACAGAGCTTTTAAGGTCATGTTAGGATGTGGGTTTTGGAGTTGGAAGAAGTTTAGTGGTTTTTCAGGTCCTTCAATGGGATTAAAAAGTTACACCACAGGTAATTCAGTAAATTAGTATCTGGATGTGGTTTACAGAATTCCTTTGAGACAAAAGATGAACAGTTGTAGGTTGTTCTCTTTTGAAAGTGGAGCTTGTGAATATATTCAGTAATTGAGCATCACCTACGTACAATGCAATGCACTTCACACATCACCTACTTCCCTCTGAAAGCCAAGGTTTATCTAAACTGACAGGGGAAGGGGGAAGCTGACTGAGCAGGGCGCAGACATGACTGGCAAAGGTGCTGTCTGAGTATAAATATAGGTTTTTGAGAGCCTTTAGCAACTTTCTAAGAAGAGCCTCACGCCCTCTCCACCTGATAACTACATTTCAATGCAGTTTCAAAAGTCTTCAGGCCCACTCTCACCATTGTCAACTGCAGACAGTAACTCTATGTGATGAGGTTTAACAGTATTTATAAATGGAAGGTGGAAGAGTATACAACCAGTAGTATCTCAAATAAGATAATGGATACGAAGAGTTAATAAATACAGAAGCTATCTTTTACTTAGAGTGAGGCATATTCTGAAATACCATAAAGTCAAACCCTGAGAATCAGTTGAGCCATAAATTTTGCTTTACTATGGAATTTAAATAATTCCTCTGTAATTAAAAAAAAAAAAAAAAAGCAAATAGAAAACACTTCATCAGTCAACTGAAGGTATCTACATTCACTTTTTATTCTAAAAAAAAATTCACGTTTTTAAACATTTTGGAAAATCAGTCACTAAGAACCGATGCCTCAATTAAAAAAAAATCTGGGGAAAACAGGGCCAAGAGTACACAAGACCTCTCTGTCACATCTTTGCAACTTCCTGTGAATCTAAAATTATTTAAAACTAAAAAGCTTTAAAAAAAAGTATATCTGGCATGTATAAACAGAGACCAAATACATTAACCTGAAGACAGATAACTTCTTTTCGTCAAAATTTGGTGGTGGGTGACAAGAAAAAGGTTAAAACAATGAACTCTATGGTGGAATCTTCTAAGTAAGGTAGAACCATGGAAAAAGGATTTAAAAAAAAATAAGTACTGGCTCTGTCACCTACTAGCTGGGTGAGCTGGGACATATCTCTTAATCTCTCAATAGTACTATGAGGATCAATATGTGAAAGCAAAATCCAAAATCTGTAACACCCTACACAAACACTAACTATTCTTAATCCAAATTTCCTAGCCTCAATTCTTTTTTTGTAAAAGACTGTCTTCGTTTATATCATGCATCCTTTCAATGGGACAAGCACACACCTTAAAAATGGCATTCAAACAAAGAAATACAGCAACTCAGTTTATTACACGCAGATTCTTCTGCATTGTTGCTAACAGTTCACTGGTCCAAAATTACTAAAATACTTAAAAAACTATACATTATGTAAACAAAACATAAATAAGACAGCATAGTTCTTTGTACATATAGTTTAGTACAGGTTGTTAGGGATTTAGGAATATGTACAATTTTACACCATTGACTGCATTTTCACAATGCATAAATATATATATATGTATATTTTTACAGAAACAAAAATAAGATTTCACTAATGACACAGAATACCATAGCGTAGATATGCTGCAACAGTCCAAATTCAAAAAGAAACATGTCAATGCCAAGTGTGCAAAAGGCTAGCTTACTCTAAACCAGTCAAACTTGACTTTGTTCAATGTATGTTATACAGATAGGTAAATCCTGACTGTCTATATAAACAACCTTTGAAAACATACTCATACCACTGAGTGAAATGGAACAGATTTTCTCTCTCCCCAAGCAAACAAAACCTTATTGCAAGCTAATGAAAAGATACATTAAAAAGAGAGAGAGAGGAAAAAAAAACACAACTATGTATAGTATGTTTTCAACAGTATAATAAACAGTTAAAATTCTTCTGGGAGTCAAAACAATGCCCCATTATTTAAAAACTGGCTCGTTTCGTCTAAATTCAAGATGCAGCTGCGTCAGGCTTCTCTAAGCCAGACGACTGAAACGCAGGGAAGACAGAGGCAGGGTTTCGACTGGCAGATACAATTTGAGAGAGAGACGGAGAGAGTGAAGAAACCTTAGATGCTGGAGTATTTATGGTATTTAAAATGGCTCCTTCTGGGCTGACCAACAATTTCTTGACAGATGTGTCCAAGTGAAATACTGAAGTGCTACTTGGCAGTGGCGGATTACTAGAGCAAATGGCAGAAACCAAAGAAGTTTTAGCCAGAAGAGTAGCTGGAGGAGACTTAATTACTGACATCGACACTGTTGGTGCTGGAGGTGGGACAGACACTTGAGCAGTTGTGTTCACTATTTGTGGTGTAGTATGTACCGTGGGTAGAAAACTTGCATTCCCAAAGGAGTTTACAATTTTTGTAGAGCTTTTTAGAGGATGTTTTACAGGTTGACCACTTAAAGAATTATTTGATACTAGCGTGATCTTTTGGGCAGGGTTATCTATTGGTGTAGGGGGAACGCCCTGGCCACTGTTCAGAACTAAGGGAAGTCCATACTTTGAATTAGCAGATATAAGAAGAACGTGGCTGCCAGCTCCAAGACCTTGTGGTGGAACAATAAACCGGGTTCCATTAATCATGATCTGAGTACCAGGTGCCAAAGGTGTACTTGTGTTGATGACGATTTTTTGCTGAATACAAGGTTCACTGAACTGAGCCCCTGCCAGACTAATTAGATTTGATGCTGTTGCAGCAGTGTGAACAGCAGAGCCACAAGCAGCAGAATTGTAACTGGGGGTTGATTTTACTGAAGTAGGGGACATTTGCTGGTTCGGCAGAGCAGCAAAATTGGAAATATTAATTATTTTACCTGGACTCAGAGAAAGGGATGGCAATTCGGTTTGAGGTTTATTTGTGTTTACATGCGTTGGCACTGTAGTTGAAATCCCTGGTGACTGAAACTGGACAGAAGTCCGAGATTGCCTTTTAGGGAGAGAGACAGCATGTGTGGCTCCTGGTACTGCTGCCAGATGTGGAACTGTGTTGACTATGGTAGGGGATGCAGTCACAGGTGTAGGCAAGGCAACAGTAACCGGGATTTGCAAAGCTGATGTTAAACATTGAGGAGACACTGTTGGTTGTGTAGTTGAAATCAGAACAGATGATGCAAGATGTCCTGTTTTCACAGTTGATATAGCCACAGTGTTGCTGAGATTCGACGTGCAAAGTCTATTTGACAAAATAGGCATCATTCTTGACGAGGTATCATTTCCACTGACCAGAACAGGAGGTCGTGTCCCGACAGAAGCACAGGTTGAGGTCGCTGAAGGAGAACCCAGAGGTACATTTGCTCCTGTTACTGAAAACATGTTTACTGCTCGTGCTGCAGAACCCACAGTTTCACTGACAGGTGTGGTATTTTGACTCACAAGATTGGAGCTTACTGGAACCGAATTACCACTTGTTGACAATGGCAAAACATAGCCCTTGCTACTTTTTCCTTCTCCTTTTGGGGTGACATTTTGCAATATGTTAATTGATGGTACAGCTGGCACACTGCCCGAAGTATTTACAATTGCTTGACCTATGTTTAGTCCAATTTTCACATCTTTTATCTGAGACACAGTTGGTGATGGATTTATTTTTACTGGTGCTCCCATGGTAGAGGGAATCAGCACTATTTGCGGTTGGTCTGGCGTCTTAACGTAAGTTTTACTCAAGGAAGGAGGCAGAGTTTGTTTTAATGATTCTGCAACAATAGTTGGTGTTGAAGTGCCACTTGGAACTGCAGCATTAATAAAAACTAGTTTCTGGGTAGAAACGCCTGTAGATGTCAGTGCAGGTGGCACAGTGACTGCACTTCCACTGCCTGAAGACAGACCAGAGGGAGCGGATACCAACATAAGCTTCTGAAGTGCAGTCCCACTGATCACATCTCCATTTGTTGTGGCTGTTGCTTCAGACCGAGTAACAGGGTAACTTCTTGGGATATAATCTACTTGTTGCTGTTTAGTTGGAGTATGAGTAACATTTGTGTTGGTTTGTCCAAAATTTCCTGTTGCTATGCTAATTACGCTAACGGAACTATTTGTTGTTGATGGTAGTAGAGGGCTAGAAGAAACAGAGGACTTCAAAGGAGAAGAGGACATGGGTGACGTTTTATCTATCAAGTGGCCCAAATTACCACTGCAAGAGGGCTGGCCTAATATAAGTTTGAGATTTTTCCCCACAGATGGATTAAAGCCAGTTGGAATGGAAACTGAAGCTGATGTTTGGCCAAAGGGTGGGAGACTAGATGGAGCAGTTGTTCCAGCTACTGGTGAAAAAGTAGAGGATGAGGAAGTTGTTGATTTTGGCACCAGAAATGCCTGAAGCTGAGGAGCAAAAGTGAAAACTGAACTTGAAGCTAAACTGCTGGGTGAGTTTTGATCTGGATTGGTCTGTACTTTCACAACTCCAGTGTTGCCACCTCGTGTCCTAACAAGAATTGACTGTGAATCTCTTATACACACAGTCTGCAGTTCTTGCTTTGCTTCGAAAGAATCAGCAGCTTGTTGTACAAAAGAGTTAAGGGAACTTCCAGGATTTGTAGATCCACTTAGTGTCGTTGCTGATACCACAGGCTGAACTGTTGAGGAAATGGTCGGTGAAGCAATGGGCTGGGGGAATGTGGCTGTTGAGACTGCATTCTTGGGTTTTCCTGCCTCATTCTGGCTAGTCTTAACTGGTGGTGTTAATAAATTACTTATGGAGGTTATAGGTGACAAAGGCTGTGGTCTAGCACTACTCGCATTTGATAACGATGCAATCGTCTTGTTGAAAACTGGACTAGGTAGTTGGGCAGAAACAGTTCCTGTTGAGTTGACAAGAACTGATGTTAAAGAGGAGTTTACATTTGCTGTGTGTGGGAGAGATGAACAAAGCTGCTCTGTACCCTTTTGCTGAAGTGGGGGTATTTCTTTCGCAACTGCTTTTCCCTCCTTGTGCTGAATCACAAAATTCTTGGGCAGAATGAGAACCTGCTGCATGACTTTTTCTCCTGTTTTAGGATCCACCATAGGTTGCATCTGAATCTTTACAGAGCTGTTATGGAGATCTACTGGCAACCACTGGCCACAGGGCATTTTGTATACCATCTGTAAAGGGCCTTTTGTACTGGCATGGCAGGTTGATGCTGGCTTTATGGAGCTCGCTCGTGGAGGAGATAGCACTGGCTTTTCCACGGCAGGAGCGCTTCTACCTGTGGAAGGAGGCAGCTGGTTTGTTAAGGTCACTTTGTTCCCAATATTCTTTGCAAGCAAGGCCTGAATAGGTTTGGTCCCTTTCTGGAGAGAAGACACGGGTGTTGAATCCACTGAGGCAAATGACTCTGGAAATGGTGGCTCTGTATGCTTCGATTCATTTACACAATCAATCTGCATATCACCTTCTAAATTCACAACTGTCATCTCATTTGTGCTTAACTTTACTTTCTTCCTTGGGGAAAGCTCTTTTGTGCTATCATCCAGATAACTAGTTTGTTTGGACTGTCGTTTAAGTGTTTTAGGCAGTGTCTTCAGTACATCTTTAGAAGGTAATTCTTTTTTCAATAGTTTGCTTCTGCCCACAGGAAAATCTATTTCTGACAATTTCACATCATCTGAAAATTATAAAAATAAGCATTTTGGTTATATAAACAGCAACTGAATAGCAAGAGCAAGACCAATCAATTATAAAAAAACAAAGTCAATCTTTGAGCTGGCAATTCAGAAATCTACCCTAGGGTGATTCTAAAGTCTTAGCCAACACTGATGGAGATGTAAGTAAGGTGACCTTTGACATGGTAATCTTGATATCATAACCTATTGTTAATGAGAAATCTGCTTTGGGTCCAATTCTGCTAATTATGTTGTCAATTTAAGTGGAAAGGAAATTTTACATCTTTTAAAGAGGTATCAAGCCAGCAATCAGGGCTCAGAATTTAGATTTGGAAATGAATCTAGCCTAGTTTTTTCTCCTGGATAGGAAGACACTGGCACCAAGGACAGAAGTTCTCCATTCCATTCTATTTTTAGAGAATTAAAGGACAAAAATGTCCATCTTCTTCTGGTTTTTAATCTTCCTTACAGTACAAAAATGTATGTTTATATCTGGTCAAACAGGGTTGGTGAGAAGCCATTCTTTTTCAATTCACCAAAGATATGGAAAGTAACAGGTTAATACACTTTTAACCACAAATTTTAATATTAACCTCTTATGGTCTTAAAAACTAGCAAGTGGCCATCTAAGATGCATCAACTGGTCCCAAACCACCTGGAGCAAAGGAGAATGAAGAACACCAAAGACACAAGGAAAATATAAGCCCAAGAGACAGAAAGGCCACATAAACCAGAGACTTCATCAGCCTGAGACCAGAAGAACTAGATAGTGCCCAGCTACCATCAATGACTGCCCTGAAAGGGAACATAACAGAGAATCCCTGACGGAGCAGGAGAAAAGTGAGGTGCAGAACTCAAATTCTAGTAAAAAGACCAGACTTAATGGTTTGACCGGGACTAGAGGGACCCTGGGAAGACAGGGCACCCAGACTCTCTGTTAGCCCAAAACTAAAACCATTCCCAAGGCCAGCTGTTCAGATAAAGATTACACTGGACTATGGGACATAACATGATGCTCATGAAGAGTGTGCTTCTTAGCTCAAGTAGATACATGAGACTAAATGGGCAGCTCCTGTCCGTAGGTGAGACAAGAAGGCAGAGAGGGTTAGTTACTGGTTGAATGGACACGGGAAATCTAGGGTAGAAAGGAGGAGTGTGCTGTCACAGTATAGGGAGAGCAACTAGGGTCACATAACAAT
>NW_004443961.1:5522523-5545475 GCF_000243295.1 Trichechus manatus latirostris
AAAAAAAAAAAACTTATATAACTAAGGAGCCCTGGTGGCACAGTGGTTAAGAGCTTGGCTGCTAACCAAAAGGTCTGCTGTTCAAATCCACCAGCTGCTCCTTGGAAACTCCATGGGGCATTCTACTCTGTCCTATAGGGTCACTATATAGGGTTTGTTTTTATGTAACTAAGGAAAGTTATGAAACCAGATTTATAGAACAATATAATCTGATGAGTTGAAATGAATTACAGATAAACTGATCCAACCTATTATCCTTATTAGAACGATGTGTTCACTCTGGTCTCATTAGGCCATCAATCTCAGTCACTCCTCATTCAAAAACAAAAACAACAGAAAAATCCTCAATTTCACAGTATTAGGGACTTGTCAAGTTTCATTTAAAGCAAACTTCAGAAGTAATGTTCAAAACTAGAACAATAATAAGAAAGAATGGATGACTTCAGGGATTACAGATCAAGGATGTGAGATCTATGATGAGCAGTGATGCGCCCATCGTCAGGCACTGGCTCCAGAAATAACTATAAAAAGCTATAACGACTCCCAGGAAATGTCTTATAAGGATGTAAATACTCCTTCAAAACGTATTTCCCCAATCAATACACTTCATTGACTAGATTATTCTTTACCTCCATAAAACTAAAACTTTTCTTTGTGCTTTTAATGTTGACTAAAAATAGTTTAATGCTTACCTGAATCAAGACGATCTTTCTCCAGGATATCTAGCGGTTCTGTCGAGTCTACAGACTTGCGGACTTCTACTGGAGGAGAGTCTTTTCCAGGGTCTCCTTCACCTTCTTCAGTAGTCCACAGTTCTCTGGTAAATTTATCATGATCAGGCTGTCTTCTGAAATCATCATAGTCTTTCTTTAGGCGGCTCCTGAAATAAAGTACCCAATATAACACAAATAACAAATGTGTATTAAACTCTTGGAAGCTAACCTAACTTTTTAAATTTTTACCTATACGTTGAAATATTTTCAATTAAGCCACTAAAAATATGCTTTAATCTCAAAGGTGCCTAAGACACTTAGTTCAATCTTGCCAATGACAGACTAATCTCTCAAGAAGATAAAATCCAGGGTGTAGGCATAAGAAACTTTACAGATTATTTCTGAAATTTTAGAATAAAGTGTTTGATCATAATGATCACCTGTTTGTCTTTCTAAAGGCTGCTGTTAGACTTATAAAATGAGAGAAAAGTAATCTTTTTTCCCAGCTGCACTGACAAAAAAATTTTTAAGATTGTCTTAAAATTACATATTACAATACAGTTTAAAAAGTCATTTAATAAAAAATCAAATTCTAGACAACAGTATCTATTATTATTACTTTTTTTACCATTATAAAGATAGTAATAAACAAACCAACCCATCATTTAATACTGAGAGTAATGATGTGTAAACTCTTGGGTCTCACTAAAATACTTTTTTTTTTCAAATTAAAAATTATTTACTTCCAATTATTCCTATCAATATTTTTTAAAATTTTATTTTGTTGTTGAGAATATACACAGAACATACACCACCAATTCAACAGTTTCTACATGTACAATTCACTGACACTGATTACATTCTTCGAGTTGTGCAACCATTCTCACCCTCCTTTTCCAAGTTGTTCCTCCTCCATTAACATAAATTCACTGCCCCCTAAGGTTCCTATCTAATCTTTTGAGTTGCTGTTGTCACTTTGGTCCATGTAGATGGTTCTTAAAAGAGCATAACGCTCAAAGCGGACTTTTTTTTACTAGTTAAGCTAAGCTATTACTTGGTGTTAAGAAAACTTCAGGGGATATTTTTGGCTTAAGGTTTAAAGATTATTTCAGGGCAATAGTTTCAAGGGTTCATCCAGCCTCCTGGCTCCAGAAAGTCTGGAGTCCAAGAGAATTTGAAATTCTGTTCTGCAGTTTCTCCCTTCTGACCAGGATTCTTCCATAGAATCTTTGATCAAAACGTTCAGCCATGGTAGTCAGGCACCATCCACTTCTTCTGGTCTTATGGCAAAGGAGGCATTTGCTCATGGAGACAATCAGGTACACATTCCATTTCCTCCTCCTATTCCTGACTCTCCTTCCTCTTAGAAGTATTTTTTATTTAGCGTGGGGGAAAGAAAGCTGAGAAGTGATCTAACTTTCAGAGATACTTTTCACATAAAAAGGTAATAGATGTTTTTGAGAAACTACGGAGAGATGGGAACATTTCCAAATTATTTACATAATATTTTCAGAGATCCCTTATCTTCTGATTTCAACTGAGTTTCTCTACTTCATCCCTAACCTTTACCCTCAAGTTTCTTTTGTTTGTTTTTTAAAAAAATCTGAATGTACACTCTCCAATTTATTTGTAGACACTGGAGTTTAAGTTCCACCTCTGCCATTACTAGCTGTAAGACCTTGGGCAAGTTCCTTAACCTTTCTAAGCATCAGTTTACTTATTTGTAAAATGAGGATAATAATAGTACTTACAGTATGTGTGACATAAATATTCAACAAATGTTAGTTAATAGTTACTCTCAATTTATTTATAGTTTAAATTACAGGTGAAGGATTTATGGAGCATATAAGAGCCATGAGGTACCAGAATGGCTTAACCTGTTGCCACTCAGTCGATTCCCAGTCATAGTGACCCTATAGGACAGAGTAGAACTGCCCCAACAGGGTTTCCAAGGAGTGGCTGGTGGATTTGAACGGCTGACCTTTTGGTTAGCAGCCATAGCTCTCAACCACTGTCCCACCAGGGTCAGCAAAGGGTAACTGTTAAATGAATTTCCCTTTTAAGTCTGTTAAGATTACAATGGAGAAATATCTCTTTGGTGGTAGTCTAAAATCCTCCATTCTCACTCTCAGCTAATGACTCTGCTTCTTATTTCAAAGAAAATGGAAACAGTCAGAAAAGAACTTTCAAATGCTCACAATGCATCTGCAACTTACCTTCATTTGCACTCGCATGCTTTGTCTTCTCGTCTAAGCTAACACTTCAACTGACGCGTCCTGTCTCAGCCTATTAAAGGACATCACTCCAGCAAATGTCCCCTCCTCCACCTGAATCATTTTTGCCTCAAAATTGGATCATTTTCATCAGGTATACAAACATGCTATTTCTTCCATTAATAAACACAAGAAACAAAACAGTCTCTCTTGACCTCAACTTGTCTTTCCAGCTGCTGCCCCATTTCTCTGCTTCACTTTACAGTGAAACTCCATGAAAAAACTGTCTATTCAATATCTTCAATTCCTTGTCTCTAATTCCACTAACAGACTCCTAAAACTTTCACCCACTTCTCCACTGACACCACTTGTCAAAGTTGTCAATAGTCTCCATGGTGCCAAATTCAATAACAAATTCTCTATCTTCCTCAGCCCATCGTGAACAGTGTTCCTTTTTGAAATATTTTCTTTCCCTGATTTCCACAACATTACTCTCTCTTCTGGTTAACCTCCTACCTTACTGAGCACTCCTCAGTCCAGGGCTTTGAACAGATTCATTCTGGTTCAAATCCCTGCTGAGAATTTGCATTTCTAACAGGTTGCCTGCTGAGAATTTGCCTTTCTACCTTAGATATACTGGAATCAGAATCTACATTTTAACAAGATCCCCAGGAGATTCTTATGTATAACTTCCTGGGAATTTGCCAGAAATGCAAATTCTCAACAGGGGTTCGAACCAGAACAAACCAGTTGGAAGCCCTGTCTCAGTCTCTCCTACCAAGTTCTACTCCACCACCTCCAAATGTTGGAATGCCCCAGGGTTCAGTTCTCTTTTCTTCTCTATGCTCACATATAAGGTGATTTCTATCAATCTCATGGCTTTAAATACAATTTATATGCTGACAACTCCCAAATTTATACCTCCAGCCTGGCTTACTCCCTTGAACTCAGACTCATATATCAAAGTGACTACTCAATAACTCCAACGAAATGTCTACAAAACCTATGACACTTAACATGTTGAAATTCGAAACTCTTGAATGCTTCTGATCCGCTCCCAAACCTACTAGTCCTTCAGTCTCTCCTATCTCAATTAATGGCAATTCCAGTATTCTAGTTGTTTAGACCAAAAATCTTGGACGTCTTTTTAATCCTTGCTTTCTCATACCCCACATCCAATCCTTAAGTAAATTCTACCAAATCCTACTTTCAAAATATGTCCAGTATCCAGCCACTCCTCATCATCTGTACTGCTACTATCGTGGTCCAAGGCTCCACCATTTTGACCTAGATTACTGCTATAAAACCCACTGCCGTCAGGTTGATTCCGACTCACAGCGACCCTATGGGACAGGGTAGAACTGCCTCATGGGGTTTCCAAGGCTGTAAATCTTTACAGAAGCAGACTGCCACATTTTTCTCCCATGGAGCGGCCAGTGGGTTCCAACCACTGAACTTTTGGTTAGCCGAGTGCCTTATTGCTATAGTGTAACCGATTACCTGGTTTCATCTTTGTTCCACTTACTAATCTAAACACAGCAGCTACAGTGACTGCTTTAAAACGTAAGTCATATCATGTCCCTCCCTCGGCTTAAAATCTTTCAATGGCTTCTCAACTCACTCAGTAAAAACCAAAGTCCTTAATAAGGACCTGCATGATTTGGCTACCTCCCCCTCTACCTCTTTGTCTCTTATTACTCTCCTCCTCACTCACTCTGCTCTCATTATACTTGCCTCTTTGCATTCCCTCTAAATGTCAAACACACCCCCAATCTTAGAGCTTCTGCATCTGCTATTCCCTCTGCTTTTCTTTCAGATATCTACATGGCTCTCTCCCATTTCCTTCAGGTCTCTGTTCAAACATCACCTAATCAGGGAAGCCTTCCCTGACACCTGACACCGGACACCCTATAAAACAGTAATCCTCAACCCATCCAAACCAGGCTTTACTTTTTATTCATAGCACTTATCACCATCTGACATCTGAGTCTGTCTTTCCTCTATTAGAATGTAAGCCACAACACTGCTTTCTCAGGGCTTAGGAAGTGCCGTGCACAGTGGAGACTCATGAGTATCTGTTAAATTACAAATGACTGGAAAATTACTAAAAGATTTCAGGATATTTTCCTATAATCATAAATCAAGAGCCCTAAGCATAAGCAAAACAGATTATAAAGCTTGAATTACCTGTTTCTTTGAAAAGCTTTCATTAACTTTGGTTCCCATGGCAGCAACTCATTTAAAAGACGGATCAATGTACTATGCAATTCTTTTACAGCTTGTCTCCGAAGATACCATTTACCCTAAAAATATAATTTTTAAAATAAATCCCTTAGGTTTAATTAAAAAAAGAATGTCAATCCTTCTTTTTATAATAAAAAAAAAAAAAAACAAAAAGCAAATAACTCATCAAATAAGTATTTCTTCTTCAGAAGGTTGCAGAAAGGGGGAAAAAGCCTGTAACAAGTCTTATTTAATGTACTGTAAAGATTCTCAATTCTAAAGGAGGAATCTGAAACACATTTCATCAAACTGAGAGACAAAAAATTTTTAAGTTTTTAAAATTGGGTCAATTGTAAAATGTTTTAATAAATCAGTTACTAAATACATGTACATATATAAACATTTATATAGATTTATATACATTCATTAACTCTGTAGACGATATAGCTTACTTCTGTAAAGTTTTTGTAATTTTCTCAAAGAGCAGGAAAAAGAAGGAGAAAAGCTAGGTTTGTTATCATCTCCAAAAGCAGTCTTCTTAACAAAAGTTAACTTCCTTAGGAAATTTTACAATTATTTTACTTTAAAAAATGAGCAGCACAAGAAAAGCAACCAGAACAGTCATTATTTATATACTGTAATGTTATACTAAGATTACTAACTTGTGTAAAGTCATGTGACTTGCATCCAGATCTGCCGGATTCTGAACTCCAAGCCCTTAGAAGACATCACTACCACTTAAAAACTTTATCACATATATTCAACCTGACATAGTTTACCAAAACCTCTGGTATGGACTCACTTCACTACTATACATAGAACTATTTGACTACTGTAGGTATTCAGTAAGTTTATAGGAACAAAAAGTTATATCGCTGGGTAGCCAACTCTCCCTTCACCCCAATGGGAGGCCCATCACTCCAATGGGAGCGTGCACCTAGCATCATCTTACTATGGTTATATAACAACGCTTTCTTTCTTTTTTGTGTAACAGCTTTGAGATGTAATTCATACACTATACAATTTACTCATTGTTTTATTTCTTTTACAACCAAAGACACAAACAAAGCCATATGTGTTAGGGATCACATTTAACATGCATCAAGTTAGACTTCATCCCATGGCAACTGTTAAGTGAGTCAATTGACACATATGCAGAACAGTAAGGCAGAAAGGTATCACTACCTACAGCAAACAGTATTCTAAGTATGTGCATAAATTTCCCAATTTTACCTATAAAACCTCTAACAATTCAGTCATGGAAATTTTAGTCACATATACACCTAAGTGATTAATAGTATAGTTTTAAAACAGAAAACAAATTTTGTGCTTTAACCCAACAGAATTTTCATGTACATAAAAATAAAGAGCTACGTTTCTACCTCTCAGGTTCTACATTTTGGACATGTTTATTAGAAAAAGAGTAGAAGATGTGGGATTATGTGTGCAAGTCCATGTAATGAATATGGAGTGTAGGCTTACTAATTCTTGTGCCTTCTTAGTAGCATGACTAATCATAGTATTATGGAAAAAAACTCAAGAAAAGTAATTTTTATTTCACATACTAACCTAGGCAAGCTTTACTTCTCGTTAGTCACTTTCTAAAAGTACACACGGGATCCAAATTAACAATTAGTTGTACCTCAAAAGTTTATTTTACTCAAAGAAATGTTATGAGATAGTATAAAATGCTTATTGAAACCCACGAAAACAAAATTATTAAATCGATAAACAATAAAACCAAACAATAATAATTTTCATCTAGGAAAGCAAACTTAAATTGAGGAAGACGACAGCTACCCTAAGTCCTTCATGGAATGAGGTAGGATTTTGTTTCAATAGAAAATAAAAAAAATAGGCAGATGGAGATATTTTTTCCTTGAACAAGGTATGTGTGTAAACAGCATTATTTTTCTATTTCTCAACTATTATTTAGCTCAAAAATGAAATAGGGAGTGGGGCAGTAAACTTTCCCTGAGTTAAAGAAAGCAGAGAAGAAAGATAAGGAAAGAAGGTGGGATAAATAGCCTCTTGGTGGTACAATTAACCGCAAGGTGTTACAAGACTAGGGAGCCCTAGGCACATTGAATTCCTCCAATGGGAGGTTACAAAGGGGAAATACAACAGTTACAGAGTTAACTAGGCAGTATGATTGCTGTCTGGATTAGGCTGATGGTGATGGCATGGGGGATGCAGAAGTATTATGGGACAGAAGACCTTAGGACTGGGTAGATGAGGAGCAGAGAAGAGACTGTATTATTTTGAGACATTTGTCAGCTGTGTTTGTGTCTCTACCAAATTGCAGTATCATTTTGAGTAGAAAAGAGTTTTAAAAGGATTATAAAGATTTTATTTTGGTTACTGATTTTTAATTAATCCAATGCCCAGAAATACTACTGAACTAGCCAACTGTGTATAAGAAAGGGGCCTTGAATATTAAACAGAGAATAGATACCGAACTTCCATATAACTCTGTCTTACCCACTTACCTGTCTGGAAATGCCTATGGTCTTCCAACTTTACATATGTTCTTTGGGCTTCTTCCCTTTCTTTATAACATGCATTCTCAACTTGGGTGGTGTGGTGGTGTTGGTACGGTATTTCATTTATAATTTGAAAATGCATACTTAATAATTTTGTATTTGGAAAACAAACCACGAAGTCTATTATTTTTATAATGCAAACTATTGAAAGCACAGATTAATAAAATGTTTTGGCTAGAAGATTCATATAACAAATACAGTGACCTCAATAAAGGGCCATGGTGTATGTGTGTCCATTGTTTTTATGTCTATCAAAAGAGGGCACAGGTTCCAAAACAGTTGAGAAACACTGTTCTGGGATTATTATTAGCTTTTAACCACTTGACAGTAAAAGGGAAACTCATACTGCTTGTCTCACCTTTCATCATCTTCCCTGGTCAAAACGTGATGCTTACAACCCAAGTAGAATTCAAATAATAACATGTCCCTTTCTAGACTGTAGTGGTCTCAGAGTTTCATAGTATACAAAATAATTGATATAAAGAGAAAAGTTATACATTTTAAAAAGAAATTAGTCAGGGATGGTGACAGTGACAATCTGCCTCAGCTTGGGTCTAATAAAAAAAAAATCTATTGGAAATCAAATAAATATTTACTGAACTTTAAAATAGGTCATTAACTAAAAGGCAGTAGTAGCAGAAACTTTTGACTGATCAATTTTATTTACATACACAGATAAGGGAAAAGCCAAGAACAATTATCATGTTTCTTTTAGTATATAATTTTATCGAAGGAACTATCTAAAGTCACACAGGGCAATACTTGTAGACAGAAGTAGACTTTGGACTAGAATCCTAGGTCTCCTGAGTGCTAAAGTCCACTCTCCTTCCACTATACCTACACACAGTTAATTCCTAAAGAAGAAATACATTGTCTGTATTGGATAAGTAGCAGTATATTTACATGTAGGTATTTCTGTAATATAAGAATTAATAATCTCTGAAGTTTGTTTTGTCTAATTGAATTACTAACAGTAATTAAAATTACAGTGATCTAAAGTTTACAAATGAATTAAAAAATATATTTTTACAATTTAAAAATTAATGGAAAAAAGTGAATTAAAAAACAAAAACTATATGAGATCAAATTGACAACAGCAACTCAAAAGATTAGATAGTAAACTTAGGGGGCACTGAGTTTATGTTAATGAGGGAAGAACAACTTGGAAAGGGAGGGTGAGAATGGTTGTACAACTCAAAGAATGAAATCAATGTCACTGAATTGTACATGTAGAAACTGTTGAATTGGTGTATATTCTGCTATGTATATTCTTAACAACAACAAAAATAAAATAAATTATTAAAAAAAAGAAAGAAAAACAAAAGTGAAATAGCAATTTGCCCTATCTACAAACAGATGAGAGAGTATCGGTGTAATAACAATCAGAAAGACCTTAGAGTCTTCATCTGCACTGCTCAACACAGAAGCAGAGATAAAGATGGCAGGTAGATGGAGCAGCAAAAGGCAGTTGGTTAAACAGTGCTGTAACTGTTTCTCTAATAAAAATAATACTTAATAAGCTTGATACATATACATTTAGTCCTGACTTTATAAACAGGTATGTGAATATGTGGATAAATGAACTGTTTTCAATACTGAATTCTCATCTGTTTTCAGGGATAAAAAATATTTTCGTAGATAATCCCAATGTATATGGGAACTTAATAATTCAAACATTTACTGAATGTCACTTAAAAAAGAAGAGAGTAAAATTTTTCTTTTATGAGTCTACTATAAAGTTTAACATAAAATAAAGCATAAATTTCAAGCATGCACCATGGGACCAAAGGCATACAATACAGTCTAAATTTGAAGCTTACCTTTCATTGCTTTCTCATCCAATGTCCACAGCAGCTGCAGATTGCCAGCTCCCTTGCCATGAGATGCCCCAGCTGCCAAACAGTGAAGGTTTATAATCCATAGGGATTATATTATACAAAAAGGAGCTGGTCTCTGGTCATAAGATAAGTCCTTTGCTATATTATGCAGTTTTATAAGTTTTTGAGTTTAGTGTGATACATTAGTATCCTAAGGGGATCATAAAGGAAGGGAGACTTAAAAAAAAAAAAAAAAAAACTTACAAAACTACACAATATTGTAAAATAGAAAGCTGTGTCTCTATGTGCGTGAGATGAGTGAGGAGGGGCACTTACCTTATAGCTAAAGAGCAGCTCCATTCTGCTGCAGTGCACTGGTGTGGGTGTGACATGGCTGGGTGCTGCACAGAGAGGGAGCTGGCAATCAGCTGATGCTGGGGACATTGGACACCTAAACAGAAGAAAAAGAGGAAAACAAATGAATTCCAAATTATTAGATGTCTCATCACCATGGACAGACTTCGCACATTTTAATAAATTTAAACTCTTTGTATGTTAAACTCAGATGAAAGTCACCTGTTTATACAAACTATCCAGTTACTTATAAAGATTTTTCTTCCAACATTTATCTAAATAAAACAGGAATCAATAGTCATATGAAGAACAAAGTAAAATCAAGAATAAATATACAAAGAATGATTGTTTACATTGAGAAGGTTATTACTGTAGCGATAAACATTTCTAATTAAAAAGAATGCTACATAAATATAATGTATATGATAAAAGATTAATGCTACTTTTCTACATACCTTTATTTACAAATATGTTTTTAAAGCATAGAAACACAGATCATGAAAAATATTTATTATTACAGGCCTGGTTCTTGTCACAGACATAAATCTCGTGGCAGAAAAGGGACTAAGTAATAATGTACCATGCTTTTCAAATAAAATGCAAATAACTTTTCAGAAAAGCCAAATGGGTCCCTCCCTACACAAAGATAACTTATTTAAAATCATTAGCAATATCCAAAGGTAGCTTGCAAATAATCTAAACTCATATGTATAAAAGCAAAGCACGAATCAAATTAACTCTAATTTAGCATTTTTATAAACCAATTATTTGACATTCATTTCAGTCTAATAAGAGGTAGAAAGATAATAATATATTCAATAAATATTCATTTTTCTTTCTTATTGCTTACCTAAAGAAACTACCACCATATTCACTGTTCTATTTTCCTGCATATTCAGTTTTGGAGGTAAAATATCACATCTTGTCAACATACAGTCCCTTGAAAAACCACTTGTTTAATAATATAGTGACATATTTGCATATTAATATGAAAAAAAAGTATTTTAACATTGCCAGCAGTTCTAATATAAACTATCATTTATATGCTAGTATTTTCTCAAGATAGTCTCAATTTTCATAAAAGACTAACAGAAAAGGAAAGTATTTGTATTTTACATTAAAACCATTTCACACTGACTAGCATATATATTTACATTATATTTCTAAATCAGCAATTGAGTAGAAGGCATGAAGACAAACAACTACAGCAAAGATGAGAATCTTGCGAATTTCTGTCATTTGGCTTTATCGAGAGGAAAAAGCTGGGTGACATATCATATCCGTGTAAGGTGGTTTACTACTATTGGGGAAGAAAATCTAAAAATATACATGTAACAGATGGCACACGATCATTTTCATTTAGAAAGAAAGAATGAACCACGAACTAAAAATTCACTGGCTGAGTATCTGAGTTTGATTCTCTTCAGTAAACTGATGGCAGCAAACAAGTTGAGGACATTTTATCAAACTTGTATATGTTATCAGAAAGGTGGGTTCTCCAGCAATTTGCCGCGGGATCTGAATCACTATGTAATGTATATGTATGTGGCATGATCAGGGCATAAAAAGTTCCACGTAAGTGAAATTAAGACTGGGAATACCTTAAAAGCCGGGACAGTGTCCTACTTATTTTTACAGTGTCCTACTTATTTTTACTTTCTCAGACTCTATCACAATGCCTGTTACACAGTAGGCCCACAATAAGTATTCGACTACATAAATAAATTTCCTAGATAACTGAGGTTTCCTCCTTGGATGCAAAACATTAAAAATATTGATAGGAATGTTTCTAAAATGTAAGTCAGGTTTTCTAAACAACACAATGACTATTATTTAACTCCTGATGACTTGGGTCATCATCATAAATAAGTTACTGGGTTATGTTGTAATACAGTGACTCTCAGGCACTACTGAGGTTTCTAGGGCCATTTATTTCTATATTCCTGTATTAAATGGTTATCAACTATTATACTTAAGCTCCTAAGCTCTGCATTTGCAGGTTTTTTTCAACTGTCTTTTAAAAAATTATTTATCAGTGCTTCATGTTACTGCCAACAAATCTGGCTTAAACTTCTCTCATCCTAATTTAAAGCACATATACATTAGAGGAGTACATGTACATTGAAAGAAATTGGTCCACATAAGGCCTTTTTCTATTTTGAAGTACTAGAGCATTTGTATATGGACTTTGTGGCCTCTGTTTAGACTCCTTTTGCTCTCTGCTGGATTCCAGGTTAATTTTCCTTCGGTATACAACAGATCATTTTTGTCTTTTTCTACAGTCGGCTAAAAGAGGAGGAAAGTTGTATTAGTGTCTAGTCCTCAAGTTTTTTGATACTATTCTTTCACAAAAGGCATTGAACTATTCCATCTTTCAACTTTAGGGTCTTTCAAAAGATTTGGGTATCTTTTTTAATGGTGGTGGAATGACTGGAAAAGGACAGTGATAATGATTCCACAACTTGAAGAATGTAATCAATGTCACTGAATTCTACCTATAGAAATTGCTGAGGTATATGTTTCATTATATGTATTTTTACCATAATTAAAAACGACCAAAAAACAGAATGATTGAAACTCATTTTTCTGCCTTAAGCATTCCAAGACATCATAACTTTAAATTTTTACTACTCTGTTACCAAGTGATTTTGCTTTTAAATTCAATTTTCTAGAATTCCTGTCCACAGAGGGTAGCAAAGTAACTGTTAAACCCAAATAGATGATAATACAAATTTATTTTGGAATTTGAAAAATATCTGACATTTAAAATGTTACTTATACTTAATTAAGTGTGTGTGAGATTTAGAATTCAATAGAGTTTAAGGCAAATCATAAAGCCACACTATGAAGCTGTGGGAGCCCTGGTGGCGCAATGGTTAGTTGCTCAGCTACTAACAGAAAGGTCGGTGGTTCGAACCCAGCCAGTGGTGCTGTGGGAGAAAAGACCTGGCGATCTACTCCTGTAAAGACTTTAGCCTAGGAAACCCTATGGGGCAGTTCTACTCTGTCCTACAGAGTCACTATGAGTCGGAATCAACTCGACAGCACACAGTAACAATACAAGAAGTTGTGACTACAGAAGAATCTGCCACTGGGTTCAACTCTTCCTGAAAGCTCACTCCATGTTGGGAATATACAGCATTAACTCTCTGCCTGTTGTAAAAATACCATACAACCCTTTCCCCTTTTAACTGAAATTTTCTCTGGAAGAGGTATATAAATACTGTTTTAATGAGAGGTTCCCCAACAGGATGCAAACTATATGCCAAACTGAAGTAGAAAGAGTAAGCACTACCAACAAGGATTAAAACCCTGTTCTTAGTAGAGAAGAGTAGTAATCAAAGGAAAAAAATACCTGAAAGCAAAATTTACCACAGATAAATGAGGATAATTCGTTCTTAGATAACTCAGTGACAATGGTCAATTAAAACTGTCTTACCAGTTTTATATTGTTTTAATTCACATTTCCTGTCATCCAGCTCTCCTTTCTCACTTTTATATTGAACATGTTGGTTAACATCTGATTCTTCATTAAGTCCGCATATTATCTGCCTCTCCACCCTATTCTCACTCCACATACAAATATGTAATTAAAGGAAGTGAGCAAGTGTCTTGGGTTTCTGGTGACTTCTGAATAAACACAGCTTGAAAATAAGAGACCAATCTTTGGATCAACCACCTGTCTGCCAGTTCGTCATACTGTGGTGGCTTGCAGGTTGCTGTAATGCCGGAAGCTATGCCACTGGTATTTCAAACGGCAGCAGGGTCACTGATGGTGGACAGGTTTCAGCGGAGCATGCAGACTAAGACAGACTAGAAATAAGGACTTAGTGATCTACTTCTGAAAAAAAAGGCCAGTGAAAACCTCATGAATAGCAGTGGAACATTATCTGATATAATGCCCAAAGATGAGCCCCTCAGGTTGGAAGGCACCGAAAATACGACTAGGGAAGAGCTGCCTCCTCAAAGGACAGTGGATCTTAATAACATGAATGGCGTCAAGCTTTTGGGACTGTCATTTGCTGATGTGGCACGACTCAAAAAGAGAAGAAACAGCTGCAAACATCCATTAGTAATCAGAATGTGGAATGTACGAAGCATGACTCTAGGAAAATTAGAAGTTGTCAAAAATAAAATGGAATGCTTGAAGACTGATATCCTAGGCATTAGTGAGCTGAAATGGACTGGTATTAGCTACTTTGAATCAGATAATCATACAGTCCAGTATGCTGGGAACGACAAATTGGAGAGGAAGGGTATTGCATTCATTGTCAAAAAGAACATTTCAAGATCCATGCGAAAGTACAATGCTGTCAGTGATAGGATAACATCCATATGCCTACAAGGAAGACCAGTTAATATGACTATTATTCAAATTTATGCACCAACTACTAATGCCAAAGATGAAAAAATTAAAGATTTTTACCTACTTCGGTGCTTGAAATTCATCAAACATGGAATCAAGACGTACCGACAATTACTGGTGAATGAAATATAACAGTTGGAAATGAAGAAGGATTAGTATTTGGAAAATACGGTGATAGAAATGACACTAGAGATCATTATGATAGAATTTTGTAAGACCAACAACCTATTTATTGGAAATACCTTTTTTCAACATGAATGGTGACTGTACACATGGACCTCACCAGATGGAATACACAGGAATCAAATCGACTACATTTATGGAAAGAGACGATGGAGAAGCTCAATATCATCAGTCAGAACACGGCCAGAGGCCAACTATGCAACAGATCATCAATTGCTCATATGCAAGTTCAAGGTGAAGCTGAAGAAACTTAAAAGAAATCCACCAGTGTCAAAGTACAACCTTGAGTATATGCTACCTGAATTTAGAGACCATTTAAAGAATAGACTTGATGGACTGAAAACTAATGAGTGAAGACCAGATGAGTTGTGAGATGACATCATACGTGAAGAAAGCAAAAGGTCATTAAAAAGACAGGAAAGAAAGAAAAGACCAAAATGGATGTCAGCAGAGATCCTGAAATTTGCTCTTGAACATAGCTAAAGCAAATGAAAGAAATGATGAAGTAAAAGAGCTGAACAGAAGATTTCAAAGGGATGCTCAAGAAGACAAAGTATTATAATAAGGGAGGAACACGCTTGGCATTTCTCAAGATGAAAGAAATGAAGAAAAAATTCAAGCCTCAAATTGCAATACTAAAGGATTCTATGGGCAAATGTATTGAATGACACAGGAAGCATCAAAAGAAGATGGAAGGGATACACAGAATCACTGTACCAAAAAGAACTGGTTGACGTCCAACCATTTCAGGAGGTAGCATATGATCAAGAACCAATGGTATTTAAGGAAGAAGTCTAAGCTGCACTGAAGGCACTGGCAAAAAACAAGGCTCCGGGAACTGACAGAATACTAATCAAGATGTTTTAACAATCGGATGCACCACTGAAAGAGTTCACTCGTCTATGCCAAGAAATTTGGAAGACAGTTACCTAGCCAAATGACTAGAAAGGATACATATTTGTGCCCACTACAAAGAAAAGTGATCCAACAGAATGCAGACATTATCGAACAATATCATTAATATCACACGCAAGTAAATTCTGCTGAAAATAATTAAAAAATAACTGCAGCAGTACATCAACAGGGAACTGCCAGAAACTGAAGCCATATTCACAACAGGATGTGAATGAGGGGTATCACTGCTGATGTCAGATGCATCCTGGCTGAAAGCAAAGAACAGTAGAAAGATGTTTCCTTGTGTTTTAATGACTATGCAAAGGCATTCAACTGTGTGGGGATCATAACAAATTATGGATAACATTGCAAAGAATGGGAATTCCAGAGCATTTAATTGTGCTCATGAGGAACCTGTACACAGACCAAGAGGCAGCTGTTCAAACAGAACAAGAGGATACTGCATGGTTTAAAAACAGAAAAGGTGTGCGTCAGTGTTGTATCCTTTCACCATACTTATTCAATCTGTATGCTGAGCAAATAATCTGAGAAGCTGGGCTATATGAAAAAGAACGTGGTATCACGATTGGCAGAAGACTCATTAACAGCCTGCGATATGCATATCACACAACCTTGCTTGCTGAAAGTGAAGAGGACTTGAAGCATTTACTGATGAAGATTAAAGACTACAGCCTTCGGTATTCACTATATCTCAACATAAAGAAAACAAAAATCCTCACAACTGGACCAAAAAGCAACATCATGATAAACAGAGAAAGGAATGAAGTTGAGGATTTCATTTTACCTGGATCCACAATCTACGCCCAAGAAGAAACAGTTAAGAAACCAAACGATGTATTGCACTGGGCAAATCTGTTGCAAAAGACTTCTTTAAAGTGTAAAAAACCAATGATGTCACTTTGAGGACTAAGGTGCACCTGACCCAACACATGGTATTTTCAATTGCCTCATATGCATGTGAAAGCTAAACAATGAATAAGAAGACCAAAGAATTGAAGCCTTTGAATTATGGTGTTGGTGAAGAATACTGAATATATCATTGACTGCCAGAAGAACAAACCAACCTGTCTTGGAAGAAGTACAGCCAGAATGCTCATTAGAAGCAAGGATGGTGAGACTTTGTTATCACATACCTTGGACATATTATCAGGAGGGACCAGTCCCTGGAGAAGGACATTATGCTTTGTAAAGTAGAGGGTCAGCAAAAAAGAGGAACACCCTCAACGAGATGGTCTGACACAGTGGCTGCAACAATGGGCTCAAACATAGCAACGATTGTTAGGATGGTGCAGGACAGGCAGTGTTTCGTTCTGTTGTACACAGGGTCACTATGAGTCGGAACCAGCTCAATGGCACCTAACAACAACAATCTTTGTATCCCTACCAAATGCCTGCTACTACACATAGCACATTGAAGACATTCAGAAAGTATCTGCTGAACGAATAAGACCTGAATCTGTAACTAAGTGAAGTAAGTAAATTTATGTCATCCATCGTGCAGGGTTTCCAAAATGTCATTTTAACATTAAAATGCTCTGGCTATATATGACTATTTAGAGACAAAATGACTTTCTTCCCCACAGCTGGGAGAGTTTTCCATTTTGTTAACCATTAAATGGTTTATCAGAAGATCTGGAATAAGAAAACATAATGATACTAAAAAAAACCCCTTAATTTTCAGGATAATTTAGAGCCTATTATAATCATAAACCACCCACACGTCTGTCAGTTTGTCTTACTATGGAGACTTGCGTGTTGCTGTGATGCTGGAAGCTATGCCACTGGTATTCAAATACTAGCAAGGGTCACCCACGTTGGACAGGTTTCAGCGGCGCTTCCAGACTCAGACAGATTAGGAAGAGCGGCCCAGTGGTCTACTCTTGAAAAGAATTAGTCAGAGAAAACTTTAGGAATAGCAGCGGAACACTGTCTGATATAGTGCCGGATGGTAAGCCCCTTAGGTTGGAAGGCACTCAAAATACGACTGGGTGGGGAAAAGTTGCTTCCTCAAAGCAGAGATGACCTTAATGACATGGATGGAGCCAAGCTATCGGGATCTTCATTTGCTGATGTGGAACGACTCAAAATGAGAAGAAACAGCTGCAAACATCCATTCATAATCAGTACGTGGAAGAACCCTGAGAGCAGCTCGAGAAAAACAAATAGCCACATACAGAGGGGAAACAATACGACTAAGCTCTTATTACTTGGCAGAAACCATGCAGGCAAGAAGGCAATGGGATGACATATACAACACCTTGACAGAAAAAAATTTCCAGCCAAGAATAACATATCCTGCAAAACTCTTGTTCAAGCATGATGATATTACGACATTTCCAGATAAACAGAAATTAAGGGACTACGTAAAAACGAAACCAAACTTACAAGAATTATTAAAGGGAGTCCTTCAGTCTGAGAACAAACAACATCAGACAACAGCCTGAATCTAGGATGCAAGATTGTACCAGCCAGATACCAAACTAGGAAATGAACTCTCAAGGACTATCCAAAACCAAAAGAACTACAACAGGGAACCAGAGAGGTTAATCTGTAAATGACCAAAACATCAGAACAACAAAAGAGGGAATAAATGGTGTAGGTCTAGAACCTTCTAATGGAGAGGAAGGCAAGGCGATGCCAACTAATAATAGACTGGTTCAAAACTCAGAAGATAAGGGTAAATTTCAAGGTAACCACAAAGAAAGTTAACAAACCTACTCATCAAAATAAAGAAGAAAAACATAAAATCTCAGTAAAAACAAAAATTTACAAAAACAAAAGACATGGAAAAAAAAAAACCACAAACAAAAGGAATTCAGCACAGAAGAGGAATACAGAAAATGTCAGCACCACAAAAAAAAGCACTACAAAATGACAGCAATAAACTCATACCTAACAATAATTACACTGAATGTAAATGGCCTAAATGCACCCATAAAGAGATGGATGGTGACAGAATGGATAAAAACAAAAAAAAAAGATCCATCAACATGATGCCTACAAGAGAGACACCTCAGAAACAAAGACATAAATTTATTAAAAATCAAAGGATGGGAAAAACTATATCAAGCAAACATCTACCAAAAAAGAGCAGCAGTGGCAATACTAATCTGAGATAAAATAGACTTTAAAACAAAATTCACCATAAAAGACAAAGAAGAACACTACGTAATGATTAAAGGGACAATCCATCATGAAGACATAACCATAATAAACATCTACACACTCAATGACAGGGCTCCAAAATACATAAAACAAACTTTAACAGCACAGAAAAGAGAAATTGACAGTTCGATAATAGTAGGAGACTTTAACACACCACTAGGTAAAGGGCAAAACATCTAGAAAGAAACTCAATAAAGATACAGAAGACCTAAAGGGCACAATCAGCCAGCCTGACCTCACAGACAGATATAGAACACTCCACCCAACAGCTGCGAAGTACACATTCCTTTCCAACGTGCATGGAACGTTCTCCAGAATAGGCCACATCTTAGGCCATAGAGAGCAACCCTTAACAAAATCCAAAACACTGAGATAACACAAAGTATCTTCTCCGACCACAATGCCATCAAGATGGAAATCAACAACAGGAAGAGCAAGGAAAAAAAAAATCAATTACAAGGAAACTGAATAACATCCTGTTTGAAAACCACTAGATAATAGAAGAAATCAGAGATGGAATCAACAAATTCCTAGAATCAAATGAGAATGAAAACACTTCATACCAAAACCTTTGGGACACAGCAAAGGCAGTCCTCAGAGGGCAATTTATAGCAATAGACGCACCTATCAAAAAAGAAAGGGACAAAATCAAAATATTAACTACACAACTCAAACACATACAGAACAGCAAAAAAAGCCCACAGCCACCAGAAGAAAGGAAATAATAAAGAGCAGAGCAGAAATAAATGAAACAGAGACTAGAAAAACAACAGAAAGAATCAACAAAAGTTGGTACTTCAAAAGGATCAACAAAATCAACAAATCACTGGCCAAATCAACAAAAGAAAAACAGGAGAGGACGCATATAACCCAAATAAGAAATGAAATGGGGGACATTATAACAGACACAACTGAAAAAAAAAAAAGGATCATAACAGAGTATTATGAAAATCTATACTCCAAAATTTGAAAACCTAGAGGAAATGGATAAATTTCTAGAAACACACTACCTACCCAAACTAATGAAAAGTGATGTTGAAAATCTGAACAGACCCATAACAAGACAAGATATTGAAAAGGTAATAAAAAAAAATTTTCAACAAAAAAAAGCCCTGGCCCAGATGGCTTCACTGGAGAATTTTACCAAACATTTAGAGAAAAGCTCACACCAGTACTACTCAAACTATTTCAGAAAATACAAAAGGAAGGGACACTTCCAAAATCATTTTATGAAGCCAGCATAACCCTGATACCAAAACAGGGCAAAGACACCACAAGAAGAGAAAATTATACACCAATATCTCTCATGAATATAGATGCAAAAATTCTCAAAAAAATTCTAGCCAACAGAATTCAGCATCATATCAAAAAAAAAAAAAAAAAAAAAAACCACACCAAGACCAAGAAGGATTCGTATCAGGTATGGAAGGATGGTTCAACGTTAGAAAATCAATCTTGTAATCTACCACATAAATAAAAGGAAAGAATCACATGATCATCTCAATCGATACAGAAAAGGCATCTAACAAAGTCCAACACCCATTCCTGATAAAAATTCTCAATAAAATAGGTAAAGAAGGGAAATTTCTAAACATAATAAAAGGCATTGACGCAAAACCAACAGCCAATATCATTCTTAATGGAGAGCGGCTGAAAACACTCCCCTTGAGAACAGGAACAAGACAAGGATGCCCTTTATCACCACTCCTATTTAACACTGTGCTGGTAGTCCTAGCTAGACCAATAAGGCAAGAAAAATAAATAAAGGGCATCCAAATTGGTAATCAAGATGTTAAACTGGCCCTATTTTGCAGATGATATGATACTATACATAGAAAACCCAAAAGATTCCACAAGAAAACTACTGGAACTAATAGAAAGATTCAGCACAGTAGCAGGATACAAGACAAACACACAAAAGCAGTTGGATTCCTATACACCGATAAAGAGAACAGTGAAAAGGAAATCAGGAAAACAATATCATTTATAATAGCCCCTAAAAAGAGAAATTACTTAAGAATAAATCTAACCAGAAATGTAAAAGACCTATGCAAAGAAAACTACAAAACACCACCGCAAGAAACCCAAAGAGATCTATTTGAATAGAAACACATACCATTCTCATAGATAGGTAGACTCAACATTGTGAAAATGACAATTCTACCCAAAGCAATTTACAAATACAATGAAATCTCGATCCAAATACCACCAACATTCTTTAAAGAGATGGAAAAACTAACCATTAACTTTATATGGAAAGGGAAGAAGCCCTGGATAAGTAAAGTACTAGTGAAGAAGAATAAAGTAGGAGGACTTGAACTACCTGACCTCAGAACCTATTGTACAGCTATGGTAGTCAAAACAGCCTGGTACTGGAAAAACAACAGATACACTGACCAATGGAACAGAATTGAGAACCCACATGTAAATCAATCCAACTACAGTCACCTAATCTTTCACGAGGGCTCAAAGTCAATCAAATGGGGAAAAGACAGTCTTTTTAACAAATGGTGCTGGCAAAACTGGATGTCAACCTGCAAAAAAAAGAAACAGGACCCATACCTCACACCATACACAAAAACTAATTCAAAATGGTTCAAAGACCTAAATATAAAGTCAAAAACTATAAAGTTCATAGAAGAAAAAATAGGTTCAATGCTAGAGGCCCTAATACATGACATTAGCAGGATACAAACCATAACCAACACATGAACTCCAGAAGATAAGCTGGATAACTGGGATCTTGTAAAAATTAAACACTTATGCTCATCAAAAGACTTCACCACAAGGGTAAAAAGAGAAGCTACTGATCTGGGAACAAATTTTGGGCCATTACAAATCAGACAAAGGTCAAATCTCTAAAATCAACAAGAAAATCCAACACCTCTACAACAAAAAGACAAATAACCCAATTAAAAAATGGGCAGAGGAAATGAACAGACACTTCACCAAAGAAGACATTCAAGCGGCCAACAGACAAATCAGGAAATGCTCACGATCACTAGTCATTAGAGAAATGCAAATTAAAACCACAATGAGATGCCATCTCACCCTGGCATTACTGGCACGAATCAAAAACACTGGAAATAACAAATGCTGGAGAGGCTGCAGAGAGATCGGAACTCTTATGCACTGCTGGTGGGAATGCAAAATGATACAACCATTTTGGAAAATGATATGGTGCTTCCTTAGAAAGCTAGAAATAGAAATACCATATGATCCAGCAATCCCACTCCTAGGAATATATCCTAGAGAAATAAGAACCATCACATGAATAGACACATGCACACCCATGTTCATGGCAGCATTGTTCATAATAGCAAAAAGATGGAAACAATGTAGGTGCCCATCAACAGATGAATGGATAAACAAACTATGGTACATACACACAATGGAGTACTACACAACCATAAAGAACAATGATGAATCTGCAAAGCATCTCATAACATGGATGTATCTGGAGATCATTATTCCAATAAGCCAATCACAAAAGGACAAATATTGTCTGAGAGCATGACTGTAAAAACTCATGAAAAGCTTTACACACAAAAAGAAACAATCTTTGATGGTTACGAGGGAGCGGAGGAGTGGTGGGGAATACTAAATAGACAATAGAAAAAAGGTAACTTTGGTGAAGCGTAAGACAGTACACAATACTGGGGAAGCCAGCACAACTTCCATAAGGCAAGGTCATGAAAGCTACACAGACACATCCAAACTCCTGAGGGACTGAACTGCTGGGCTGAGGGCTGTGAGGACCATGGTCTAGCGGAACATCTGGTGCAACTGGCATAATATTGTTTATAAAGAAAATGTTCAACATTCTACCTTGGTGAGTAGTGTCTGGGGTCTTAAATGCCTGTGAGCCGCCATCTAAGATACTCCACTGGTCTCACCCCTTCTGGAGCAAGAGAGAATGAAGAAAACAAGACAGAAGGGAAAGATTAGTCCGAAGGACTAATGGACCACAACTACCCCGGTCTCCACCAGATTGAGTCCAGTACAACTAGATGGTGTCCAGCTGCCACCACTGACTGCTCTGACACGGATTACGATAGAGGGTCCTGGACAGAGCTGGAGAAAAATGTACAACAAAATTCTAACACACAAAAAAAGACCGGGGTAGAGCCAAGATGGTGGTGTAGTAAGATGCTTCCTATGTCCCTCTTACAACAAAGACCTGGAAAAACAAGTGATTTGATTCATATGAATATCTAGGAGCCCTGAACAAGGCAAAGTTGAGGAATCGGACTGAGTGACCGGGGGAGAGGGAGACAGTTCAGAAGAAGCCAGCCGCACCACAGCAGCGGCGGCGGGATGGCAACTCTTCAGCTGCACCAGCAACTTCCCAGCCGCGCCGGGTCGGCAGTGAAGCAGGCAAACAGCTGTGTGCACACTCAGAAAGCAGGTTCCACATCGAGAGAGATCCGGCAGCAGAGATTCTGCTTGGACACTCTGAA
>NW_004443961.1:5548003-5549082 GCF_000243295.1 Trichechus manatus latirostris
TGGATAAAAAAGCATGATCCATCTATATGCTGCCTACAAGAGACGCACCTTAAAGACACAAACAGGCTAAAACTCAAAGGATGGAAAAAATATATCAAGCAAACAACACTCAAAAATGAGCAGGAGTTGCAACATTAATCGCCGACAAAACAGACTTTAAAGTAAAATCCACCACAAAGGATAAGGAACGGCACTATATAATGATTAAAGGGTCAATACACCAGGAGGACATTAACTATAATAAATATTTATGCACCCAACGACAGGGCTCCAAAATACATAAAACAAATTCTAACAGCTCTGAAGAGAGAGAGACAGCTCCACCTTAGTAGCAGGAGACTTCAACACGCCACTTTCGGTGAAGGACAGAACATCCAGAAAGAAGCTCAACAAAGACACGGTAGAGCTAAATGCTACAATCAACCAACTTGATCTCATAGACATATACCAAACACTGCACGCAACAGCAGCCAAATATACTTTCTCTTCCAACCACACGGAACATTCTCCAGAACAGACCACATACTAGGCCATAAAGCAAGCCTTAATAAAATCCAAAGCATCGAAATATTACAAAGCATCTTTTCTGACCATAAAGCCATAAAAGTGGAAATCAACAACACCAAAAGCAAGGAAAAAAAATCAAACATATGAAAACTGAACCACACCTTGCTCTAAAACTACTGGGTTATAGAAGAAATTAAGGATGGAATAAAGAAATTCATAGAATGAAATGACAATGAAAACAGATTCTATCAGAACTTTTAAGACACAACAAAAGCAGTGCTCAGAGGTCAGTTTACAACAATAAATGCACACATCCAAAAAGAAGAAAGGGCCATAATCAAAGCATTAACCCTCCCACTGGAACAAGTAGAAAGAGAGCAGCAAAACGAGCCCACAGGTGCCAGAAGGAAGGAAATAGTAAGAATTAGAGCAGAATGAAATGAAATAGAGAATAGAAAAACAACTGAAAGAGTTAACAAGTCCAAAAGCTGGTTCTTTGAAAAGATCAACAAAATTGATAAACCATTGGCCAAACTGACAAAAGAAAAACAGAAGAAGCAGATAACCCGTGT
>NW_004443961.1:5552113-5593609 GCF_000243295.1 Trichechus manatus latirostris
CAACAGAGGGTCCCTGATGGAACAGTAGAAAGATGGGGTGCAGAACTCAAATTCTAGTAAGAAGACCAGACTTAATGGTCTGATTTAGACTGGCAGAACCCCGGAAAGCATGGCCTCTGGATTCTCTATCAGCCCAAACTAAAAGAATTTCCAAGGCCAACTCTTCAGACAGTGATTGGACCAGACTGTGGGACATAAAGTGATACTAGTGAAGATTGTGCCTCTTAGTCAAGTAGATACAAGAGACCAAAAGGGCAGCTTCTATCCGGAGGGGAGATGGGAAGGCAGACAGAATTCGAAGCTGGCTGAATGGTCATGGGGAATCAGGGGCAGAAAGGAGGAATGTGCTGTTGCAGAATGGGGTAAGCAATTATGGTCTCATAACAGTGTATGTAAAAAAAAAAAACCTGTACGGGAGACTAACTTGAAATGTAAACTTCATTTAATTACAATTAAAAAAAAAAAAAAAGATCAGTTACTGGCCTGACAGAGATTGGAGAAACCCCGAGAGTATGGCCCCCAGACACCCTTTTAGCTCAGTAAATGAAGTCACTCCCAAGGTGTACCCTTCAGCTAAAGATTAGGCAGGCCCATAAAACAAAACGAGACTAAGGGGACCCAACAGCCCAGGAACAAGAAACAGAAGGCAGGAGGGGACAGGAAAACAGGTAATACAGAACTCAAGGTTGAGAAGGGAGAGGGTTGTTAACCAATGTCATAGAACAATATGTGTACTAACTGTTGAATGAGAAACTAGTTTGTCCCACAAACTTTCATCTAAAGTACAATAAAAAACAATAATAATCGAAACATGGAATGTATGACGTATGAATCTAGGAAAACTGGAAATCGTCAAAAATGAAATGGAACACATGAACATTGATATCCTAGGCATTAGTGAGCTGAAATGGACTGGTGTCGGCCATTTTGAATTGGACAATCATACGGTTTACTATGCTGGGAATGACAAACTGAAGAGGAACGGAATTGCATTCATCATCAAAAAGAACACTTCAAATTCTATTCTGAAGTATAATGCTGTCAGCGATAGGACAATATCCATACACCTACAAGGAAGACCAGTTAATACGACCATTATTCAAATTTACTCACAAACCACTAAGGCCAAAGATGAAGAAATTGAAGCTTTTACCAACTTCTGCAGTCTGAAATTGATCGAATATGCAATCAGGACGCATTGTTAATTACTAATGCAAAAGTTGGAGACAAAGAAGACAGATCGGCAGTTGGAAAATATGGCCTTGTTGACAGAAACGACACTGGAGATCACATGATAGAATTTTGTAAGAACAACGTCTTCTTCATTGCTAATACCTTTTTTCACCAACATAAACGGCAATTACACACGTAGACCTCGCTAGATGGAATACATAGGAATCAAACTGACTACATCTGTGGAAAGACACGATGGAAAAGCTCAATATCATCAGTCAGAACAAGGCCAGGGGCAGACTGTGGAAAAGACCATCAATTGCTCATACGCAAGTTCAAGTTGAAACTAAAGAAAATTAGAACAAGTGCACAAGAGTCAAAGTACAACCTTGAGCATATCCCACCTGAATTTAGAGATCATCTCAAGAACAGATTTGACACACTGAACACTAATGAGCAGACGAGTTGTGGAATGACACCAAGGACATCATACATGAAGAAAGCAAGAGGTCATTAAAAAGACAGGAAAGAAAGAAAACACCAAAATGGCTATCAGAAGACTCTGAAACTTGCTCCTGAACGTTGAGTAGCTGAAGTGAAAGCAAAAAACGCTGAAGTAAAAGAGCTGAATGGACGAGTTGAAAGGGCAGCCCAAGAAGACAAAGTATTATAATGACATGTGCAAAGACCTGGAGGTTGGAAACTTAAAGTGAAGAACACACTCTGCGTTTCTCAAGCTGAAAGAACTGAAGAAAAAATTCAAGCCTCGAGTTGGAATACTGAAGGATTCTACGGGGAAAATATTAAACAATGCAGTAGGAAGCATTAAAAGAAGATGGAAGGAATACACAGAGTCACTACACCAAAAAGAATTGGTCGACGTTCAACCATTTCAGGAGGTAGTATATGATCAGGAAGTGACGGTACTGAAGGAAGAAGTCCAAGCTGCACTGAAGGCACTGGCAAAAAACAAGGCTCCAAGAATTGATGGATTAACAATTGAGATGTTTCAACTAATGGATGCAGCAATGGAAGTGCTCACAAAGAAGATGGATTGGTAGTTGGAAAATATGGCCTTGGTGATAGAAACAATACCAGAGATCACATGATAGAATTTTGCAGGAAGACTCATTAAAATTCGTCCATGCCAAGAAGTTCGGAAAGATAGTTACCTGGCCAACCGACTGGAAGAGATCCATATTTATGACTATTCCAAAGAAAGGTGATCCAACTAAATGTGGAAATTATGGAACAATATCATTAATATCCTATGCAAACAAAATTTTACTGAAGATTGTTCAAAAGCTGCTGCAGCTGCATGTCGACAGGGAACTGCGAGAAATTCAAGCTGGATTCAGAAGAGGACGTGGACTAGAGATATCATAACTGATGTCAGATGGATCCTGGCTGAAAGCACAGAATACAAGAAAGATGTTTACCTGTGTTTTATTAACTATGCAAAGAAATTTGATTGTGTGGATCGTAACAAATTATGGATAACACTGCGAAGAATGGGAATTCCAGAACACTTAATTGTGCTCATGAGGAACCTGTACACAGATCAAGCGGCGGTCACTGGAAGAAAGCAAGGGGATGCTGTGTAGTTTAAAGTCAGGAAAGGTGTGCATCAGGGTTGTATCCTTTCACCATACTTCTTCAACCTATATGCTGAGCAAATAATCTGAGAAGCTGGACTATATGAGGAAGAACAGGGCATCAGGATTGGAGGAAGACTCATTAACCACCTGAGGTATGCAGATGACACAACCTTGCTTGCTGAAAGTGAAGAGGACCTGAAGCACTTACCGGTGAGGATTAAAGACTACACCCTTCAGTATGGATTACACCTCAACATAAAGAAAACAAAAATCCTCACAACTGGACCAATAAGCAACATCATGATAAACGGAGAATAGTCTGAAGTTGTCAAGGATTTCATTTTACTTGGATCCACAGTCAACACCCATGGAAGCAGCAATCAAGACATCAAAAGACACATTACACTGGGCAAATCTGCTGCGAAAGACCTCTTTGAAGTGTTCAAAAGCAAAGATGTCACCTTGAAGACTAAGGTGCGCCTGATCCAATCCATGGTGTTTTCAATCGCCTCATATGCATTCAAAAGCTGGATGATGAATAAGGAAGAGCAAAGAATTAATGCCTTTGAGTTGTGGTGTTGGTGGAGAATACTGAATATAACATGGACTGCCAAAAAACCAACAAGTCTGTCTTGGAAGAAGTACAACCAGAATGCTCCTTGGGGGCAAGGATGGCAAGACCACGTCTCACATACTTTGGACATGTTATTAGGAGGGATCATTCCCCGGAGAAGGACATAATGCTTTAGTAAAGGGCCAACGAAAAAGAGGAAGTCCCTCAACAAGATGGACTGACAGTGAGGCTGCAACAATGGGCTCAAGTGTAACAATGATTACAAGGATGGTGCAGGACCATACAGTGTTTCATTCTGTTGTACACAGTGTTGCTTTGAGTCAGAACTGACTCGATGGCACCTAACAACAACAACATAATCATGTCTATAATCAAAGATATTAAGTAAACTTAACCAGGGCTTACTGAGGATTCTGAATGTAAAATAAGAGTTTATACTCTAAAACAGCTGGCTATAAAAGAATTCTGACTCAATGACTCACAATGGTAAAATGGGATACAGAATGGAGCACAGAGGGAAAAAATGCTGTTAATCCTTCATTCAAATAGAGTAAAATTTCTGTCACAGGTAAGAAAATAAGATTAACACAATTTCTTTGCCATCTATCAGGCTTTTATTATATGCAGTTTTTTGAGTCCACATACATCCATGTAATAAATGAAATTTTGTAACATGATTTGGCTGTTTTTCCATTAACCTATGTATATTCATTACTGTATCTTGACTTTTTAAGAATGTATCATATTTCTAAACATGAATAAAGAAAATACATATACAACCATGTTATTTGTAACTTCTGCATATCCTATATTAAGGATTAAAAGGTAAATGGTAAACCTATGTAAGAGGGCATAAAATGGACTGAAGATAAGCTGAGACAGATCTGAAGCTAAGGTCAAGAATCTTTCTTAATTATCTGATGGAATCATAAAGGGTAAAAGTTAACACTGACATTCACAAGTTCCAACACTGAATGAGAAGTAACAATGCAATAAAATACTCTCAATTGTGGGATCTGGTATATGAATTAACTGAATTCTAACTTTTAAACCAAGAATTTGCTCTCTTCCTGTAGTAAGCTGACAGCAGCAGACAGAAAGAATTGGCCCCTTAGCAAATATATGGTTATACCAGGGATTTTTGACCTCAGCACTACTGACATTTGGGACTATTGTTGTAGTGGGTTGTCCTTTACATGGCAGGATCCTTACAATGTAGGCTGTTTAGCAGCATCTCAGGCCTCTATCCACTAAATGCCATTATCATCTGCCTGTGACAACCAAAAATATCTCCAGACATTGTCAAATGTCCCCTGTAGGGCAAAACTGTCAGAGATTGATAACTGCTGGTTTATTCAGAACTCTGACCAAAAAGTGGAGTGTCACCACCTCTGATCTAAGCTTCTGACTTCTCTAACATTTGGTCTAACTGATGTATAGCCTTTGGTTAGGCAAGTAACATTAAGTATTGTTATTATTATTATTGCATCACTGGAGCCCTGGTGGCGCAGTGGTTAAGAGCTCAGCTGCCAATCAAAAGGTCGGCAGTTCAAATCCCCTAGCCACTCCTTGGAAACCCTATGGGGCAGTTCTACTCTGTCCCATAGGGTTGCTACGAGTCCGAACTGACTCAACGGCAACAGGTTTGGTTTGGTTTTGGGGAGCTCTGGTAGCGCAGTTGTTAAGTACTAACCAGAAGGTTGGAGGTTCGAACCTATCAGCTGCTCAATGGGAGAAAGATGTGACAGTGTGCTTCCATAAAGATTTATAGCCTTGAAAACCCTATAGGGTAATTCTACTCTGTCCTATAGGGTTGCTATGAGTCAGAATTGACTCAATGGCAGTGAGTTTTTTTTAACAATGAATTTAAATTACTTTAAGAACAAATAGATAAATTTCATTCATTACTTAAAATTATTTTCCAATTCTTTTTAACATGACTTTTCACATACTGTAATCATTATGCACATATTATTTAGTATACAGTCATGCATCGCTTAATGTCCACGACATGTTCTGTGAAGTAGGATGTTATGTGATTTGGATGTTGTGTGAACACTGTGCCAAATCAGGCCCCTGGAGGCCACTGTCCCAATGCCCAGGGTGGCCTGGAGGGCAGGGCCCATGAAACTTAAGGGCATGGAGACACCCAGGGCCCAGGGGAGGCCAGTGCAGTCAGCAGAGGTTATATACAACCAAACCCTCTGGCTTTCCAAAAGGACCAGGTAAGTTTCCTTTTGTGTTGTGTTTGATCCAGTTCTCCCAATATAGGTCCCATTCTCTGATCAGGAATTCTGAACTTAATTATAACCTTACGGGACCACAGACGTATATGCGGTCAGATGTTGCCCGAACAGACGTTATGTGGCACATGACTATATTTTCAAAACTTAACATTCTACAAATACTTCCATCTAGTGGTCATGGTCTACAAATACTTCTCTTTACCACTTGTATGATATACCACAAGGAGCCCTGGTGGCACAACTAGGCTGCTAAACAAAAAGTTGGTGGTCTGGACCTATCCAGCGGCTCCATGGGAGAAAGACCTGGCGATCTGTTCCTGTAAAGATAATAGCCTAAAAACTCTATGGGGCAGTTCTACTGTCACATGGGGTCACTACAGGTCAAAACTGAGTCAAATGGTACTCAACAACAACAACATACCACTGCATTAATACTGTTTGCTCAGTCATCTCCTTACTGTTCGACATATGTATGCACTGTTTCCAAATTTCCACAATTAGATGTAGTCTGACAAATATACCTTTCTGTAAATTATTTTTGATGGGGAGTCAGGGGGAATAAAAGTTAATTCCCAAACAGGATTACTAGATGAAAGGGCACGGGCAGTTTTATAGCTTTTCCTACATACTAATTATGAAATTCTTCAGAAATATAATTGAAGTCTGCTTAAATCCTGCTCAGTACTGAGGTGCTTAACTGCTAAAAGATGTATTAGAAAAGATATATAGTCTTTCTTTTAAAAATTTTAGTTTATCTATATTGACAGACTACCAATTATCATGATATAACACAGATAAGGTTTCTTTTCTTATGAATAACATCTTTTCCTTTTTATCCATTTTTCACTTTTCGTTATACCCAATTTCTACAGAGATCTTTCCTTACTGAAGAAAACTGAAACCCTCTTGAAAATCTGAATATAAAGCATAAGAAAATTAAGCAGACAAGAGGAAAATGAGTTTACATAAAAAAACTCAGAAATATATCCACTTCTATATGTGCCTGGCAAAATCTTCCGATTTTGATTATTTAAAAAGCAATAATATCAAAAAACTTTCAAACATAATAGGACCAGGCAAATTTATCAATATTTCAGCTCTGTCTTTCTAGAAAACCAATAACAAATTTCTAGACTAAAAAGTATTATTTTCCAAATAATAAAGCAAAATAAAAATTCTACCTCGAATAAAATCCACAAAAAATAAAAACAAACTCTGTGATTAGTCCTTTAGATCACTGAAGACTCTTAAGGTCTAAATAATGACAAGAAAGACAAAATTAAGGGACTTTGTCAGACTACGTACTTCTATTTATCTCAAGCAGAGGTCTCACTTTCAGTGAATCTCAGGCACTTTGGTATAGCTCTGCACAATCTAAAGGATTTGGAGCCTTTTTTGAGTAAGCCTCTAAATGAAGTAATGGAATCAAGTGAGCTAGAATAAACTTGAGAAAATTATTTTCTCTCCTCACATTGTAAATCATAAACAGAGTGAGCTGTATTGCAAAACCTCTAGACTTTTCAAAGACTGTAAATCTTCCAATACAACAAATAGCTTACTAGTAAGAGGTTAAGAAGGAAGTTTAAAAAAGAAAAGCTTTTCTAAATGGTATGTTGACACCCGTGAGGAAATGGGATAATTCTTCCTTACTGTTTTAGCAGGAAAAATTATCTGGAAAGGCCCTGCAGAGAAGGGGTCCCCTGAAGCAATTAGGTGTTTATAGGCATTCATGTTAACTGCTCACCTATATCTATATAATTTCTGTCTTTAGTAACGACACTTATCACAATCAAATGTTTACATGGGCTATATTCTCTTTGTTATTGGAGACATTATTATAGATAAAAAAGCTGGTGATGAGTAACAGTTTTTTTTTTAAAATAATATTTTATTGTGTTTTTGGTGAAAGTTTACACAACAAATTAGGTTCTCATTTAACAATTTCTATACCTATTGTTCAGTGACACTGGTTACGTGTTTCACAATGTATTAACATTTCGATTATGTCCGTTCTGGTTGTTCTATTTCCATTAGTCTAGTTTCCTTGTCCTCCCTTAACCTTCTCATCTTTGCTTTAGGATAAATGTTGACCATTTGGTCTCATAAAGATGATTTTTTAAAAGGACACAGTACTCACGGGTGATATTGTTTATTTTTTGAGCCAGTCTGTTATTTAACTGAAAGTTTACCTCTGGGAGTGGTTTCAGTGCCAAGTTTAAAGGGTATACCTGGGTGACAGTCTCGGGGGTTCCTCTACTCTCTACCACTCCAGTTAAGTCTGGTCTTTTTATGATTAGCAATAGTTTTTATTCTAAATACAATTTCAGATTTGACAATGATATCCTCTTATGAAGATTAATATTTCATTTGTCTGGTAATAGAGAAGGAAGCCCATAAAGCACGGAATCAGTCAAAATCCTATTACCAAGTTCATGCATTTCATTATTAAGAAAGTCCCTGACGTCCTAATAAGTATGGTCCAATTTTAATAAGTATGACTACTTGCTTTCTTAATTCACAACATACCAGTAGGGCAAGTACATGGACACACACAGGAAATGACAGCTGACAAACTGCTGGACAAAGAAGAAACAGAACGAAAGCAAAGAACAAATAAAAAATCTTTAAAATAAAATAAAGGCCTTTTGATGAAAGTTTAAATAAATCTATTGACTTAGATACTAATAGATTTTTAGGGTCCTGAAGACCCTTGAATCATCAAGAAAGGGTTAAATTGTTTTTAGTATAGAGGCAGGGAAGTTTTCCATCAAATGATTAAAATAAGGGTTTTAATATTGAAGGTTTAAGTCTCAGTTATCTAGAAAATTCAGTTAAGTGGAACATCTTATTCCCAAATGATGGCAGACATATACACTGATATTAAAAAGAAACATAAATATTCAGTAAGGTTAATTCCTACAACCAATATCTATGACATTCAATATTAGCTTTTGTCAAAAATAAGGAATGATCCTGAGATAACAAATTATTTCCTTTATGCTATGTGCCCATTTCATTGGTTGCGATAATTTGTTTATGAGAACAACCTTTTAGGCAGTTTAAATGAAAGGAAAATAGCCTATATGTTGGTAATTTCAGTAAGATTATGCCCACTAAGTACAGCTCCGAAAACTTCTATTTTCTTCAAGAGTAGATTTTCTGATTAAACATGGGTTACAGGGTCAAGTATTTGTAGTTCATGGCTTCTTCTACTTCTCTTCTACTTCTTCCTGTTCTATTCCCGTGACTCGAGGGCCATCCCCATTTCCTTATTTATTCTAATGACCAATTAACTCATTTTATGAGAAATTCAGGAAAGAAACAGAATTTAAGGGGGAAGTGAAGCCAAATGTTTAAACCTAATATCACCAATGGAAGTGAAGTGGATGGCTTTACAGAAAACCCCAGGATGCTTCCACAAGTCTTTTTCTGTAAGAACACACACCACAAGTAAGTACTTAAATCAGTTATGCTTAAAATTATGCATTAAAAGCAAACAAAATCCTAATTTAAAATATGGAACAAATTAAGATGCATGAACTATTTTTAATTGCAGCATAAAAAGCAATTACAAATTTATTTAACAGAATTCTGTTTAAAGTCATGAAATAAGGACTAAAAACAGCTTCTGCAATAAAATATAAATTGCACCCTGATGGAAAGACTATTCTTTCCTATTAAAGAACAGGATCAGTCCTTTATTAGTATATAACATCAAATACACTTAAACTTTTGGCTGAGGAGAAAATATTCTAATATAAATGTTGTTTGAAGAATATATCACAGAGGTAAATTTTAATACAACACTTAGTGTGTTTCACATCAAGCGGTTTCCCATATAGCTGAAGTATGTATATGACAACAAAGGCTTTAGAGTTTTTAATGCAAACATTTATAAAATTTACTATACAGTTTTCTGCATTCTCAGATTATAAACTAAACATAATTTTCTCAATAATGATGGTCCTCATTATGAACACTATTCTATCTCTTCAACTATAGTGATACTCTCAGGGGTATCACATGAGATACTTCTGAAATGCCTAATGCTGTTTTACCTCCAGTATTAAACACCTCAGAAGGTTGTGCTTCTACAGTACTTCAGTCTCCTCCCTTCAGAGTGCTACCAATATGTCTTCCCCAACAGCATACAAAATGGCTACTATCAATCTGCTGATATCACGCCTGCTGAATCACTAACCTTATTTATACACAATTCTAGATTAGTAGACTCTGAGCAAAGACCTAAAAGTGGCTTCATGACACCTTCAGGCATAAAACAAACAGGGGTTTTATGACGATTATCGATTTTCTTCAATGCTCAAAGCCTTCCCCATTTATTTATGGGTGTGTAATTGTGTATCAAATCTGTAACATAACCAAGCTATAAATGCCAGTTAAACGGGTGTTAGTTATTAAATACCTAACATAACTGAGTGTTTTACCAAGTGTTGAGTGAATAAATATGCCCTTATATTCTAGTCTCAAGAACAATTAAAAAAAACTGGAAAATAAAAGTGAAGATTAATTATGAATTTAGAATATATAGTAAAAGTTAAAAAAAACTTTTCAGCTGATAAAGGTTCTTAAAAAAGTCATATTGCTAAGTATGGTTCAAAAATATCTGGGGCAAGATTAAACAATTTACATCTGTTATTATGTCACATCTAATTAAGTTTTTAAGTTACTAAGCAACGAACTTCCATTAAAAGCATATAATCATTACTTAAGAATATTTGCAAGGTAAGCATTACCCAAAACTACCAGTTAGAAAACAACCAACCAGTACATTGGGCAATATCTAAAACTATACCTGATACAAACCAGGCAAACAAAATTAATCAATTTCTTTGCCCCTGGATCATTTTTGTCTACTAAAAATGAAAACTAAACACACAGGAGAAATAAAAGAAACAAAGTTTCTATTTTTCATTGCAAATTTTCATGTAATTCAGGAGAACAAAATTTTAAAATGGCTTTAGAAAAAGCAGGAATAAATTTTAATGCTGACAATAACAGATAGAACTTTCGGATCAACACCTACCGATTTTTTTCTACTGTTTTCCAGATCTTTGAGTTCATTCTCGATTTTTGTGATTAATTCCCTGAGTTCATCAAGATTAGTGCAAATAAGCTAAAATAAAACACAAAAACACAGCTTGATAACACATAATATAAAACACCCAAAATGTGGTAAACAGAAGTTGTTTTAACACACATTGAATTCACAAATAATAATTTTTCTTTGTAATAGCAAAAAGCAAGGAAAGCTCTGGTTTATATTAAAATAGATATTTGTTTGTTATGACATATGAACTCCAGGCTTACTATTAAAGAAACGGAAATGTCCACAGTGGTGGTTTCATCCCACATCCCCACCTCTCGGTTTGCTTTCTAAACCAGGTACTTTCTTAACATCATTAGCTTTCAGCCCAGAATGACAAAGATCTGGAAACTCACCCTAGGTTTCACAGGTTACTGAATCACCTTTAAGAAATGCTTCATCGGGCAGTCTCCTAGTAGGTAAGTGCACCCCGGGAGGACTGCCATTATATCTTTGCTTTGGTTTACTAACTACACAATTCAACAAATCTTAGTTATTGCTGCTGGGATTGCTAATAAAGGACTTCAACTACCTGTAAGATACTCAAAGACGTAAATGAAATTAAGTACTCGTTCTTAATGTGAGTTTAATAGTGTGCAATAAAACCATCTCCATAGACAGCATTTACTTCCTTTCATAATTGTATGGCTCACTTTATTTAACCTAGTAATGTTAACAGATGGCCAAAATAACTGGTTCTTAGTTATTAATAACCAATTTAGCTTAGTTTACTAGTAAAGTTTTAAACAGTGACGTGTCAGCAATAACAACAAAAATATTAGTAACTACATTTTGGTTCTTGTAAAATTATGCTGAGTTTTTCCAATTAGTTCAGTATGTTTAACTTTTTTTCTAAAACAATTTAAGCTTGTATTAAAAAATAATATTGTGAAAAATAGAAGATTTCTAAAACAAAACTGTAACCACAGAGAATAAGTTTAATGTTGTCTTATTTTAATGTTTTATACTGTGTGATAATTTTACAAAGCATACTGTACTTACAAAGTTATTCACCATTAATTTTATTGGCTTCACGTTTGTTATACTCAGTAATTTCTATGTAATGGCATAGTTTTCCTAAAAGGCATACTTTCTTTTATTAGAAAATAAACCAAACAGAAAGTAAGAGTGAGTACAAAAAGATGATTCCTAGTGACTACTGACAAAAATAGGGGACAGGGAGTCCCTCAAATGTCCTTTAATATTAGGTTGAACAATATGAAATCGCTGATATGCAACTGCTTTTGAGTACAAAAACGGCAATATGGTTCAACCTAATAAGAAAAAAAAATCACAGATATAAATTATAATTGGTATTAACAATTACTTACTGGAAGTATCTATACAATTTTAAACTCACAGAACTGATACAGTAGGAAAATAAGCATTTAAGTAATCCCAAATTATGCAATTTTACAGTAGAAAACAGAACATAATAATGTAGTGGGATAGTGCAACTGATATTTATTAGACACTACACATTCCCATTTGCCAAATGTAGAGTTATAAAAGAAATCCTGATGGTCAAGCAGTAGACTGACTAGCCAACCACATATAACTGCCTCTAGAACCAGATAATGTTCTATTATACAGTGAACCTGTAAGAGCTGGAATTCAATGGGACTGCCTTGGTTTTTCTGGGTGTCACAAGTTTTCTGCCTTTGACAGGGTTGCAGTCTTACCACTGTCTATTGCTCTCTATTAGTGGAACATATTTGAGTTTTCCTTCTCTGACAGGTTTCTGGCTTTCATAGCTTTTATTATACCTACAGAGCCTTAGAATTTCTATTATACCTAAAAAGCTTTAAAACAATGTTAGTCCCAGGGCAGATTTTTCTAAGTACTTGGTAATAACTAAACTTCCTGTAGTATAATTCACTATTGAAACCACCATGTCAAAATTTGTTCCATAATCTACATATGGGTTACTTATACTCCTTTTCACTGAACTTGGTGTACTAATTCATATTACTTAGCAAACATTTCTCATTTGCACAAACAGCAAAACTCAGAGGAATTTTCACTTGCATCTTAGATGTCTCACTATGCAGAGAACTAGGGTACATTTTACATGTAGTTTGTATAAACCTACAGGAAAAAGGAAAATATATACCCCTACAAGTAAACATAGCACTAAAAATTTAAGATTTCAATCACCAATTGGCCATGAAATCAACACACATTTAACATTCCATTTAAACGAATAGATAGCACAGTTCTGAGGTCCAACTATGACAATTCTCACAGTTTAAGTGCTATATAAAATGACACTTTCAAGTGGGTTGCCTAGTTAGTAAGTTGTACTAAATCAGTGCTTCTCAAACTTTAATGTGCATAAGCACCTCAGGATCTTGTTAAAATGCAATTTTAAATTCACTAGGTCTGAGGTGGGGCCTTGGATTCTGCATTTCTAATAAATTCCCAGGTATGGTCTGCAGACCACACTTTAGTGTAGTTAGGTATTCACTTATTATGAATTACAAATCAGCGTGGCTACTGAAACATTCTGGTACCATGGAGCTGATGAACATAAAAATTTAAAAAGATTAATTTCAAATAGGGGATGGCATACTGAATTAAATGCACAACGATAAAAGAAGTGATTCCTAAAATAAAGAATATGACTCTTAAATATAAATTTCACTGAATCTGAAGGTCAAAATATTTTCAGCAATATTTACTTTGAAACTATGCTAAAATGGCTTGATATCTACATAACAATTTCATGCTCTTTTTATGGCATATACCTAATATATATATGCCTAATATATAGAATCAAGTTAAGCTATTAAAAAAATTCCTATACAGGCACACAATTCTAATTTTGTTACTGATTTTATCAAAAGAAAAACAATTTCATTTATGTCAACTCTCTTGGTCATATATACCCTCTAGTCTACATAGTAAGGCACACATGTGGACTAGTAACTCTCTCAATTTCAAATGGTGCTTTTAAAAATATAATCAATCCGGTAAGTAAAGTTCACCTTAATAAGGAGAACAGATGCATTTTTTGAACAAAGCAAAACATCTTATTAAAACCTCCTTCTCATTACCTTGATTTTGAAAAACATTTCTGAGGCACAGGGCCCCCAGAGGTGGAAAGGAAAGCTCCACAGCAGCTCGGATTACAGCCATGTCACAGTGCCAACACTCATGAGGGAAGGTTTCAGTCAGACTGCAGAGGTTACAAGAAGAGTTTTATCTCCCAGGAAGAACCTCTTTAAGGCTATTAACTTTCTCCCTCAAGTTAACCTTCCACTTGTCACAACCCATGGACCGGCCACAAAATCATAGATCTTAGAGCTGAAAGAAACCAAAAACGTACAGTTTGGTCCAAATCCCTGCCTAGGCTAGAAACACGTATCTCCAATCCACATACAAGCTAATTAAAACTAACAAGGTAAAGTAACCTAAGATGACACACTGCTAAAGGAAACCCTAGAACCTAGGACTCCTCCTCCTCTTGGTACAGTACTCTTTCCACTACATTATATTCTCTAAGGGGTCTTTCTAAACAAAACAAAACAAAAAATGCCAACGACGACAACCAAAGGTACTCTGGTTTTAGGATTTAATTTGTATCTAGGCTTTCATTTTTTATTAAATGGTAAACAATAAAAGGTGTTCTCCTCAAGAAGCAGAAATGTATGTATGAGGTCCAGTGGGGGTGAGGAGGGCGGGGGGAAGGGGCCCTGCTGAGATTTTAAAAACTCCATGACCCCATCTCCGAAAAATTACATAATAAATCATTCCTTACTTTATCACTACTGCAACAATAAATTATGCCCTTTGGGTATAAATTCAACAGGTTTCAGAAACATTTACTTTATTTGCATACCACCTTGTTTCAAAAAGGATATAAGGTAGCATACAAACATACATACAATATAGTAAATTAAACTAAAAAAGCAAAGGGAAAATAATGCAGAAAAGTAAAAATGAACAGGTCCAAACAAGATGGATCACATTCACTAACTTTCTAATAAAAAAGATTCCGTAATTTAAAAATTATAAGCAAAACACTAAGTGCATGGTGTAAATTCAACATTTATATTACATTTAAACTAAAATTTTATTAACAATTGTTAAAACCATGAGGACAGGAAAATTCCTTCTCACTTATGATCACTGTACCAGCAATGACTATTTAAAAACCTGCAAATAAGGAATATCACTTGTGATATAAAAGTTAAATAAGTATGATTAACAAGTTAGCAATGAATTTTTTACTACCACAGTTAAAAACAGATGTTTCTCTAAAAGCACTATATTTAAAAAACAAAGAATTTTAAGGAAGAAGTAAAAATCCATGCTGCTAAAGTCAAACAAAAAGCTGAGGTAATGATACTCATTATATGATCAAAAGGTCCTTAACACAGTGATGAAGTAAAGAAACTCTTAACTTTAATTTTGGTTCCAATTTGTTACATTGAGAGTAGTACTTTATTTCTTATTCCTCAGTTTCTCCACTGGTTAAATGGAGAAATAAAGTTTTTTTTTCAGAGTTATGTTAAGGATCACTGAATTTATACTTATGTTTGAAAACAATACAACTATGTAAGTCTTAGTTAGCAGCTGGATTCTGCATTTTCTTTGCCAGTAGCCTTTAGAATAAACTACACATCTGGAATAGGAGTAAGCATGCATCCCATGAAAGATTTTGGCTACTAGTGAAAAGCAGAATCATGGTAGCTAAAGCTCTTTATTTTTTTAAAACTCATATTATTGAGAACTGACATACTAAGTTTTAAAAATACTTTCTACGACTCTCTGCTATAATTATGTACAAAAAGATTTCATGTAATACTAGATTTCTCTCTTAAATATTAAACAAAACAAATGAAAGGCTGTTGGCAAAAACCGATTAACTTCATTAGGAAAACTGACTTTCACTTTTCAGTCTAACATTCTTATATTACAAAACTGATAAAGAAAAATAAAAAATAATTCAGTCAATATAACAGTCATAAGTAACTGTTTAAATCACCAATATGCTAAACACTCAAATCATTTCCTAATTTTCTGTAATTATTGCTGACTAAAAACTCTGACAATCTGCCTTGAGTATATGCCAAATGTATAATCCACCATAATACCAGAATAGGGCTAGGCCTAAATTTTCACTTTCATCAAATACAATGATATAAGTAATATTACTTGGTTTTTCACTTTTCAAATTCTAACAGGCTTAATCATGTGCCACTTTCATAAGACCAAATCCAAGACTTATTTTAAAATTTTAAGTAGCTGGAAAAAGCAGTAACGGTCAATAATAGATGCTTTGAAGCAAATTCTTAATTGATTTTCCTACTCATAACCCAGGATTTTTCAAAGTGAGGTCCTAAGACTACTTTTATCAGAAGCATCTGGCAGGCTTACCTGAAAAAAATAAACAGTAAGAATAGCTAAAACAGTAAGCTATATTATTCAATGTTCACAACAACCCTATGAGGTACATACTATTATTTCCCATTGTACAGACGAAGAACTGGAAGCACAAAGAGGTTAAGTCATTTACCCAAAGTTACACAGTTGGTAAGTAGTAGAGCTCACCTCCACACCCAATTTGTCTGGTTCCAAAATCCATGTGCCTAACCACTATGCAGACTATTGGTGCCCATCCAGACCCAATGAATCACAATTTTGGGGGAATGAAACCCAGGAGCCTTTACTTTTTAATAAAGGCATCTGATTACTTTTATACTGTCTAAAATTTGAGAACCATTGACATAACTCTTAGGACAAAGTGGATATGGTTAGTCCTTTTATGATACATAACAAACACATGCAATTCACTATTTGAATGTTCACAGTGTATGCTGTAAACAGGGGTGGGATTATTTTCTTAAACAGATATGAGATATGTATATAAATAGATATATTAGGTGTGTATATAAATAAACATGGAGTCTTCCTGCAACAAACAGGCAGACATGTTTTCTTTCTAACTTTAAAAAAGTCAACAAATCCACCATCAAACTAAAAAGTAACTGAGATCAAAACAGGATTCACTTTTTAAATTCATTAGGACTTTAAAAAAATTAAACTTCATAATTTAGTCCCTAATTAAGTTTCTATCTAAGCATGTTTTACTGTCAATTTAAAGAGCATCCCTTTTGCCAAAAACTGTCAAGTTTGCAAAAGGGATTTAATATCTACCCACAGTTTCATTATTTTCAGCAATTATTTTAGAATGGATAATATTAAGAAAATCTTCTAGCTAAATATTTCCATAAGGGATTTTTTATGTTTAATACTAGAAATGTGGTGTTTAAAACAACCTGGATAAAATGAATAATTTGCAGACTCTGAGGTGCTAAATATCCTTATATTGCTAAAGCTTTGAGGAAGGAAAGAAATCCACTTTATTATATAATAGTCTTCTTACATGTGGGGAGCTTTCAAACAATTAACGAAACAAAGTCTACATAAAAGTATCTTGGGAGGTAAAACTCTTAAGTTTTGCATTTAACAACAAAGTTACTGGTGGCCAATACTGTCTATCTCCTATTCTATTATTGTGTTATTTTTGAAGCAAATGACCTACTCTCTCTGGGAGACTGCTATCAATTTTCTTTATGAATAATACCTTGGTACTCATCTTATAAACTAGGTACAAGCACCACTGCTCTCATGAGTCTATCCCCCCTTCTAGCCAGACACTGAGAGACATACCCACACATACCCACATCCTAGGACCTTAAGAACCAGGAAAGGGACTCTGGCAAAAGATGTACTTTTGACCTTATTTTTTTTGAGCATGGTAAGCAAATGGTCAAAAACTGACTAAAAGCATCACTTAAGACAGTGTTTTTCAAATATTTTTGCCCACGACCAACAGTCAGAAATACATTTTACATTGCAAGCCAGACATGCACATGAGTGCACGTGCACACGCATGACTGAAACCAAAGGTTCCTGAAACAATATTTACCCTTACTATGTATGTAACACACTTTGATAGCTTCTTTTCTATTTTAACCTTGTTAGCTTAAAAAAAAATTGCTGGTCATATAATCCACTAAATTGATTTCATGCCTCACAAATGGATCACCACCTGCAATTTTAAAAACACTGCCTATGCCACTTATTACATGTAAAAGTCCATCCAGGAAGTTAGGAATGGAGAAAATATCAGCAGTGGGCAAGATCCGTTCTGAGATCTATATTCTTAGGACTAACGCTTTGGGGGTCTGAGGGAAAAATGAGTGGGAGAACTAGCAAAGGCTAGCATGACATCAGTAAAAGTATGGTGATATAATAATATAGCACTAAATAATATGTACAAGCAATGGTACAAAGGTCTCTAAGTAAATACCAGAGTCATACTTTTTGTTGACAAACTGGAACCAAGGGTACTCAATATAAAAGAATTTTGTAGAAAGATATGTTTGTAATTCATCCTAAAAATGTCATTAAAAATACTCTTTTTTGAAATACTGAAAGACATCTATATTCTTTCTCTGGTGATTTATAATATTAAATTTTTACGAATTAGTAACTTTCATAAAAACACTTCCAAAAATACTATTTTTACTGAAATTAAATGTGTCCACATTTCTGGATATAAGTAACTGTTCAACTCACATGTATTATCAATATTTTCATAGTTACTACCCAGTTATTTTTTACTTGAGACTCACAGAAATTCATTCAAACATTTTTATCTCTTGGCATTTAAGTATTAGCTTATAAAACTTTTGGGGAAGTGTTTAACCTGAGATGGACTGAACACACTAATACCATGAAAATTTTAAAGAAAAGTGTCACTTCTTGAAGAAAGAACATCTTTTATAAAATTGAAAAACAGCATAATTAGGGTATGGTTCTCTGCTTATTCTTTGTATCAGAGAACAAATCCATCACATAATCACATGGCAGTACATAAAATTCCCAGAAATGTTTAAAGACCACTTCAAATAACCTTTAGTTAATATTCTGTCTGATGTTCATATATAGCTAAGAGTTAAAAGATTTGTGCTTCTATACATATTGCCATTAAACTACTTCTACAAAACTTAGTTCAGGATATAAGAAGGGACAGATTTTTTACTATCAAGAGATAGTCAAAAGGAAAATAATTGTGAAATACTAGCAGATTTGATCTTGGTTATGCCTACATTTGCATGAAAAAAAGGTCACAGTTGAAAACAATTTCATTAAAAGTGTGTGCTACAGTTTCTTGAAATTCAGCCAATCTCTCAAGGAAAGATATAAACACTGACACAAAAAATTAAACAAAAACAAAATTGAGACAAAGTTGAAACATTTACCTGAAATTCTGGTACAGTAGGTGACTTTGTGACAGTTTTCCTCTTCTTTGTGATTGCTTTTTTAGATATGGATTTTTTTCCTTTCAAGATTAAAAGAGAAAAGCTTCATAATGCTGTTTATAGCACTTCATTAACAAAAACCAAATTACATAGAGCCTTGAAAGTTAGATTATAACAGAATCCTGCTAGTAGGTCAAATAAAAATCATGTATCAAAACAAACCCCAGTAAAAGCAAACATTAAACTATAACTACTTGTAGCAGACATATTAACAAATGCTGTTCTCTTTATGTAAGACTCAAATATTACAATCTCCAATGCGTTGCAAAATATCAGTATTGCAATAACATTTGGCAAAAAAGTCCTATCACTACCGCTCAGTTAAAACTAACTACATTCACAACTTAAAATGAAACTACAAAAACAAAACAAAACAAAAAAACCTTACCTTTAACAATGACTTTTGCAGTCAGGAACTTGCACAGAACTATATTCTGAAAGTTATGGTCTCTAGCCAACCTGATGTGAAAATCCCTTCAGTAGCTTAGAAACAAGCTTTTTTATCCCTCTAACCCTGCACTCACCCATTGGGTGCCTCTGGCAGTATTCAATATCCAAAGTTTTAAAAGAAGGTAAACATCTCCCTTTCAAGTGTACCTAGTCACTTGTGCAATCAGAAATCAATGGGAAAAATAAATCTCGTATTCTTAAAAAAGTCGAACTCATGCATAGATTAAAGTGTCTTTACTCTTTGTATTTAACCAACAACGAACTTACATACACGCACATAACCTCTATTTTTAGTAGGAACATGTTAAAGTGAATATGTTTTTTCCCCCACTTATAATTAGCAAAACCAATTAACCAATAATTATTTAAGAAACACATTAGATACAGGGCACTGTACGATTTATGGGGACAATAAGGAATTATAGAGAGTCTGTCCTCCAGGGGCTTAAAATTGATGCAAGGGAATTTTAAAAAAAGACATACTTCTTTACTAATTTTAGTTGACAATTATTTACAGGCTAAAATGAGTTTAAAAGTTTTTTTTTCCAAAAGGGAAAATGATTAAATAATTTTGCTGTTCATAATCCCTAATGCTCTTTAGATACAATTCCAGTTTAAAATATCATTGTACTATCTTCTGTATTCGTTTTTAATCATATCACGGAAGAACTGCTATTGGATAATTTCTAACTTTTGACCCAATAAAATGCATGCATACTATGCTTAAACTACTGCAGATTCTGAGTCGCTAAGGTTCAAATGAGTTTTAGTGTCCTGTTCTAACATCACCCTGCTGTCATTTGACATTTGCTTTTAATTAAATTGAAATAAAACTACCCAACATGTATTTCTTTTCTGATCACTGTTATGTGTTTACAAAGTACTTACAACGGAGAATACCTGTGTGAGTGGCTGTTTATAAACAAGTAATACTCAAGGTGAAGGGATTCAATTTTTGGTAACTCTAACACAGCTAATAATTGATTTCTGAACTGGGTATCATAGGTATCTCCCAAGGGGCCTCATGAATCTATACACTACCTTTACCATTTCTTAAAGATCACAGGAGAAGATTTAATGGTCTGCTGACTTAAGTCTCCTTTAAGAATCTGTTCTCTTGTATTGCTCATAGTCGGCTTCAAAAAATCAGCTAGCTATAAAAACAGGACTTGAAGGAAATGAAATCCTTCTTCAACCCCTGCCCCCCTGCACTGCTCTAATTAGCTTAAAAAAAAAAAAAAAAGAGGAAATCATTTGATTTTGTATTCAACTACAGGCACAACTAAGGTCACCCTTTATATCCCCATGACTTTGATATTGTTGCCACATAGGCACTAAACACAGGTACTAAATTCTTAAGTTAACTCGAGCAGCCACTTTGAATGGATTAAGAAGTTGAGGTGGTGAAATACAGGGTACTTGAGCTATCTAAGTCTTCGGAATACTTAAATTTTATAAAGTAACCAGAGGCAGTATTGGGTAGTGGTTACTGGGTAGTGCTTATAAACCTGAGTGTTCCAACTAGAGAGTTTGAATACCAGCTCTACTAGCTTGTGACACCTTGAACAAACTGCTGTATTTCTCTGTGCAGTTTCTTCATCTGTGAACAGGGATAATAATTTTACCTACTTTGTGGCAATTAAATGAGTTAAAACATATAAAGAGCTTAGAATACTGCCAGGTACATGTTACCATCAATAAATATCAGTTGTTGTTATCTGCCTTAGCTGAGCTCTGATGATAGAGCGTAAACAGAAAATCTTTACTATCTTTTAATTTTCTTTGAACTCCTTTTTCATTAACATATTCCCTTATCTCAGTTTTTTTGCTCATATAGTCTCTGTACTACCATTCTACTTTGTACACATATCAACTAATGCAACATACAGAATTGCAACTGTTTACATATTTTCTTCTTTACTAGATTATAAATTAAGGACAGAAATAATATTACTTACTTTGTATTTTTAGAACTTAGTTCTGAAAACTGATCTTCAATACAAGAACCCTACTCTTCATCAGAAATTCCACCACTCTAGGGCAGAAAAGGGAGGCAGGTAACTACTCCACAATTCTGAGAGCCCTTTTGAGTCCATTTTATAATGAAGAAAACATGGACACAATGCCTTTAAAAAATTTACAGAAACTTTAAAGAATTTATACAATTTACCAGAGTTTCACAACATGACCTAAGAACAATAATAAGAAAATTAACATTTACTGAGAGCCTACTATGTGCCAATGGAGCCCTGGTGGCGCAGTGATTAAAAGACTTGGCTGCTAATCAAAAGCTGGTGTTTGAAAACTACAAGCTACTCTTGTGGGAAAAAGATGTGGCAGTCTGCTTCTGTAAAGATTACAGTCTCAGAAACTCTATGGGGTACTCTGTCCTACAGGGTAGCTGAGTCAGATTCAACTAGACAACAATGGGTGCTGTGTATCATATACTTAGTAAGGTGATTTACATAAATTATCTCATTTAATTCTCAAAACAACCCTCCAAGGTAGGTAATACCCCCATTTAATGTGGGATAACTGAAGATCCCCCATTGCCGTAGAGGTGATTCCAACTCCTAGTGCTCAGAAATACTAATAAACTTAATAAGTAAGCACCATAGAGAGGAATCTAACTCCAATGTCCAAGCTCCTTCTATTATGTAACTCTAACTCTAAAAATATCATAGTTACCATTTATTGATTTCTATTATGTGTCAGGCTCATACATACTATGTATGCACTTGGTATTCCAATCAATCTTTTAACAATACAGCAAGGTAGGTGTTACCTTCGTCTTGTAGATAAGGTCAAGAGGCTACAGAGAGTAAACAGATGAAGGACCTACAGCTAACATACACTGAAGCATAAATCTGAACGTAGATCTGTCTCACTTTAAGGCTGTGCTTTTTATGGCAAAACACCGTATTCTTTCAAACTTTCTGCAGGGGTGTAATCTGCTTCTGATTGATTTCAGAGTAGTTCTTTTAATGAGAAGATTTGCAAACTTACCATGGTTTAAAATATTTAATTTACATCCTCAAAAAAACAGTTTGAATAGAAATTTCCCTGTATTCTTCAGTAAAAAACAGCCCTTAATTTTCATTAAATATTATTTTTAAAATGGAGCATAAAAACCTTGCCATCGAGTTGATTACAACTCAGAGCAGCACTATAGGGTAGAGCAGAACTGCCCCATAGGGTTTCTAAGGAGCAGCTGGCAGACCCGAACTGCCATCTTTTGGTTAGCAGCCGAGCTCTTAACCACTGCACCACATGAAGCATAAAAAAAAAACAAAAAAACCAAACAAACAAAACACAAAAAACCAAACCCACTGCTGTGGAGTCAACTCTGACTCACAGGCTACTACAAAACTAACCCAGCCTTTATTTGGTAATTTGTTTTTGCTCCAGGACAAGGTATACACGGGGTAAGTTACATACTGCCCCCTAGTGGGGTTCCGTTTCTCTACCACTTACTTGATGTTAGTTGCTGTGGAGTTGATTGCAATTCAGGGGAACCTCATGTGTGCAGAGTAGAATTACTCCTTAGGGTTTTCAAAACTGTGACCTTTTGGAAGCAGATCACCAGGCCTGTCTTCCGAGGTGCCTCTGGGTGGGTCTCAACCACCAACCTTTTGGCTAGTAGTCAAGGGCTTAACTGTTTGCACCACCCTGCAGCCTTACTTGATTGTACCCAAGGCCTCTTTACCTACCTCCCCCCACAAAATCACCTGGTCCTATAAAATAGAATATAATTTTCAGGCCTAGAACTGTGCAGAAGCTACAAGTCAGTTTAAAACATACACGGAATTCCAACACAGTCATTGAGCCCAAAACACAGATATGTGCAAGTGTCAACCTGTGCCTAGAAAATGGATAAGGAAATCTTAACAAAGCTTAGTTATTAACGTTAGCTATTAATGTTAATGAAGCTTACAACAGCTTAAGAAAAGAAGTCCAACCTGAGAGGGAAAAGTACAACTAAAGATGTTTTACACTATAACTGAGGCACAAGACTCTCATCTTCTAGAATCTGGAAATACTCCTCTTAGGAGAACAACAAAGGAAACTCTCATCCTCATTCCTCAATCTCTTACTCCTCATCTTCACCCCTCTCCTTCACCTAGCTTCCCTGCCTGTCTTCACTCCTCAGTCCCTGCAGCCACTCAAGAGATCTCTACTTCAGTGCCTTCCCATGTTTTAAAATTATCCCAACACATTCACTTGGTGCTTTCATTTTAGGAATCTTAACAAGTGAATGAATACTAAGACATTAATTACTGCTTATGGTTAGCCAAGAAGCTCTGGTGGCACAGTGGTTAAGCGCTTGGCTGCTAACCAAAAGGTCGGCGGTTTAAACCTACCAGCCACTCCACAGGAGAAAGACATGGAAGTCTGCTTCCATATTTACAGCCTCGAAAATCCTATGGGACAGTTCTACTCTGTCCTGTATAGGAACTATGAGTCAGAAGTGACTTGACGGCAACAGGTTTGGTTTTTTGGGTTTGAATGGTTAAACACCCAGCTGCTAACCGACGGTCTGCGGTCAAAACCTTCCATCACTGCCACAGGAGAAAAAGACCTGGTGATCTGCTCCCATAAATATTACAGCCTAGGAAACCCTATGAGGCAGTTCTACTCTGTCATACAGGGTTGCTATGAGTTGGAATCAACTTGATGACACACAGTTACGACAATCACTGCCAAAAGTAAAAACCCAAGAGAATTTGTATTATTAAAGAGTGAATCTGGAAAGTATCTGAAATGTGAAGTCACAAAAGTAGAGTCTAATTTTGACTTTTATTTACTAAATATTCAAACCTTGTGATAAATAAACATTTATAGTCTATAGACGCCTCTGAGATGTTCTGCCTCTTAAGTGGCGCCAACATTAGCAAAACAGCTCATTCTCCCTTTATTCTCCTTGCCTATGAGCAGCTTCCTCACCATACTCGCAACTCTTCAGCCCTACCACGTAATCTGGAAACTCCTGAACACCCATTTCCTTTTTCCCTTTAACTCAGAATAGTGAATCAGTTGCCAGACTCTGCTACTTATTATAACATCTCTCTCAAAACTATATTTTCTTCTGTCAGTGACAGAAAAGTCAAGTAATCATTCCTTATCTGGACTATTATAATTTCCTCTTCCTAAAATTATTTTCTTCTCCACCTTCATCTTAACCCTGCCAGCCCTGTGCTTCCATTTTTTTAATTTATAAAATCTATACAATGGGGGATAATAATAGAATCTACTCTGTGAAGTCTTTATGAAGATTTAAATGAGAAAATATGTATAAAGGTTTGGAACAGTGCCTGGCACACAATAAGCATTATGTGAGTAGTAGTTTTGGGAAGGGGAAAAGAAAGAAGGGATTAAAATAAAAAGGAGATGGAGTATAGTAGATCCTTTTATTCTCTGTATATCTTGGCATCTCGAGTTGGTATCCTAAAAATCTTCCCCATAAAGACACATACAGTTTATATTTTGTAGTACTATCAGTACAGAACTACATAACCTTTTTATAAATATAGGCCTGGATGTGTTCAAATACTGTAGATTACTTTCTCAGTCATTTCCTATAAAGTGGCTTATTGCTTTTTACACATATATCTTATTCTAAGTTCATTTCCTTACACTGGGCTCCTTCCTGATTCACTTTTTTAAAATAGCATCACAAGCCTAGAAAGACAGCACCGCAAAATGGCACATTTTTGTCATTCAAACAGCTTTTAGAAACTCAGTTTTTTCATGAAAGTTTTTCTCTAATTGTGCTATTTTTTTTTTTCAGTGACATCTCGCTTAATTATACCTCCACACTTCTGCTCATGTTATTAACTATTTTTCATTATCCAATCCTCATTATTCTTCAAAGTCCTTTGTCCTCTGTGAAATTTTCCCACACTGCGACAGCACACGGTGATTTTACCTCTACGTGATTTTTTATTGTGCTTTCTGTCTTAGCATATACAGTGAAACCTGTGACAGCCAGAACTTGATGGGACTGCCTTGTTTTTCCAGGTCTCACAAATTTTCCACCTTTGATAGGGTGCAGTCCTACCACTTTACTATCGCTGGTTTTAATGGAAAATATTTGAGTTTTCCTTCCCTGACCAGTTTCCGCCTAACACAGGTTCCGGCTTTAGCAGGTTTTACTATACTTAGCAATTATTCAAGTGAGAAGGATATTTAATATTTTGAACCTTAGTTTCTTCACCTATAAGAGAACAGCATCACTTGTCCTATCAAGTCAGTTTAGAGGAAGCTATCATAAAATGATTTGGTTGAAAATAATGTCTATGTGGAGGGGGAGGAGAAATCTTCCAAAACAAACTGGTTGAAAATGAGTAACTATAGACACCAAAAGCTTTTTGTAACCATTAATATATCTTTAATTATTTTTGTCTGTTCATTTTATAAAAATTCTTCAATTAAAAAAATTTCTATTCATTTTTGCCAGCTCTACTTGCTGTAAACAATCTATAATAGTACACAATCAAAACAACCTAAATGTCTAATAAAATTACGCTGCAGAAACCTATTTATTGCCCATTCAAAGATGTTCATGGTATACTGTAATGGGGGGAAAAAAAGCAGATTGTAAAATGGTATGTATAGTATAATTCCATTAAAAAATATATGCCTTGAAAAGAATATGAGAGACACATATTAAGGAGTTAATCTTGGTTATATCTGACTGAACCATATTATGTGTGTTCATTTATTAAATTCCTATACAATATATCACCCACTGTGCTAAGTTCTAGAGATGCAAAGCCAGAAACAGCCCTTCTGTCCTTAAGGATGTTGTAGAATAGAAAGCAGACATTCATCAAAATAACCTAGAAATAAATGCAACTACAATAACTATTATGAAGAAGTACCCTGTGCTATAAGCATGCACAACAGGGAAAATTTCAATTAGTCAAAAAGATGATGGGAAATGATAAAAGCGTGAGCGTTCACTAGGTGATGACGACAGGACTGTTCTTTTTGCTTGTCTCTGTACTCTATAATGAAATGTACTTTTTTATAATAAGAAAAACAATTTTAAAAAAAAACAATCGAAGAAAAGAATCCAAATTTTTATAGCCTTGCCCCAGGCCCTGCATCTCGTAAAAAAAGTATTTCTGATTTGTTCTCAGTTAATCTAGCTTGCTCTACTTACAAGACAAGGTTTTCTTGAATTTTTAAATTTTGGAAATGTGTTACCAAGAAAAACTTTCTAATTATCAGGCCACATTTTTCTTCTTTTATGCACTGCACAAAATACAAGATGGAGCATGAGGTGATGGACATGCTTTGTTTATAATGTTTTTCTTTTATAATATTTCCAAGAGTAAGGAGCAGGGCTAAACGACTAAAAATGAATTCAAAATTTAAAAAGCAGGAAGAAAACTCGCAATTCTGAAAAAAAACAGATAAAAATGCTGAATCTGACTCATCGTGATCCTACATAAAACTTGCAAAACTACCCATAGTGCACTAAAATTATCCAATCATTTTCAACCAATTCGTCTTTGTGCCTTCTACTAGAAGTTATTGCCTATCATAATAAGAAGGCTTATTCCAAAGCATATTCTACAAAACAGATGGGCGATGGATAACTATCACTTGAAAGAAGTCCTGTGTTAAATTTGACAAATACTAAGTTAAATAAAATTAAACAATTCCTGCCCCTCCCAAAGTTTTTTCCTTCAAGACTTCCCAGAATCTTTAATATACAGGCCCAGAATCAGGTATCTACAGTTCTGAAGTCCAGAAGGTTCTGAAAACTAAAGTTTTAAAAATAACTTGTATGACAGCAAAACCTGACCTGAACTGATGTAAGGCTCTTTAAAGCCTTTAACTCACTTAGTCTGACTATTCATTTTGCTGTAGGAATCATGTGTTTAACTACAGGGACTGTCTCAACCCCACCAGAGATGTTGTTGCTGTTGCCAGGTGCCGTGGAGTCAGTTCCGACTTACAGCCACCCCATGAATAACAGAACGAAACGTTACCCAGTCCTATGCCAATTAGAGATATTATTTAATAAATGCTATATACACCATATTACCCTTGTAAAATCTGAAGATTTCTGAATTCCAAACATACCTGGTCCTGCAGTTTCACATAGTGCATGTGGACCTGCGCTACTAATACACAATGTGAATCTAAAAGGCACACCTCCCACACCTGTGCTCGTGAAGCTCAGTTATTTCAAATGAGAAGGAAACACTGGAATGGGGTACACCCCAAGCTGACTATAAAGGGCCAAGATGTCTCACATAATCAAAGCGCCCAGGATAAAACCTCAGAAAGACATGAAGTGGACCAAAATTGACGTAAAACACGTTTTATCGTTGTTATAACATTTTATGGAATATTGTTATAACAGCAAGGAGTTTTAGCATCTGATATAAAAATGGAATTGGCCCATGCTTACCCAGCACTAACAAGGGAGTGAGAAACTTTACCTGCCAGATCTAAATATTTCTGTCAGTGAAGACTTGACTTTCTGAAAATTGCTCTGAGGATAAAATGAGAAAGTGTGTGGGGGCAAGTGCATTATTTTGTTCTATTTCCTGCATGTAAGCCTTCTTCCCCAAACCAAATAGAGGGCACACAAGTACTGGATGAATTTGCCTTCTAAGTGTTTTTAGTCACTTGTCTAGAACAGGACATAAAACTGAACTCTGACAATTTTTTTTCCTAATCACCAAACACCCTGAATTTCCATTTCAAAAATGTACCAACATTTTGTTTACAATATAAATTCCTTTTAATCTATTCTTTAGTAGTTAATGTTTTTATTCTGCTATTGGTAGAATCTGTATAGGAGTTGCATCAGTATCTATTTTACTTTATGAAACCACCACAAATCGTAATTACCTTTGAACACATGAAGAGTAGTGTCATAAATAGCAGAAACTTAAGGTTTTTGGTGACAATGTTATTAATAAACTACTACTACATACCTTAGAATTAGAAAATATTTCAAATTTTAAAATATTATTTAATATTTTAGAGACTAACATTTCAAAGTGAATTTGCTAAATAAACCCCTCAAACTAAATATATCTAGCCTAAAGGACTGCTTATAAAATTTAAACGGCTTACTTCTGAAAGTCACTTTAAAAACATTAAAGCTTTTCATCACCTGAATGGATGACTGAATGTCTGCAGCTTTTAGTCCCCTAAATTAAGCTCGTTCTTGATAACAAATTTCTTTTATTTAAACACATTTAAATGAATTTAACAATTTATTTAAATAACTAAGGTATAAAACCAACTATATTAAACAAAATATTCACTCCCTCATTTGCAAACTCTATCAAATTATTGCCAAATTTTAATTAGCTTTGCTACTGTGCAACAGGCATAGAAAACTGAAATCTACAAACAATGATAAACCACAATTCATTTTTAAACCATTCCAATTTCTCCCAGGCAAGCCAACTTTTTACTAGTAATGGTTAACAAAGTTAATCATTTGCTTTTATCTCATCTATCCTCTCAGGACAGATGAGATATAAACTAACTAAATATCAGATAACAGGAAAAGCAAACGCACCTGAATAATTAAAAAACAAAGCAACCAAGAACTGAAGACATTATTTTTAGGGTTTTTTGTTGTTGTTTAAGTAGGTTGGTGTCTATGTACTGGGTATTTAAATTTACTGAAAGACAAAACTGATCACCAAATCCTTTTATAAAAACACCCTTCATGTTTTATTAGTTGATGTGATTTTCTTCTTAAATTTCACATCAGTTTTTCTGGATATGGAAATATGTACTGAAAATAGAGTTTAAAAATATATGATGTGGGGAAAAACCGCAACCCAGAAAGATAAACTGACTTGCTTAAGAAGCTAGTTGCTATGGACTTTAGTCTTGGGAATAGTATCTCCACTGCACTGTGCTGCCTCTTAGCCTGGAAAAAATCCCTGGAAATGGGAAGCATCACTTATGGAGAAACTGGTCCATGGAAATGTAGAAACATAATGTCCAAAGATTTTCAACTGAGAATTAAATTCAGTTGTACTGTACCTGTAGTTTTTGCTAGTATATACAGACAAGTATACATAAACCTCTTCTGCTCTGAGTCTTAATAATGAGCAATAAAATAAAACTTGACCATTAAACACGCACATATACATATGTTGCATATGCATTTCATTTTGCTAATCAGAGCTTTGATGACGCCTAACTGACAGAACAATTTGAATTATGCTTAAGTGTAACTCTCATCCATTTGTGTTAGCTTACCAGATTTGTGCTTCTTGTGTTTTGCTTTCTTTTTAATAATCAATAACTTATTCTGGATCTCAGGCTTGTAAGACTTGAATGCAAGAGAATGAAGACCTTCACGCTTTCTCTGTAAGTTTTCATTCAAAACATCTTTCAATTTCTTTTTTTTCTTTTTCTTCTTTTTCGCCCGCATTTTAGTTAGTTTGAGTTTCTTGTGGCTCTGCAGTGATTGTTCTAGTAGAAGATCCCTTACAACTTTGTGGCAGTTCATTTCTGGATAATCGCTGTGGCTTCCATTTACATGTATTTGGCAAGATTTCAGAGCATTTTCTTTTAATGGACTGGGTTCAGGCTTTACTCTGGAAGCTTCGCCAAATTTTTCCTGATTTTCTATAAACCTTATTTCACCAGGGCTGAGAGGTTCTCCAAAGCCAGTAACTTCCCCTGGACTCCCCGGCTTCTCTAAATTTTCTTTACAACAATCAGTTTTTTTAATTTCACAGGGCCTGCGAATTCTAATTTCACAGTTGGATTTTACTTCCATTTCAGCAGAGATGTCATGATTATCCAAGATCATTTTTGCAGGGCAGCAAGCTGGATCAAAATTAATTCCCTGCTCTTTCTTGAAGGCAGGGGGCAGGCCTTCTCTACTACACCTATGTTCTCCATTACTTGCATTAACATAGTCACACTTCAATTTCTCCAGTTTAATCCGAGGTACTCTTTGTATTTTGATGGGTGGAATTGGAAATTCGGGGGCTTGAAAGGGTCTCTGTTTATAAATCCGAACATCTGCACCACAGAACTGTGGAAAATGCACATAAGCATTCTCCAAATAATCATAACCAAGAATAACTTCCCTACATTCATGGATAGGTTGTCCAAGTACAGCATCTTGAACTTCTTTTTGTGTTTCATACACGAAGTCACAAAGACCCTTAAGTAACCACACTTTTTGGTAGAAAGGTAGTTCGTGGAAAGGCTTTTCTTCCAACGGGTTAACTTCTCCAAGAACTTTAAAAAATTGAGGACACAAACCAAGCTTTTCAGCACAGCTATCGGGATTTTCAGTCTGCCCCACAGCAGTGTACCACTGCTGTACTTTCTGTCTCAGTGCTGCTTCCCACGTCCTATAAGGCAAGGTAGGTCTCCGATGTAAGGTAGGTCTGCGATGGGGAGGACTTAGTAGAGAAGTCATTATTTTCGATAGAAACGCATTACACTGAGGCATCAAAAGACAACGTTCCAACTCATAAAAGACTATTTCTGGCAAATTTAGAATTTGCTGGGCTAAACAAAGGAAATGTCCAATAGCTGGAATTTCCCACATGGTCTCCATACAAGTTGGAGCTGCTTGAGCTAGAAGTTTTCTTTCCCATTCTTCTATTTCCTTTTGACTAGCTTCTTCTGCTTCTTTTCTTTCCTGCTCCCGAAGCCTAAAGAAAATAAATTAAACTATCATTACTGAAAGTAGTGAATACCATAAAATACTATATTTTAAATAAGTATGCTTTATTTATCTTCAGCCAACAAGGCAACTGGTTGTTCTAGTTTTCAGTATTAGTAAAAGGTATCCCATAACAGCTATCATTACTTTTTTCAGATGAAGAACTATATATATGTAACTTCACCCTGAGTTTTACTGATGGAGGATTGTAAGAATTTTAACACATCTAAAATGCATTAAATTTAAAAATAAGTGAAAAAAATTAAGAGCATGTTTATTAAATGAAAACACAATGGAATCTGATTATAATTTATAGAAAAATATGACTTCATATAAGAGCTGTAAAGATATTTACATTCTTTGACCCCATAATTCTACTCCCTGGAAAGTTTTACTAAGAAATAATTCAATAAAAGCAAATGTTATATGCTTATAGGTGCTAACTGGAGTTTTATCGTATAAGAAAAACAAAACTATAAAAAAGTTTTATTACAATGAATGGGAAATAAATTGACTAGATTATAGTCTTGAAAAATTTAAATTCTGAATAGCATGTATAAATACACAAAAAATCGGAATATAGTACTTAACAAATAACAGCAATAATGAAAATATGCATACATTAAATTAGGAAATGACAGTATTGCAAAAATACCCCTCCTAGACTGGAGAGATTCTAGGTGCTTTGTTTCCCATAAAATTTTCTTTTCTGGCACTGCTATAAAATCTTCTTAATTAAAAAAAAAATTTAATTAGAATAAAGCATAGGCATAAGTCTTCATGACCTTGGATTAGTCAATGATTTCTTAGATATGACCCCACAAACACAGCAACAAAACAACAAACAGGTGAAGTTGGATAACATCATTTAAAAAAAAAAAAACTGAGCTTCAGAAGACACCATCAAGAAAATGAAAAGATAATTAAAAGGATGAAGCTTCTTGCAAATCTTGTATCTAAAATAGATAAAGAATACTAATACAATTAAAAAATGTACAACGATTAAAAAATGGGCAACAAATATGAAAGATATTTCTCAAAAGAAAATATACATATGAACAATAAGCACACGAAAAAATGCTCAACATCATTAGCCATCAGAAAAGTACAAATCAAAATCACAATGAGATACTCCTTTATATCCATTAGGAAAAACTGGAACCCTCATCCACTGTTGGTGGGAATGTAAATGGGACAATGGCTCTGGAAAACAATCTGGCAGTTCCTCAAAAGGCTGAAGAGTTACTATGCGACTCAACAATTCTGCTCGTAGGTATATACCCAAGAAAACTGAAAATATATCTCTGAACAAAATCTTGCACATGAATATTCATAGCAGCATTATTTATAATAGCTAAAAAGTAGAAACAAACCAATGTCCATCAACTGATGAATGGATAAAAAATGTAGTATACTGGAATAGAATATTATTTTGGACTATTATTTAGCAGTAAAAGAAAGTAAGTATATGCTACAATGATACAAATGACATATGCTACAATGTGTATGAACCTTGAAAACATTATCTAAGTGAAAGAAAACAAACAAAAAACTAAACCTGCTGCCGATGAGTCAATTCTGACTCATAGCCAGTCATGAAAGATCACATATTGTTATGAGTCCATTTATTACATGAAATGTCCAGAAATCTAGAGACAGACAGCAGATCAGTGGTTTTGGAGGACTAGGGGAGTTGGGGAAAAATGGGGAGTGACTGTTAGTAGGTACACGATTTCTTTTTGGGGTGATGAAAATGTTCTAAAATTGACTATGGTGATAGCTGCACAAATCTGTGAATATACTATAAACCAGTGAATTTTACATTCTGAAAGGGTGATTGTACAGTATGTAAATTATCTCAATAAAACTGTTATTAAAAAAAGAAACTAATGCATACAAAAGTTTTGGAAGAGAAATCAGAATAACAACAACAAAAGAGGAAAAATAAAATTATCTTAGACTTGATTTTTTTTAAGAGAACTCTTCTGTTATGGATTGAATTGTGTCCCCCCAAAATATGTGTTGGAATCCTGACCCCTATAACTTTGGAAAGCAGCCCTGGTCGTGCAGTGGTTAAGCACTCAGCTGCTAACTGAAAGGTCAGTGGTTCGAACTCACCAGCCACTCTGCAGGAGAAAGATGTTGCAGTCTGCTCCCCTAAAGATTACAGCTTTGGAAACCCTATCGTCAGTTCTACTCTGCTCTACAGGGTCGCTATGAGAATCTACTTGATGGCAATGGGTTGATACCTGTGGATGAAATCCTATTTGTTATGTAATTGAGGCCACATCAGTGTAGGGCGTGTCCTAAACCTAATCACTTCTAAGTGATATAAAGAGCAGCATAGATACAGAAGCACAAACGGGGAAAAAACCAACAATATCTGATCATGATGGAAGGAAATTAATCTACAAGCCCAGGAACTCCAAGGATTGCCAGCTACCAGAAGCTGAAATAGACAAAAAAGGACTTTTCCCTAGTGCCACGCCATGAATTCTGATTTCTAGCCTTCTAAACTGTGAGAAAATAAATTTCTGTTCTTTAAAGCCACCCACTTGTAGCATTTCTGATACAGCAGCATAAGGTAAGTAAGACACCTTCCTTGAAAAGTTGTATTAAAAAAAAAAAAAAATCAGAAGTGACTTATTTTTGGGATCTAAATTAAAAACAAGGTATAATATATGACATTGACTATTATTCCCTACTACCATATTGTAATCTGTTAGACATATACACAGAAAGAACACTATTTTAGCAAATAGCAGCACATTCTCTTTTATAGAGCAAACCTATTTTTACATGCCTGGCTAAGAGGTCACACTATAACTACCTTACTATATAACAACCCTGGTAGCGTAGTGATTAAGTGCTACAGCTGCTAACCAAAAGGCTGGCAGTTTGAATCCACCAGGCGCTCCTTGGAAACTCTATGAGGCAGTTCTACTCTGTCCTATACGATTGCTATGAGTCGGAATCAGCTTGATGGCAATGGGTTTGATTTTTGGTTTTTTTATATAACAGACACAACAAATTATCTGATCAAGTAGTCCTGAGCCGTGCTCTGGACCTTTGCAACAAATCATAAAAGACCCACAATGATCAAACTCTAAGTAACTGCATTCCATAACAAAGCTCAAGAATATGTATAAAACCAACCAAACCCATTGCCATCGAGTCAATTCCAATTCCACTTCACAGTGATTCTACAAGGCAGAGCAGAACTGCCTAATAGGGTTTCCAAGGTTGTAATCTTTACAGAAGCAGACTGCCACTTCTTTCTTCTGTGGAGCACCTGGTGGGTTTGAACTGCAGACCTTTCTTCAGTTGGCAGCCAAGTCCTTAACCACTGTGCCACCGGTGCTAAAAAATATCCAGCACCCAAACAGGTAAAACTGACCACGTTTGACATCCAAACAAAGATCACTAGGCATGCAATGAAGTAGAAACACATGAACTCTAATGAGGAAAAAAATAAATCGACCAATTAAAAATGACCTGTAACTGATACAGATGTTAGAACTGGCAAACAATTTAATAACATTAAAACAGTTATTGTAATTCCATGTGGTTGGAAATTTAAATAAAGACAAAGAAGATATTAAAAAGATCCAAATCGTACTTCTAGAGATGAAAACTAGATGTCTGAGACGATATACATTGAATGAGATTAATGACAGATTAGACATGGCTGAAGAAAAGATTAATGAACTTGAAGACAGCAATAAAAGCTATCCAAATGGAAATACACAGAGAAAATACAACTGAAGTATATATTTCAAGAAGAAAGAAAATGATTGCAGAACTAGTTAGTTCTAAGATACAAGAAAGACTGGAGATCAAATGAATTATTAATCATGGGAATAAATATAGGTAAACACATTGCAAAAAAACAGTAATAATATCTAGCTTGGGCATAAAAGTAAGGCATAGTTAAAATATTTATCAACAATAATATATAAGATGGATGAGGACACAGAGATGAAATTAAGTGTTTTAAGATATTCTAAAGTATTGTTCAGGAAGCATGTAGAGATATTGATTAGTCCTTTAATTTTATGTATAACCACTTAAAGAACAGAAACTGAGCACATAACTTTAATGTAACAAATCAATGAAAATAGCTGTAAGAGAACTAAATCTTCATCCTCCTCAGCTGGATGTCAACAGATAATGCCAAACGGAAAAGTCAAGAGATAGCCATATAAGCATGTGACCTATAAAACTTAAAAGTGGACAGTTTTGAGGCATGGGAATTGAAGCTGAGTTGGGGTAAGGCAGAGGACTGCTGTTTTTTATTACAAGACTTACTAGTACTATATGACTTTTTAAACTATGAAGTACATTAAAAAATGCTTAAATCAATTTTTAAAAAGCTAAAGAATATCAGCCAGTTAATACTAAAGATCCTGTTTACATTAAATGTATATGTACTCTGTATTTTGCTATGAAATTGAGCTTCTCTATACCTTATACCCCATGTGTCTGTCAGTTTGTTGTACTGTAAGGGCTTGCGTGTTGCTGTGATGCTGGAAGCTATGCCACTGGTACTGATACCAGCAGGGTCACCCATGGCAGACAGGTTTCAGCTGAACTTCCATACTGAGACTAGAAGAAGGACCCGGGAGTCTACTACTGAAAAGAACTGGCCACCGAAAATCTTATGAATAGTAGCAGAACACTGTCTGATATAGTGACGGAAGATGAGCCCCTCAGGTCAGAAGGCGCTCAAAAGATGACTGGGGAAGAGCTGCCTCCTCAAAGTAGAGCTGACTTTAATGATGCTGATGGAGTCAAGCTTTTGGGACCTTCATTTGCTGATGTTGGAAATGACTCAAAACAAGAAGAAACAGCTACAAACATCCATTAATAATCAGAACGTGGAATGTATGAAGTATGAATCTAGGGAAATCGGAAATCATCAAAAATGAAATGGAACACATAAACATCTGTATTCTGAAATGGACTGGCCATTTTGAATCCGACAATCACATGGTCTACTATGCCAGGAATGTCAACTTGAAGAGGAATGGCGTTGCATTCATCATGAAAAAGAACATTTCAAGGTCTACCCTGAAGTACAACACTGTCAGTGATAGGATAATATCCATTTCAAGATCTATCCTGAAGTACAATAAGATCTATCCTGAAGTACAACATTTCAAGATCTACCCTGAAGTACAACGCTGTCAGTGATAGGAAAATATCCATATGCCTACAAGGAAGATCAGTTAATATGACTATTATTCAAATTTATGCACCAACCACTAAGGCCAAAGATGAAGAAACTGATTTTTACTAGTTTCTACAGTCTGAAATTGACTGAACATGCAATCAGGATGCACTAATAATTACTGGAGATTGGAATGCAAAAGTTGGAAACAAAGAAGGAGGACTGGTGGTTGGAAAATATGGCCTTGGTGATAGAAACGATGTTGGAGATCGCGTGATAGACTTTTGCAAGACCAATGACTTGTTCGTTGCAAATACCTTTTTTCAACAACATAAACAACTATACACATGGGCCTCACCAGATGGAATACACAGGAATCAAACTGACCATATCTGTGGAAACAGACGATGGAAAAGCTCAATATCATCAGTTAGAACAAGGCCAGGGGCCGACTGCAGAACAGACCATCAATTGCTCATATGCAAGTTCAAGTTGAAACTGAAGAAAATTAGATTAAGTCCACGAGAGCCAAAGTACAACCCTGAGTATATCCCACCTGAATTTAGAGATCATCTCAAGAACAGACTTGATGTGTTGAATGTTAATGACTGAAGACCAGACAAGTTGTGGAATGACATCAACGACATCATACATGAAGAAAGCAAGAGGTCACTAAAAAGACAGGAAAGAAAGAAAAGACGAAAATGGATGTCAGAAGAGACTCTGAAACTTGCTCTTGAACGTCGAGTAGCTAAAGCAAAAGGAAGAAATGATGAAGTAAAAGAACTGAAGATTTCAAAGGGCGGCTCAAGAAGACAAAGTATTATAATGACATGTGCAAAGAGCTCGAGATAGAAAACCAAAAGAGAAAAATACGCTTGGCATTCATCAAGCCAAAAAAACTGAAGAAAAAATTCAAGCCTAGAGTTGTACTACTGAAGAATTCTATGGGGAAAATATTAAACGATGCACAAGCATCAAAAGAAGATGGAAGGAATACACAGAGTCATTATATTAAAAAGAATTGGTTGATGTTCAACCACTTCAAGAGGTAGCATTTGATCAGGAACCGAAGGTACTAAAGGAAGAAGTCCAAGATGCACTGAAGGCACTGGCGAAAAACAAGGTTCCAGGAATTGATGGAATACCAATTGAGATGTCTCAACAAACAGATGCAGCGCCAAGAAATTTGGAAGACAGCTACCTGGCCAATCGACCGGAAGAGATCCATATTTAAGCCTATTCCCAAGAAAGGTGATCCAACTGAATGCGGAAATTATAGAACAATATTATTAATATCACTCGCAAGTAAAATTTTGCTGAAGATCATTCAAAAGCAGCTGCAGCAGTATACCGACAGGGAACCGCCAGAAATTCAGGCTGGATTCAGAAGAGGATGCGGAACCAGGGATATCATTGCTAATGTCAGATGGATCCTAGCTGAAAGCAGAGAATATCAGAAAAATGTTTACCTCTGCTTTATTGACTGTGCAAAGGCATTCAACTGTATAGACGATAACAAATTATGGATAACACTGGGAAGAATGGGAATTCCAGAACACTTAATTGTGCTCATGAGGAACCTGCACACAGATCAAGAGGCAGTTGTTCAGACAGAACAAGGGGATACTGCATGGTTTAAAGTCAGAACGGTGTGTGTCAGGGTTGCATCCTTTCACCGTACCTATTCAATCTGTATGCTGAGCAAACAATCTGAGAAGCTGCATTATATGAAGAAGAACTCAGCATCAGGATTGGAGGAAGACTCATTAACAACGTGTGATGTGCAGATGACATAATCTTGCTTGCTGAAACTGAAGAGGACTTGAAGCACTTACTGATGAAGATCAAAGACCACAGCCTTCAGTATGGATTACACTTCAACATAAAGAAAACAAAAATCCTCACATATGGACCAATAAGTACCATCTTGATAAGCTGCAAAAAGACTGAAGGTGTGAAGAATTTCATTTCACTTGGAGAGACAATCAACACTCATGGAAGCAGCAGTCAACAAATCAAAAGATGCATTGCACTGGGCAAATCTGCTGCAAAAGACCTCTTTTAAGTGTTAAAAAGCAAAGACGTCACGTTAAAGACTAAAGTGCACCTGACCCAAGTCATGGTGTTTTCAATCGCATCATATGCACATGAAAGCTGGATGACGAATAAGGAAGACTGAAGAACAACCGACTCCTTTGAATTGTGGTGTTGGCGAAGAATACTGAATATACCATGGACTGCCAAAAGAACTAACAAAACTGTCTCGGAAGAAGTACACCCAGAATGCTCTTTAGAAGCAAAGATGGTGAGACTACATCTTACATACTTTGGACATGTTGTCAGGAGGGATTAGTCCCTAGAGAAGGACATCATGCTTGGTTAAGTAGAGGGCCAACGAAAAAGAGGAAGACCCTCAACGAGATGGACTGACACAGTGGCTGCAAAAACGAGCTCAAGCATAATGATTCTGAATGCAGTGCAGGACAGGGCAGTGTTTCGTTCTGTGGTGCGTGGGATTGTTATGATTTGGAATCGACTTGACAGCACCTAACAACAACATACCTTATACATTGAGAAGGGAAGGAATGTCTTCTTCAATATTCTGCTAACAATGGTAAATGGGTTATAGTGATTTCCCACGGTATGTAACTCAGAGCTTGTTTAAGTTTGTTATAGGGAACTGTATCTGTTAGAATGTCTACCATCAAAAATTGGGTTTAATTATTATGCCTGGCAAAGAAAATTGATTTTGGTCAACTTTGTCATAATCAATCCTGCCTATGAGTTCACTGTAAACTATATGGTGCTTATGGCAGATTTTTTCTTTTCAAAATAAAATATGACATCTTGTTTTTCCCAAAGGGAATGGGATTAGGGTGCCAGGAAGCACCAAATACTAGAATCCAGGATCTTGGAATCTATGATCTTGGGATCCTAGAAGCAATGACTAATATCAATGAAATACTTTCTTGTCCTGAGAGAGGGTCATGTGTTTCTGTCAAAGTGAAAGAGAAGCTAGTGCTAAGAGAAGAAAATGAAAGGGGCTGTTAGAAGAGAACCAAAGAACATTTATGGACTTGTTTTTATCTAAAGCAGTGACAAGCAACTTTTGGCCAATACAGTTTAGTAGTACAATGATTTCAGAAACTACTCGTAAGTGGGACACTAAGAACCTAGAACGGTGAGAAGATAACTTCCCAAGTTTACGTAGTGGGTTAATGTAAAAGCCAGAGTACACAGAATTTGCCTAGCAGGTTAGAGTTGGCACCAACTGGCTCATTCTTGGAAGAGGGAGAAAATCAAAATCAGGTAATGGAGTAATACACACATTCTGTTAGCTCAGATGCCTGGAGAGGCCATGACATAGTTTAGGTGTGATGCTGCCATCTGTGTACATTACCTGAAGTTACTCGAGGGCTGCTACTCAGATCGCTATTCCCTATAAACTGTATCTTTTGAGAGAGGCTGAACGAATCTAGCCTCAGACTCAGGTACTGAAGAGGTGTGAGAAGAAAGTTAAGTGCAGTCTGGTGTGAGCCAGCATGAGGCAAAATAACCCTGTAGAACTGGGTTGTAAGTCTCCCCTGATCTTCAATCATGTTCTGAACAAGGGATGGGAGTTTGCCTAAAAGCGCTAGAGTTAATGCTCATAATCTGCCCATTTTAAAAAACTTGGTTAAACACTTAAAATGTAATTAATTTAAAAAAAAATACTATATTAAGAAATGCTGAAGCAAACCACATTTTGCTGACAAGGACTGATGAGGAAACAATAAGTAAGCCAGCTCTGAAAGTCAGTCCCAATTTAAAATTTTGTTCTGAAGTACAGTGGTATATGTTTCTAAAATGTTGGCCCAAAAAATTAAGCCTTCAGTGTTGGGGGAGTACTAAAAGAATTGCCTAAGTATAGTTATAGAAAATAAATTTGCTGATTTAAAAAAAAAAAGGTAAGCAACACTAAATTGGCCGGGGGATGGTGGGGGGGTTCTGAGACATTTATTTTTTTCCTGAGCCAGCTCTCATTTCTAATGCTGCTCCCTATTGGCCTGGAGAAGTGCTGACCTTTTACTGTGTGAAACGTAACAGAAGCTGTGCCTAAGGTTATTTTGGTCATGCACACCTTAGCAGGAACAATGCTAATGAGCAAGCAGCCTTACAAGAAAATTATAAAGTATCCTAACTTTACTAGTTTAATAAACTTTCACTGAATGCTTACCATGTGTGAGAATACAAAGATGTGAAAACATAGACCTCACTGCCAAAGGGTTTACAATCTAGTAAAACTCATACATAACAGCTTTAATTCAAAATACTCCATTAATTGAGGAAACAACAAACACAATGTAAGCAAACCGGTATCATGAAGAAGGAAAGAAAGATATTTATTTACATTTTCTAAAATGAATAATACATCATAACATTGTATTTTAGGAAAATCAACCATATGAAGTACATCAGTTAAGCTTCCTGCTTAGTTGCCTACAACAGAATCTCCTCTAATTAAAGCAGAAAAGTAATTTATTTAAAGATTATTAGGGAGCTTACAGAAGCTCTGTAAGGGCCAGAGAGCCAAATTTAGAAGCTATGTAGCCAGAAACAATCCCAACCACACTTTGGAGAGTTCTCCAGAAAAAACGAGCCTGCCACCACCCCCTGACACCTATGATACTAGGAATGGGTAACACAGGCTCTGCAACTGTTGTCTTCAAACGACCAGAACTGCTCACGACTATCTTTGCCGAAAGATAAATTCCCAGTCCAAGACTGCTACCTCATGGTGCTTCCATGCAAACCCGAGAGAGAAGTGCATGACTGGTCACATGCCTCTATCTTAGCTCTGAGTAGGTATCAGAATATACATTTACCAGCATCTACCTTGGTAAGTCAGGATTTGTAATATGGGAAATTGCCAAGCTGTAGGGAAGCTTTTCAAAAATGCTAGGCGTCCACAAACGACAAATGTCGATTTCATTAAGTCATTGTTATTCTGTTATCTGGAATCTGAAAATACACCACTTCATCATAACGCATTTTTTGTTTTACAAAAATATAGAAACGGTCACACAATACAGGAGAAACTAGCACAACTTGTACAAGGAAAGGTCATGGAAGCCCCATAGACACATCCAAACTCCCTGAGGGACTGAATTGCTGGGCGGAGGGCT
>NW_004443961.1:5594221-5625217 GCF_000243295.1 Trichechus manatus latirostris
ATGTGTATTTTCACCAAAAAAAAAAAAGGTTGAGAAGTTAGAGGGTTGATATGTTGTGGGGTTGTTAACCAATGTCATAAAACAACATGTGTACTTCTGTTTCATGAGAAACTGTTAGTTCTGTAAGCTCTCACCTGAAGTACAATAAATAAATAAAGTTTAAAAAAAAAATATAGAAACTGTTAAGATTTACATATATATAGAAGGCTGCTTAAACAGCTTCCATGTTTTAACTCCAGAGCCCCAAATCAATTAAGTAACAATAAGATTATCCAGATACATGAAATAAAGACTAACAGTCTTGTAAAAACAGTAAACCATCAATATGTTTAATACAGCTAAAGTAGACTTTAGTTTTCACAACTACTACCTAGTAATACCATATTCTAGTTAACAGAGGCTTACTTCAGGGAAGTCGACTTCAATTTTAACCAACTTTATTTAAAAAATTATTTAAAATGTATGACATACTTTCCTGCTAAAGGTATACAAAATATAATCCAGTCTTTCCTTAATGGCTCAAGGTCACCATTACAAAAAGAATGCAATGGTAGTGATTAGTTTAATGATTATTTCAGCACCTATAAATTCACCATATCTTTCACCCAATTTTCCCAAAACTTTGACTTGTACTGTTGCCATCTCCTAAATCAACAGTGCCTCCTTACACCAATCAGCCCCAAGACTGCCTGCTGTTCTATCAGCATTGACCTGAAGGTAGCCAGGGAAAACCTGACTACTAAAGCCTTATTCACAACTGCTCTTGTTCAAGAGGCCATCACCTGTCATCTCCTTTACATTGGTTTCGAATGCTGTCCACACAAAGATAACAATGAAGGAATGCCAGGATTTCGGCTTTTGGCAATATGATTTAAGAAATCATTACTTTTAATGGCATATGCTGTACAAAAAGAAAGAGTGCCTACTGAATAAAAATTAAAATGCAGTGTAGTTCCTTTCTCTTACGCTGGAATAGATCACAAATCACAGATCTAAGTGTTGAGCTTAAATATTTTTAAATAGTGTACTTTTAGGTTTGTGACTGAAAAGGTGATCAGCTAAAAATTACATGTTCATCAAATAACTCAAATGTTACCATATTAAAATATGCACTAGAATTGTTCAGCTTGCTGTTATCTATCTGATATAAAAAGTATTTTAACTTACTTAACAGTTTGGAAACATTATTTTCTTCTTATGCCAAAGGTTTTAATTTTTTTTACGTCTATACCCAGCATTAAAGCATAACTACAATAATCATATGATCTCTGGCCCCCTGACCTGTCTTCCAAATGACCTTTCCTTAATGGGTTAATGATTTCAAAGTCCCTTTCCAGGCCTCCTTAGAAACCCTATGTGGCAGTTCTACTCTGTTCTATAGGGTCGCTATAAACTGGAATCAACTTGATGGCAACAGGTTTGGATTTTTTTTGGGGGTGAGGGGGAGGGCTTTCCAGGTCTAACTTTACATTTACAATACCTATATCCTCAATTATCCTCTGACTGACTCTTGGTAGAGTATTAGATTGATAGACTTGATAGACTAATAGAATTTCAAATATCGTGACAGATACTAGGGTAACTATACACAGGGAAGGAGGCTTTGTCTAGCATTCCCATATATCCTAGCACGTTGCTGCCTAAATGTCACATTCTCCTGAGGACTCAAAAGAAATCTTGGAACAGGTTCAAAAGACATTGCTTTTTTGACCGTAAATGTGTCTGCTCTACTAGTTATCTAGAATCTTACAGATTTTGATATTTATTATATTTTCAAATATAAAAGAGTAATATGGTTATTTTAGAAAATTTATAGAAAACATTTCGAAGTTAAAAAAAAAAGAAAAGGGGCCACCACTTTTGATACATCTTACACGTGCTTTTGTAAGCTCACAAAGTTAACACTCTCTTGGCATTGAAGAGAGGGAAAGAAGGACACCATGGCTAGAATTATCAAGAATGAGGAAGAGAATGACATAAGGAGAAGCTAGAAGGGGTAGGGAGAGGCCAAAAGGTGAAAGCAAGGTCTTATAAATTATGTTAAGCAATTTGTTTCTGTGTGTGCTTGTTTTGTTTTGGAAAGCAGGGAGGTGATAGTATAGTTGAGTGGTTTGATCAGACTTGGATTTTGAAAAGTCCACTCTCGCTTTAATAGATACACTCAGCAACTGGCAGAATCACCATATTGGTTCCCTGATCTGTGCAGTGAGGGCTATTATCATAGAAAAGGCCAAATGGAAGCCTCAAGAACTGCCTCTATATAGGAAAATAGTAAATCAAAAGCAATTCTGTATTCCTGGAGAGACTGCAGCGATTAGTGCCACCTTCGAGGACTTGAAGGATACAGGGGTGGTGATTTCCACTACATCTCCCTGTTCAACTATCCTATCTGGTGTGTGCAGAAAATAGATGGAACATCACACACTTAACCCGGTTATTCCACTGCAGCTACTATTCCAGATGCAGTTTCACTGACTGAGCAAATTAACACGTACATACATGGTGCTCAGCTATTGATCCGGCAAATGCTTTTTTCTCCATCCCACTGCCGTCAAGTCAATTCCGACTCATAGTGACCCTATAGGACAGAGTAGCACTGCCCCATAGGGTTTCCAAGGCTGTAATCTTTACAGTAGCAGACTGCCACATCTTTCTCCTGCAGAGCGGCTGGTGGGTTCAAACTGCCAACCTTTTGGTTAGCAGCCGAGTGCTTAACCACTGCTACAGTAGGGCTCATTTTCTCCCCATACCTGTTAGTAAAGACCACTAGAAGCAGTTTGCTTTCAGTTTGGCAAGGTGAGCAATATACCTTCACTATACTACTTAGGGGTATATGAACACTCCAGCCTTATATCACAATTTCGTCTGCAGGGACCTTGATTGTCTTTCTCTTCCACAAAACATCACACTGGTCCATTACATTGATAACACCATGCTGACTGGATTTAGTGAGCAAGAAGTAGCAACTACTCTAGACTTACTGGAAAAATATTTGCATGCGAGAGGGTGGGAAATAAATCTCACAAAAATTCAGAGTCTTTCCGCCTCAGTGAAATTTCTAGTGGTCTAGTGGTGTGGTGCATGTCAAGATATCCCTTCTGAGCTGAAAGATAAGGTGTTTCATCTGGCCCCTACTACAAATGAAAAGGAGGCACAATGCCTAGTCGGCCTCTTTGTATTTTGGAGGCAACATATTCCTCATTTCAGTGTACTACTCCAGTCCATTTACCAAGTGACCTGAAAAGTTGCTAGTTTTGAGTGGGGTCCAGAACAAAAGGCCCTGCAACAGGTCCAGGCTGCTGTGCAAGCTGTTCTGCCACTGGGCCATATGATCTGGCGGATCCAATGGTGTTAAAGTGTCAGTGGCAAGTAGAGATGGTGTTCGGAGCCTTTGGCAGGCCCCTATAGGTGAATCACAGCACAGCCCTTAGGATTTTAGAGCAAAGCCCTGCCATCCTCTACAGATAACTACCCTACTTTTGAGAAACAGCTTTTGGCTTGCTATTGGACCTTACCAGAGACTGAATACTTAACACGGGCCATCAGGTTACCATGCGACCTGAGCTCCCCATCATGAATTGGGTGTTCTCTGATGCACCAATCCATAAACTTGGGTGTGCACAATAGCACTCCACCATCAAATGGAAGTGGTATATACACGACTGCGTTTGCTCAAACCCTGAAGGCACAAGTTACAGAAAGTAGTTAAATGCCCATGACCCTCACTCCTGTAACATAACCATGACCCTCACTCCTGTAACAGAACATTTCTCTCCAGCCTGCACCTAAGGCCTCATTGGGAGTTCCCTACAATCAGCTGACTCAGGAAAAGAAAGCCTGGGCCTGGTTTACAGATGGTTCTGTGTGATATGCAGGACCACCCAAAAGTGGACAGCTGTAGCACCATAGTCCCCTTCCAGGACACTCCTGAAGGAGAGTGGTGAACGGAAATCCTCCCAGTGGAAAGAACTTCAAACAGTGCACCTGGTTGTTCATTTTGCTTAGGAGAATGGCCAGATGTGTAATTTTACACCAATTCATGAGCTGTGACCAATGGTTTGGCTGGATGGTCAGGGACTTGGAAGGAACATGACTGGAAAAGTGGTGACAAGGAGGTCTGAAAGGGCAAATGACGTGAAGATGTTTGAGTCCCATGTGAATGCTCACCAATGGGTGAGCTCAGTAGAGGAGGATTTTAATAATCAAGTGGATAGGATAACACGATCTGCTGGTACCAGTCAGCCTCTTTCCCCAAACACTTCTGTCACTGCCCCATGGGCTCAAGAAGAAAGTGGCCATGATGGCAGGGACAGAGGTTATGCTTAGCAACATGGAATCCACTTATCGAGACCAACCTGGCTGTAGTCATTGCTAAGTGCCCAATCTACCAGGAGCAGAGACCAACACTGAATCCCTGATATGGCACCATTCCCCAGGGTGATCAGTTAGCTTCCTGGTGGCAGGCTGATTACAGTGGACAGCTTCCACCATGGAAGGGGCAGTGTTTTATTTTTACTGGAATAGACACTTATTCCAGATTCCAACTGGCCTTCCCTGCATGAAATGCTTCTGCCAAAACCACTATTTAGGGACTTAGTGAATGTCTTATCCACCATCATGGTATTCCACACGTCATCGCCTCTGAACAAGGAACTCACTTCACAGCAAATGAAGCGTGGCGATGATTCCACGCTCATGGATTTCACTAGTCTTACCATGTTCCCCATCATCCTGAAGCAGCTAGCTTGATAGAATGGTGGAAAGGACTCTTAAAGACTCGATTGTGACTGTATGGTTCATAACAAATCATGGATAGGAATTCCAGAACACTTAATTGTGCTCATGAGGAAACTGTACATAGACCAAGATATAGTTATTCGAACAGAACAAGGTGTTCATCAAAATCAGGAAAGGTGTGCATCTGGGTTGTGTCCTTTCACCATACTTATTCAATCTGTATGCTGAGCAAATAATCCGAGAAGTTGGATTACATGAAGAAGAACTCGGTATTAGGATTGGAGGAAGACTCACTAACAACCCGAGATATACAGATGACACAACTTTGCTTGCTGAAAGTGAAGAGGACTTGAAGCACTTACTGATGAAGATCAAAGACTACAGCCTTCAGTATGGATTATACCTCAACATAAAGAAAACAAAAATCCTCACAACTGGACCAGTAAGCGACATCATGATAAACAGAGGAAAAAATGAAGTTGTCAAGGATTTCACTTCACTTGGATCCACAATCAATACCCACCGAAGCAGCAGTCAAGAAATCAAACGATGCACTGCACTGGGCAAATCTGCTTCAAAAGACCTCTTTAAAGTGTTGAAAAGCAAAGATGTCACTTTGAGGACTAAGGTATGCCTGACCTAAGCCATGGTATTTTCAATCACTTCATATGATACGAAAGCTGGACAATAAATAAGGAAGACTGAAGAAGAATTGATGCCTTTGAATTATGGTGTTGGCGAAGAATACCGAATATACCATGGACTGCCAGAAGAACGAAAAAACCCGTCTTATAAGAAGTACAACCAGGATGCTCCTTGGAAGCAAGGATGGTGAGACTACGTCTCACATACTCTAGACATGTTCTCCAGTCCCTGGAGAAGAACATTATGCTTGGTAAAGTACAAAGGTCAGCGAAAGAGAGGAAGACCCTCAACGAGATACAATGACACAGTGGCTGAAACAATGGGCTCAAGCACAGCAACAATTGTGAGGATGGCACAGGACTGGGCAGTGTTTCGTTCTGGTCTACAAAGGGTCACTATGAGTTGGAACCCACCTGATGGCACCTAACCACAACAACATTAAGGTGTCAGCTAGATGGCAATAAATTGGGCTGGTACTAAGCCTTGTTGATTGTTCCCAAAACAATCTCAGGTCTTCTGATTTCTAGGTGACCAATAGCAGAGATCTAGATTACACTACCTTCTTCCTACAAACCCTCCTGTTCTCTAATCTCTCCTATTCCAATCTATTGTATACTACTGTCAGATCAATCTTTATCCTTTCCATAAACACTCCTTTCCTATAGCAGGAGTAGTTCTACGAGGTTCTGCACAAGGAAAAAAAGTACTTCACAATGGGCTCCCAAGTAATCACCGCTATGAAAATTATGATGATAGAATGTGAAGGCTGAGTTTCAATCCTACAAACTATCAAAGCAAGCTATATTTATTATTCTGAGAATAACAACAAAATATTATAAATTGCCTTTGAGCAGCATTAGCAGTTCCCTATTGTATCAATCATCAGTCCTAACATAGTTGGAGATTTGATCCAGTATAAAAATCACCAGTCTTTGTTCTGCCAGTACAGAAATTTGAGTAATCACTTCAACTCTCTGAACCCTGGCCCTTATTTGGAAAATAAAAAAAGTTATACGTGCCATCACTTATGTTCTCAAACCCTAGAAGGTATCACTAAATGAGCTCTTTCCTAATGAACCCAGAGTAAACATAATCATCTAGGACATTAACACCTATGGAGGAACCGGCAAAGGTGAAACCTTTTGTCATTCTTGAACTACATAATCTCTGAAGTTCTCCTAATTTTAAAGGTTTATGATTCTATAAGAGGCCTGGTGGTGCAGTGGTTAAGAGCTCGGCTGCTAACCAAAAAAGGTCGGCAGTTCGAATCCACCAGCCACTCCCGGGAAATTCGATAGGACAGTTCTACTCTGTCCTATAGGGTCACTATGAGTCAGAATCAATAGCAATGGGTTTGGTTTGGTTTTTATGATTCTATAGACTATAGAAAGGTCTAAAGCTATATAAATCTATATAAAATTCCACTAATATAAAATTTATAACTCACTTTAGAATACTTTTAGAAATCTAGAAAGTATTCTAAAATTTTTATAAAAATTATTTTTGTACAGCTTTAAAGTAATTTGTCTTGAAATTTATAACTATATTGTTAACACATGTCAGTGTGATAGGTTCATTACAAATTCATACTTTGGTGACACTATTTTGGAACACTACTAAAATGGTCACAGAAATTTGATACGGGCATACAAAAGTTATACATCTACTCTTTGGAAAGTAATTTCTGGAAACTTGAACATCATGAAACTTAATTTTTTTTTTACATTTACCTTTTTTCTTCTTTTGCTCTCAGCTGTTCTTTCTGTCTCAAAACTTGAACCATTACAGATTCAAAAACTCCACTTGTCAAGCCTGCCAAACTTCGCGGTGTTGACCGACGCCTTGTTGAAGTACATGCAGTTCCCTTCTCATCCTCCAATCCATAATAGCCTCTAGATGTAACTGCTATCGTTGTCTTTTCTCTCAAGTTCCTTGGAGAAGAATAAGTCAATTCACAAGGTCAAATCTTCTGGAAAAGCAATAAACCCCCTTAACCAGCATCTTAAAAAGAATCCCTTTTTGAGGTAGATCCTGATGAAACTCACAGCTACATAAAAAGTATTTAGTTAAACCTTACTTAAGTAGTCTTCTCCCTACACACTTTTATCCTCCCTACACACTTTCTGATTTTCCTTTATTCATGTCATAAAATCACTTCCCTACAGTAAAAACATTACAGGACCAAAGCATCAAAATTGAAGACTAAATCACTATCTCCTTAACAGATAAAAAGCTTACTGTTTGCAAAATTAAATGTAGCTCCTCTTTTCATCTCTACATACATTTCATACAACCTATCATCATTGGTATAAGGAGTCCTGGTGGTGCAGTGGTTAAGCACTTGGCTGCTAACCGAAAAGTCGGCGATTCAAACCCACCAGCCACTCTGTGGGACAAAGGTGTGGCAGTCTGCTTCCACAAAGATTACAGCCTTGGAAACCCTATGGAGCAATTCTACTCTGTCCTATAGGGTTGCTATGAGTCAGATTCAACTCGACAGCAACAGGTTTGGTTTTTTTTTTATCATTGGTATACGAAAATGTACAACACAAAAACTTTTTGGGAAAGAAAATTTACGATGATACCTACAGTTTGAATAAATTATAAACAAATGAAGCATTATAGTATAAAATTTTAAGTTGAGAATATGGATATCTTCTCACTAAACTGTATAAAGAGTCTAGGAACTACCTCTACCACAAATGTCTCCTTACCCTATGATGTCTTTACTGTTACCCTGAGATACTAATCTAATCCTTAAAGATAATGATGAAAGACAGTTTCTTAGCAGTTTACTTAATTATCCATAAGTCCCCTAGGATAGCAAAACCAATTAAGTGCTCAAAGAAGTAAACATTCATTATGTGGATAAGAATCTATATAAATTACAAGTTAACCCTTAAATCGCATGGCTAAATCTTCATGTAAATGAGCCAAAGACTGACTGCATTTTACTCTTTAACCTCAGTCTTATAAAAACAAAACTACTTTTTAAACAGTATTTTCTCAGAATAAAGACCAAAAAGCAATTAATATCCTTTATTACTCACCAGAAATAAAATTTCATAAGCTTTGATACTTGTCACTAATAATAAAAACACTAAAAAAACTATGCTGTTTCTCTCATATCACCATGTAAAGATTAAAAAAATAGACATTAGTCAGTGTGATATGATGGATCGCTTTTGTGTGGCCTTTCTCACCATGGTCTTTTAACTCCCACCCAAGTGATTGGGTGGGACTGTGCAAACAGGGTTAACTGTGGCCCACCAAGGGGATTAGTCAGTTTTGCCATCCCACTGGGCTTGAACTGAGCCATCCCAGAGGTGGAAGGAGAGGATCCCACTACCACCAAGGAAGAACAGCCAGCAATGGTGAGCGTGCCCTTTTGGACCTGGGATCCTTGCGCCAAGAAGCTCCTGGAACCAGGAGACCAAGAGAGAGAGCAAGCAGTAACCCTGAAGACGGTGAGAAGCGGCAGCAGAGACCGGCACCAGGAGATGGTGTGGTGGGCTTCCTGGTCCACAGAGAAAAAGCTGAGTGCCTTTCAGTGGAGGCCGAGGACCAAGGAGAGGTGTGCTTGCAAGCACAGGTGGGAAGACACTGTCCTGATAGAAGAACTGTATCCTGAGTGTTCCTGAGCCTGAACTGTAACTGTTACTTCCCTAATAAACCCCATAATCATTGAGTATTGTCTGTGAGTTCTGTGTGGCCACTGCAATGAATTATTGAACCCAGCAGAGAAGTAGAGAGTGCCAAGGGAGGGATGGTTGGTGTCAGATGGTGGAGAGAGGAGGCATGTCGGACTTCTGCTTCATAAGAATCAGCCTTGTGCTATCGATCTTGATTCTCCTTCCCCCTTGTGAAGTTAGAGGAGGTCAGACACTGCCCCCACAGCGTTTTTACACTCAGTGTTGGAGAGAAAAATTCTTACACTACATCAGTGGGTATATAAACTGGCAAAGCCTTTTGGGAAGCCAATTTGGTAATAATCATTTAAATTTAACATGCACCTATCCTTTGGTCCATCATGCTTCAATGAATCTACTGTATAGACACATGTCCACAAGTGAACAATAAAACACACACACAGCATTGTTTGCTGTTTAAAAATTAAAATAAACCTAGAAACATACTGAGAATACAATCCAAAGTCTTTACTATTGTATACAAGACCTACTATGTTACAGCCCTTGTCTACTATAATACACAAAATGATTTATAAATAAATATGCATACATAGGGAGGTAAATAATCAAATATTTTTTGGGAAGCCAGATGATAAGAGTTTGGAGATCACTGCTCTCATCTGTACTTATAAGCTACCTGATGTCCAAAAATGTTTTCAGAACAAATAAGTTTTCATGTCCATTAAAAAAAAAAAAAAAAGCATTTATCACAAACTATTAAACTTATGTCCTACTCTCTGGTCTTTTTTTAACTTCTGTCCTCCCAGTTGTTAACTTTTATTCCTCCTGCATTTATTTTTGTCTTCATCCAGACCTCCAGTTCCTTGTCTGACTCCTCCATTTGCTCTAATACAATTCAGCCTATTCCAGCTATTCACAAAGAAAATTGGTTCCAATCCCAGAATACATACATAACTAACCTCTTATCAACACCCTCAACTCCTCTGTCCAATTATCTTTTTTGTCTCAGGTACCTATGTCCCTCCTGCATCTCAGCCAAAAGCTCCTCCACTACTAAGCACTATAGGAAAAAATCACGTGTAGTTTGTTGTCTGACTAAACCTCAACTGGGCTCTCAACCTTGCCTAAGGCTTCTCTGAAGAAAGTCAACTACCTCTCTCATTCTCCATAACAGCAATTTCAAATGCCACCATTATCCAAAAGGTCTACCCCCACCACTCACTGTCACAGGAGCTGACCGTGTCCACCACAAATTTCACGGAGAAAATAATAGTTTTTAAGTAGGTGATCCATTAGCTCCTGCCTCTTAAAAAACAAAATTATCTGAATCCAGACCCATTCTTACTTTAAATTTCAGTGAAAAATTTGCCTCCCATCCTCTTATAAAAACTATCCCCCAAAAAACTAAATTTTCAGAATTCGCATTTCATTGATCATCTTCTGAATCTTCAACCTCTCTTTCTCTATCTACTAGTTTCCTTTAACATATAAGTATGTCCAAGTTTATATTAAAAACAAACCTTTCCCCTTGAAAAGAGTCACACCTAAACTGCTGGTCCACTTCACCCTTTACTCACACTTCAACCTACTGTAATCTGGCATCTGTCTGCACCCAATCTACTGAAATTGCTCTTCCCTGTCTGCATCCAATCTATTGAAATTGCTCTTCCCAAATGATCTTCCAGTTGTGAAATTCAATGGGTATTTTTCCATTCTTGTTTCACTCAACCTCTACACCATCTGATTTCTCTCTTGTCAAGAACTTGTACTGGACTTTGCAGAAAAACACAATTTTAGATAGGCAGAAAAGAGTGGAGAGAGAATACTAACGAAAAACAAAAATATTCATTCATATTTATTCAAATTCATGCAAAATATTTACTCAGCAACAGGGATTCAGTAATGAACATGATTTATATATAAAGAATGAAAAACATAAAAACAAAAGATGACTTTGATATATTTAGGTTGAAACAATGGTGTGGCACTTTTCACAATGCCAAAAGGTGGCAACAACCAAAATGTCCAACAAGAGATGAATGGATTAACAAAATGTGGTAAATACACACAATGGAATGCTATTCAGCCGTAAAGAGAAATGAAGTTCTGATGTATATCACAATATGGACAACACCTGAAAACAACATGCTGAGCGAAATAAGTCAGTCACAAAAGGACAAATACTGTATGATCTCACTTATATGAAATAAGCAAATATACAGAAACCAAAACTTATTAGTGGTTACCAGGGGCAGGATGGAGGGGAAAGGGGAAAAAAGGGGGAGTTTTTGCTTAGGGGCATTAAGTTTATGTTAATGGTGGAATGATTTGGAAAACGATAGCAAGAACAGGTACACAACTTAAAGAATGTAATCAACATCACTGAATTATATATATGCAGAAATTGTAGAGATGCTGTATATTTTGTTATGTATATTTTCACAAAAAAAAAAAAGATAAAACTTCCAAAGCCTATGTTCAATTTTGAAACTGTACCAAATAAATGACCAAAACAACAACAACAAAAAACCCTGTGGCTGTCAAGTTGATTCTGACTCCCAGTGACCCTACAAGACAGAGTAGAACTACTTCATAGGATTTCAAAGGCTGCAAATCTTTATGGAAGCAAAATGCCATATCTTTCTCCTGCAGAGTAGCTGGTGGGTTCAAACATCCGACCTTCTGGTTAGCAGCTGAGCGCTTAACCACTGCGCCACTAGGCTCCTCTAAATGACATAATATTCCAAAGAGCAACTGAAGACCATAACTAATTAAAAACAAAACTACAAAAAAACAAATTTATTTTCTTGGCTTAGAATAAATTTCTGTTTCTTGATTCTGTTTTTCTAATTTAAGGAAGACACTGCGCCACCAGGCTCCTCTAAATAAATGACATAATATTCCAAAGAGCAACTGAAGACCGTAACCGATCAAAAACAAAACAACTACAAAAAAAAAAAAAATTTTATTCTCTTTGCTTAGAATAAATTTCTGTTTCTTGATTCTGTTTTTATAATTTAGGGAAGACACAAAGGTAAATGTAAAGTTTTTACTTACATAGTAATCATATTTGAAAACTGTTTTGCTTATCTCAGCAACTTTGCTAAGCGTTTTTAACAGCTCACTCTTTACCACACAGAACCACTCAGGAGTTTTCAGTACAGGCAGAAAGGAAGGTTTCCTAGGTCACTAACTCTCATACAGTCCAGATATGTTCACATTTTCTGGAAGACACTGAAGTTGTGACAAGTCTACAAAGCAGGCAGGGAGCTATATACCTTGGCTTCCTGCTCCTGGTTATCTCCTCTAAATAGGTGCAAAGCATTGATGAAGCTTCACAGTAGACTGTAAATTCAGAATACTTTCACATTCAGACAATACGCAAGAAGACAAGACAGAAAAGCTAGCATAAATTTTGTCCCCGCCTACAGGAAAAAACAGATTGTGACAAGGAGATTTAGGGACCTGGCAAGAACAAAGGACATAACTGAAATGAGGAGGATGCGACAAGTGGATATTACGGTGTCCATATAAAACAAGCAACGTTACTAACTTCTCTTTCAGTCTTTAATTCCAAAAATGGGAGAATACCATTCTTATTCCCCACAAACCAGTAATTTCTATTATTTGCTCACTTATTTCTTACGTCAAGTGAGCAAAACATAGGTAATGCAAATGGTAATTCCACTATATTATTAAAATGCCACATATTTTATGGAAAAATAAGTACATGAAAAAACTCTGGAAATTTCAGAAAAAGAAAAGTCATTTTGACAGAAGACTCACCCTACTAGATTATTAAAATAGATTTTAAAGTCACAATAATGAAGTTTGATACCAGGAGATGAACAGATACATCAATAGCACGGAGAAGAGAGTTAAAAAATTAGATTCAAATACATTCGGAAATTAGTGTATCATAAAGATTGTACTTGAAAGTGATGGAAAAAATATAAGTGATGTTGAGACAACTGGCTGGACATTTGGGGGATAGGGAGGAGTTGGATTTCAACCTTATTCCTTGACCAAATAAATTCTGGATCAATCCATTCATGTGTTCATTCATTCATTTACTCCTTTGCTCAATATTAACTAAGTACGTACAGGTGGTGGGTTAGGTGTCAGCATTAACACTAATAGGTAAGATCCCTGTCCTCACTGAGCTTACATTCTGGTAGAGAAGGCATACAAAAATCGAGTAAACACATACATACATATATGCATACATAAGTTCTAACTGCAAATTACATACTATAAATTCTGTGAAGGACAGTCAAGAATAATTTCTGAGGAAGTGACAGGAGGAGCAGCCCACCATGCAAAAAACCTTGGGGATAGAATGTTCTGGATAAAAGGAACAGCAAGAATAAAGGCCCTGAGGTGAGAAATGGTTCGGCAGGTATGCATGAAGTACAGAGAGCCAAACTTTTTACTGCAGCCTAAGGGCCAATGAAGTGCTTTAAGCAGGTCTCAGTTCTCTAGTGTTGCTATAACAGACACTACAAGTGGGTGGCTTCAACAAACAGAAATTTACTTTCTCACAGTTTAAGAGGCTGGAAGACTGAACTCAGGACGCTGGCTCTAGGGGAAGGCTTGCTCTCTCTCTCTTGGCTCTGGAGGAAGGTCCTTGTCTCTTTGAGCTTCTGCTCCTGGGCGATCTTTACATGCTTTGGCATCTCTCTTCCCCCATCTCTGCTCTGCTCACTTGTTTAATCTCTTTTATATTTCAAAAGAGACTGATTTAAAACACACCTTAAACTAATTCTGTCTCATTAATGTAACAAAGACAATCCATTCCCAAATGGGATTATAACCACAGGCATAGAGGTTAGGATTTACAACACGTATTTTTTGGGAACACAATTCGATCCATAACAGCAGAGTACTGACTTCCTTTACTTTTTTTTTTTTTTTTTTAAGTTCACGCTGGCTGCTGGGTAGAAAGTGGATTCTAACAGGAAAAACAAAAGCAGGAAAACAAGTAAAGAAACTACAGCAGTAATCCAGGCAAAAGATGGTGTGTATTTCCAAGTGGTGACCAGTGGAGAGAAATAGACAAGATTTAAAATATGCTTTAGAAGCAGAAAGTTCAGGGCAGCAGATATGTTCAATATGGGGAATAGCTGAAAAGGATGAATCAACAAAAAAGGCTAGTTTTTTGGTCAAAGCAACTTGGTAGAAGATGGAGCCGTTTACTCAGATGGGAAGAACAGACTTACTGAAACAAGCAAACAACCCCCTGTCCCCCCCAAAAAAAGGCTCAGTTTTGAACACGTTCAAGTTTGAGGTGGCTATTAGACATCCAGTTGGATTAAAAAAAAAAAAACACTATTAACTGTAGCGTCCTCTTAGCAGTAGGGGAGCAGGGGACCGGTGAGAGGAGACTTATTTTTTGTTGTACTACCTCTTGTACTGTTTTCGTTTGTTTCTAAGTATCTTTTATTTAGCACGCATCCATAAAAAGCAAGCTGTCAAATTAAGCACAATCAGCTGAAACTATCAGTATGTGTACGCAATTTATTATTTTTTGTCATAATTCTTTTTTTTCTCAGTTACGGGCAGACAAAGCTGTTGAAAAATTTACAGAATAACTTAAATTGGCAAAATTCTATATTTAATATAATTTTTCCCCTAAGAACTGGGAGAAGACTGAAATTATTTAAAGAAAGAAACAAAACAACTAAGTCTAACCTAGAACTATTTATAGAGACTTAAATCTAGCTTATTATCTAAATTATTCAGCAAAAGAAAGTGCTGCTTTTCTCTTATTTTTAGCACCGCTGATTTCTGCCATAGACAAAACAATTTTTTTCAGATACTTGTGTATATAAATTTTTTGTCAAATTTGTGACCTAACAGAATCAAAGCCAAATGCAATTCTTTAAACTTGGAAGTGAAAAGAATAAGCTGAAAATTAAGGAAAGGGAAAAGCTCAAAACGATGCTCGTTTTCCCTAACTCATCTCACATACTTGTCCTTTCAGCACACTGCTCCTATAGCTCTTGTCATGTATTCCTCTAGCCTAAGCCTTTTAATGCAACAACTCTCTAATATGGAATATCAGTCTCTTCATTAGCACAGCATTTTAGGCCCTTTGTAATCTGGCCCTTCTTAGTCACCACTTTTCTATATGTATCTACACTCTAGCCAGACTAAACTATTGGCCATTCCCTAGCTATATACAGTGGCTTTTTTGCTTTTTTGAATATGCTATTCTTGTTGCCTGTAATGACCTCTACATCAACTTAGTTTATCAACTCCTCTCTTTACATGTTCATCTTGGAACCTCCTACAGTGCGTATCAAATAGTAGGTATTATAAATATATGCTGAATGAAATGAACTGTGCCTGTCTTACAACATTTATCATACACTCCTTCTTTTATGCTTCTGAATAATGTAGCCTTCCCTTAGGTCTCCCTGGGTGGCGAAAACGGTTAAGCAGTTGCCAACCGGCTAAAAGGCTGATGATTCGAACTCACCCAGAGGTGCACTGGGAGATAGGCCAAGCAATCTGCTTCCAAAAGGACACAACCCTGAAAACCCTATGAAGCATTTCTACTCCGCACACATGAACTGACTCAACAGCAACTAACAACAGCATCCTTCCCTTAAAGGAGGATATGGTGTCTTCATTCAACTCGACAAATACTTATTGGGGGGAATTATAGAACCCTGGTTAAAAACTTTATACCTTATAAAGGCTTGGTACTCGTATCAAACTATAAAAGCGAAACACAAAATTTAAAAATCAACCAAAAGACTGGGAGGTCAATTAACATTTCATACAAAGAGGTTAAAATGGATTACAAGGATGCCCCTTATCACCATTCTTATTCAATATTGAACTGGAAGTCCTAGATAGAGCAATAAGGCAAGAAAGCAAAATAAAAGGTCCAAAATGGAAAGGAAGAAGTAAATTTATCCTTATTCATGGATGACATGATCCTATATATAGAAAATCCCAGAGACTATATAAGAAAGTTACTGGAACTTATAGAAGGATTCATCAAACAGGCAGGATACAAGATCAACACATAAATCAGTTGGGTTCCTCTACACTAACAAGGAGGACTCTGAAAAGGAAATCAAGAAAACAATACCATTCACAATAGCCCTCCGAAGGATAAAATACCTAGGAATAAACCTAACCAGGGATGTAAAGACTTACACAAGGAAAACTATAAAATACTACTGCAAGGCACTAAAAGAGATCTACATAAATGGAAAAACACTCCATGCTCATGAATTGGAAAACTTAACACTATGTGAAAATGTCACTACTACCAAAAGCAATCTATAGATATAATACAATCCCAATCCAACAACATTCTTTAATGAAATGGAAAAACTAATCTCCAACTTTATATGGAAAGGAAGGAGGCCCAAACAGAAAAAGCAATACTGAAGAAGAACAAAGTAGGAGGCCTCACACTTTCTGATCTCAAAACTTGGTATACAGCCATGGAAATCAAAACAGCCTGGTACTGGTTCAATGACAGACACAAACATCAATGGAATAGAATTGAAAACCCAGAAATAAGTGCATCCATCTACAAGCAGCTGATCTTCGACAAAGGGTCATAAGTCCATTCAGTGGGGAAGAAACAGTCTCTTTAAAAACAGTGCCGGCAAAACTGGATATACACATACAGAAAATGAATCAGGATCCATACCTCACACCATGCACAAAAACTAACTCAAAATGGATCAAAGACCTAAATGTTAAAGCTAAAACTATAAAGTTCCTGGAAGATAACATAGGGTCAAAACTAGGGGACCTAATTTCAGCATAAGTAGCCTATCAAACAAAATTAAAAATTCACGAAGAACAGAAGATAAATTAGATAGCTGGGTCTTCCTAAAAATTAAATATTTATGCTCATCAGAAGACTTTACCAAGAGAGTAAAAAGAGAACCTAGAGACTAGGACAAAATCTTTGGCAACGATATATCTGATAAGGATCTAATCTCTAAAATATATTAAAAAAAAAACTTCAACTCAACAACAAAAGGACAAACAATCCAATCAAAAAATGGGCAAAGGACATGAACAGACATTTCACCAAAGAGGACATTTAGGCAGCCAAAAAATACGTGAAAAGATGCTCAGGATCACTATCCGTTAGAGACATGCCAATCAAAACTACAATGAGATACCATCTCACCCCAGCAAGAATGGCAATGATTAAAAAAAAAAAAAAACCCAGAAAACAACAAACGCTGGTGAGGCTGTGTGGGGACTATAACTCTTATACACTGCTAGTGGGATTGTAAAATGGTACAACCACTATGGAAAACTGTATGGCACTTTCTCAAGAAGCTAGAAATAGAAATACCTTATCATCCAGCAATCCCACTCCTAGGTATATATCCTAGAAATGTAAGAGCAGTGACGTGAACAGACATATGCACACCTATGTTCACTGCAGCATTATTCATAATAGCAAAAAGATGGAAACGACCTAAGTGCCCATCAATGGATGAACGGATAAACAAATTTGGTACATACATATAATGGAATACTATGCAATTATAAAGAATAATTAAGAGTCCACGGAACATAACATGGATGAATATGGAGGACAGTATGCTGAGTGAAATAATCAAAAAAAGAGAAACACTGTATGGTCTCACTATTATAAAAAATCAAGAATAGATACACACACAGAAAGCAAAGTTCTTTGATGGTTACCAGGGACGGGAAGGAGACAGAGGGGGAATCACTTTCTAGACAGCAGACACTTGTTACTTTTAGCGATGGGAAAGGCAATCCCAAATATGGGTGAAGTCAGCACAACTTGACCAAGGTAAATAAAGACACTAAGAAGTATATGAGAAAAACGGACAATTTCAGTAAATGCTGTAACATATACAACCCTGCAACAACAGTAAAAACAAACAATATTTATGTGGTTATCTAAGTAGATAAATGGATGCATATATGTGTATAGGAAGGCATATGCAAGTAAAGGCACATGCATGTACAGGTGTATCTGTAGGCATATGTACATACACGTTTGTGTGTGCTGCATACATATCCACATATATAATAAACCACATAGGGGGCACAGTTACGGAGGCTTCCTAAGCATATACAAACAACTTGCGGGACTGGTTTACTAGCTTAAAAGGTTCGGGACCATAGTCATGGGGAAAAACTTAGTCAGTTGGCATAACATAGTTCACAATGATAATGTTCTACATCCTAGATCGGTGAGTAGAGTCTGGAGTCTTAAAAGCTTGTGGGTGGCCATCAAAGATACAACTATTGGTCTCTACTTGTCTGCAGCAAAAGAAAATGAAAGAAATCAAAGTCTCAAAGAAGACGCTTGTCCATCGGTCTAACAGCCCACATGAACCATAGCCTCTTCTAACCTGAGACCAGAAGAACTACACAGTGCCCAGCTACCACTACCAACCAGGGCACAATAGAAGGTCCCGGATAGGCCATGGTCTTGGGGAACATCTGGCTCAATTGGCATAACATAGTTTATAAAGGAAATATTCTACATACTACTTTGGTGAGCAGCGTTTGGGGTCTTAAAAGCTTGTGAGAGGCCATCTAAGATACTCCACTGGTCTCACCCCTTCGGGAGCAAGGGAGAATGAAGAAAACTAATACAACGGAAAGATTAGTCCAAAGGACTAATGGACCACATCTTCCACAGCCTCCACCAGACTGACTCCAGTACGAATAGATGGTGCCCAGCTACCACCACTGACTGCTCTGACAGGAAATCACAATAGAGGGTCCCAGACAGAACTGGAGAAAAATGCAGAACAAAATTCTAACTCACAAAAAAGGACCAGACTTACTGGCCTGACAAAGACTGGAGAAACACTGAAAGTATGGCCCCTGGACACCCTTTTAGCTCAGTAATGAAGTCACTCTTGAGGTTCAACCTTCAGCCAGATATTAGACAGGCCCATAAAACAAAACGAGACTAAAGGGGCACAAAAGCCCACGGACAAGGACTAGAAGGCAGGAGAGGACAGGAAAGCTGGTAAAATGGAACCCAAGGTCAAGAAGGGAAAGTGTTGACATGTCATAGAGTTGTTAACCAATGTCATAAAACAATATGTGTACTGTTTAATGAGAAACTATTTGTTCTGTAAATCTTCATCTAAAGTACAATTAAAAAAAAAAAAAGATGATCATGGATAAAATGGGAGAAAAATGTAGAATAGAACTCAAATTCCTAAAAAAGGCCACATCTACAGGACCGATATAGATCAGAGGAACCCCCAAGACTATCATCTTAAGAGACCCTTTGAACTTAGAATTGAAGCTATTTCTGCAGATCACCTTTCAGCCAAATAACAGATTGGAGTAATGTGCTCCCTTAAACAATTAACTGTGAGACCAAATAGTCAACATTTACCCAAAATCAAAGATAAGAAGACAAGGAAGGGAAGGGAATCTAGGTCAATGGAAACAGAGCAAACAGAATGGAAATAATACGAAAGCTGACACATTGTAAAAACTGTAACCAATGGCACAAACAATCTGTATAAAAATATTTAAAGGGAAACCTAATGTTCTTTGTAAACTTTCACCTAAAACACAATAAAATATTATTTAAAAAAATAAAACAGATTACAAGCAGTTGAGAACAAGACCCAGGGTCTCTGACTTCAAGCCAATGCTTCTTTTTTATTTTAATGATATTTATCATGTTAGCACTAATGCTTTTATATGATTCTGAATTGAAATCAATTTTCTCAGACTATAAATAAAGTAGCTTGCTATGGAAATTACTTTCATGTTCTAAGCTACACTGAAGGAAGAAACTTAGAATGAATTACTTGTCATATAAAGTTCAATAGGTGAATTTTAAATGTAAATGAAAATAAAAACTATTATAAAGTCATCATTTATTATCTTTCATTTTAACAAAGTCAACAAAATTACATTATGCCATCATGCTAAATCTAGTAATTTATAACTGATTTTAAATGTAAAACCAGAACCTAAAAAAAGTACTCTTGTTAAAAAAAAAAAAATCTGAATTTGGTGGAGTTTCTAGATCCAACTACCAATTTATATGAATACAGAAGACAAAGGAACACAATGTTGCCAACAAAATTCAAGAATGTATGAAACTCCAGAGAAATAACCTAGTTTCTTCAACAATCAATGTAAGATAGAGGGAGAGACAGAGAGACAAAGATAGGAAGATGGAGATGGAGAAGAGGCACTAAGAGGGAGGGAAGAATAGAAAGGAAAACCTCTAAATATATGAACCAATCACAACGTTCGTATTTATTTGGACTGTGATTCAAACAAACCATATAAAAATAAAAATTATCATTTTTAAAACAACTGGAAATTTGAACACTGGATGTTTGCTATTTGAACACAGACTGTATATTTGCTATTAAGATTTTCTTTTTGGGCTAATGGTTATACACACACGCATACACTTTCTACTGAGAGTCACAAACTGAAGCATCTACAGGATAATATGCTGTAATGATTTGCTTCAAAATAATACAGAAGTGGAGAGGTCTAGACGGAGTGTGGACGGGGCAGAACTCGCCATGATAAATATTGTTGGGGACTGGAAAATGGGCACATGGGAGTTCATTATAATATTATTTTGCTTTTTTGTATGCTAAGAATTCTCCAAAATAAAAAAGTTTTTACAAAATGTAAAACCAATATAAGACTAAAGATGACGTTGTATAATGTTCTATGACAAACTCATGACTTTAAAGGACTCTGTACATTTTAAAGGAATAATGCACACACCTAGCATCATGTCTCATCTCTGTCCTCAACCCTATTCCTCACTATTCACTTGTGACTTCTTCTGTTCTACATTAAGATATGAGATATCCACATGATGATATGACATACAAATCTGCTTCCCATTTCTCTCCTGCCTCCCCTTTATTCCTGCTCTAACCCAAAATACAATGCTAATAAGGGTTGGCAAATGTATATGTAGTACTAAAGACATACCTCAATGAAAGAAAAACTCTAAATCTAAGGTAAAATCAAACATGAAATAGTGGCACCAAATCCTAAGTCATCAGCTCTCAAACTTTACTGCACGTAAAAATCATTTAGGGAGCTTATTAAAAATGCAGATTCCTACTTATCACTGAGATTCTGAGTCAAAAGAATTGGGGTGGGATCAAGCAATCTGCTTTCTCGCACCATTCTAATGCTGGCGATCTGGGAAACACACTTTGAGCGACATTATCTTTCTAAAAAGCCTTCGAAATGACCTTCAGAACTTGTAACCATCTACCGCTTAATTTCAACAGCCATAAAAGCGAAACAGCAACAAAGCAAGCCCTCATAGATTTTACATTCTAGAGACAGGAAGAAAAAGGTGTGTGGGGGTGTGTGTGGGTGTGGGTGTGGGGGGGGGTGTAGTTAAATTGTATTATATATAAAGAGCCCTGGTGGCATAGTTAAGCGTTCAGCTGCTAACTGAAAGGTCAGTGGTTCGAACTCACCAGCCGCTCCTCAGATTAAAGATGTCACAGTCTGCTCCAGTAAAGATTACAGCCTAGAAAACTCTATAAGGCAGTTTTTCTCTGTCACATGGGGTTGCTATCAGTCGAAAAGGACTCAATGGCACCCAACAACAATAACAAATTATGTTAGGTAGCAATAAATGCTATGAAGAAAAATAAAGAAAGTTATAAGGGATAGAGAACGATCAGGGAGAGGAATACTGCTTTAGACAGGATGGCCAGGAAAAGCTTGCAGATAAGGTGGCATCAGAGAAGTAAGTGAGGGAGCCAGGGAATGAGGATATCTGTGGCAAGAGAGCCAAATTTAAACTTGCCTTCACTCGAGCACAAATATTCTAGGCAAATATAAAACGTGTTCAATTTTGTTTATTGATTATTTTCTAATATTTATGTCTACCATTTTTAAGTAACTAAAAAACAAAAAAACAAACCCACTGCCATGGAGTCAATTCTGACTCATAGCCAACCTACAGGACAGACTAAACTGCCCCATAGGGCATCCAAGGAGCAGCCGGTAGATTCGAACTGCCAATCTTTTGGTTAGCAGCCGAACTCTTAACCACCGCACCACCAGGGCTCTATTTTGAACGAATTAAGATATGTTAAAAATTGGGTTTTGCGACCTAGCATGGAAACAATCTATACTTAGAATGGCTTCTACGGAAAAACATTTCTATTTAACAAGTTCTTCAGACGATCTATTTCTCTCCTTCAGTGCAAAATGAAACAGACTGTGTTCTTATCTTTCGGGCAAACACTGAGAAAAGCCCTTTAATTCGCTGAGAACTGTATGTTTGGCAGAATTTTGGTGTCCCTTACCACATTTGTTAGGCAATCTATCATCAAAATTGAAAAGCAATTTTAAAAACATAAAACATGAAATGCCCTGAGGAGAAGAACTAATATTCTACCCGACTGCACATTTTAAGGGAGAGATTTTTGTTATCAGCCTCAAAAAGCTGAGAATGCACACCACATATTTCCAGGCTAGAAAAGACCATAAAATAAAAGGAACCTCTAAAGCTTTTGCAAACCAAAACTATTGTTATTTTAAATTGAGTTTCACTATTCGAAAGAAAACTTGTCTAGCAAATGAGATGTACCTGAGGGAAGGAGCTGTCCTTTGAAAAGATATGATTTCGTGTCACTTCATGTGCTAAATAACAATTCAAACATTTTCTGTTTTATATCTTGGCAATGTTTTTCATTGCTTCTAGTTTAGAAAACTTAAATTCTCACAGAAGAGCAATATTAGTAAAGTACTTAGAAAGTACAGCAAAAGGTTTATAGTCAAGCTATTTTACCTTAAACTGGTTTATCTCAATCTGTTTCCCATTTCTTTTTTTTTTTTTAAATCTTTTGGTGGTATGCCTACATGAAAATGAACAAATGTGAATTCCAAGACACACTAACATATAAAAAGCTATTGAAAAGTTATTTTTGTCTGAAGGTACTTTCAGATGGCTATACTCAAAAGCTCTAAGTAGGAAAGTTTGGAGTGAGTTCTTGGCATAAGCTATTCTGAGTCCTTAAGGCTGCACCTAAAAAAATTGTAGATTTTATATTTTGAATGGTATTATTAAAAAACAGTAACACATAGTCATAGTAGAAATTAAAAATCAGAAAAAGTAGAAGGGAAAAATAACCTGCGTTCCATTACCTAGAGTTACAACTTTTAATATTGTCTTACAGGTGTGGTGATATTTATTTTTTACCCAGTTTTTCACCTATATAGTTTATTCAAAATTGTAAATATTAATTTTCCTTAAAATTCTTTTTTCCTACAAAATATGCTTATTGTAGAAAATCTAGAATACAGAAAAGTGAAAAAAGAAAATAAAAAACATCCAGGATTTCTCCACCTAGGAATAATCACTATTAACATTTTATTGGTTTTCCTTGGTCTTGTTTTAAAAGCGTATACACTTACTATCCTGATTTTTTAAGCACAATTAATTCTGGACAGGTCCCAGCTGGAAGATGATAGAACAAGGGGCTTGGTGATGGATAATACTACCACTGGGGTTTATTAGTCTTATCCAATTTAAAAAAAAAAAAGAACCTCAAGTAATTTAAAATGAATTTTAAACATTCATGTTATTATGCAAGTTCCTTAGGAATGAAAATGGCCATTATTTGTTCTGGGCAATTCTAATTTTATGGAGATAGCCTAGAGATGATTTGAAAACTAAAATACAGCTATGATAGGGGCTGAATCTTCTCTCCAAAGGCATGATTTTTTTTCCTGCTCTAGTTTATTTTTTACAAACAAAAAATACAAGGGCACAAATACAATGAGGAACAGACTATGAGGCAAAACACATTAGAATCTAATAGGATACTTTTATCACATTAAATCTAAATCGTTCACTAATATTTTCAAATGAAACAAAAGCCTCTTTAAATAATAAAGTCTACAAGTTTACCAGGAGTCCCTGGGTGGTGCAAACAGTTGAGCCCTCGACTACTAGCCAAAAGCTTGGCAGTTGGAACCCACAGAGAGATGCCTTGGAAAAGAGGCCTGGCAAACGGTTTCTGAGAAGTCACAGCATTGAAAACTCTATGGAGTGTATCTACTCTGCACACATGGGGTCATCATGAGTCAGAATCGACTCAACCAACGGCAACTAGCAACAACAAGTTTACTATATTCCAAAGAAAATTTTTTACTTATTCCAGAAGAAACTCTTTTCAGCTTCATTAACTACCCACCCACTGCCATCCAGTTGATTCTGACTCATAGCAACCCCAGAGGGTTTCCAAGGCTGTAAATCTCTACAAACCAGACCGCCACATCTTTCTCCTGCGGAGTCATGGGAGGTTTCGAACCACCCACCTTTCAGTTAGCAGTCAATCGCTTTACCCACTGTGCCACCAGGGCTCCTTATTAACTACCTCCCTCTTCCCAATTAAGTATTTGTTTTTAATATACATTATATATGTTTTAGGAGTCCCAGTGTGGCACCAATGGTTAAATGCTGGACTGCTAACCTAAAGGTTGGCAGTTCAAACCCACTCAGAGGTGCCTCCGAAGACAGGCCTGGCGATTTGTTTCTGAAAGGTCACGGCCTTGAAAACCCTATGGAGCATTTCTACTCTGGCCAAATGGGGTCACCATGAGTTGGAACTGACTTGATGGCAACTAGCAACAAGAACAATATATATATTTTAATCATAATCCTTGTAATCTTCTTTCCAGAGTGAAAACAGTCAATTCTCACACAAAGTTCTGCCTCTGGTCCCCTTGTGTGTTTTTACCAGACTCTCTCCTAGGCAATCTTGTACACTCCCATTTCTTCACTCATCATCCTTCTGCAGATTAACTTCTAACTCAACATCTGTAGCCCTAGTCACTCTGCTGAGCTCCATATGCTCCCTTCTGATAATTCTCAGCTGGACAGCTCCAAATGAATGGCTGTTCTCATGTTTCTCAGCCCAAGGAAACATTTCCTCACCTGGCCTCAAATGCTCAAATTCATTTTGGACGTCGCACTCTTCTCTATACCCTGCATTCAAGTTTGCTATTTTACCTCTTTTGCCTGATGAGGTCATCTCTTTTTTATCCACCTCCACCTTTCTTTTCCTACTGCTTACTATCTCTTGCAAGAATTATCTCAATAACATTTTAATTGGCTTCCTTCATTTTCTCTCCTTACATTTCAGCCTTCAAGCCTGAAAATACTAGTAAAATCATGACACTCCCTTCGTTAAAACCTGAGATGGATCTATACTGCCTAGACTCTAAATTCCTTAGCAAGCATTTAAGAGCCTCCATAATTGGCCCTAGCCTACCATTCTAGACTTACCTGTCACTACAGGTCTTCACCACCCTACACTCTAACCACTGGGTATAAATTAACCAAAACCAAAACCCACTGCTATTCAGTCGATTCTGACTCTACAGGACAGCAGGAGAACTGCCCCATAGGGTTTCCAAGGCTGCAAATCTTTACAGAAGCAGACTGCCACATCTTTCTCCTGTGGAGCAGCTGGTGGTTCGAGCTGCCAATCTTTCGGTTAGCAGCCGAGTGCTTAACCACTGTACCATCAGAACCCCTTTTGGGTATAAATTATTGGCCCCCAAATATTCCACATTCATCTGGCTCCATAACTTCACTTGTGTGTTTCTGTTTACCTACCACCTTGAAGTACGGGATAATGTCCTGTTTATCAGTATATCCATAAGGTTTTACATACTACCTAGCACAGAATAGTTCAAATAATTATTCAATGAACTCCTTAACTCTACCTCTTAAAATTCTACTCACCTTCAAAACCTACCTCAAAATCTATGACCTTTGAATAAAATCAAGAGCTCCCCATCCCCTGCCCAGTAACTGTCTATCTTTTGCACTCTGACATTTTATAATATAGCTCATTACAGTTGTCTTCAAAGTATGCTCCCTAAGAATACTATTATTTCATGAGCTGAACCAAGCTGTACCATGAAAAATCCAAAAGTGATTATGTCCTCCAATCGGTAGAGAAAAGAAAAAAATCAAGATACTAGATAGAATCTCTTCAATTAAGGGCTTCCTCCCATAATCTAAGCCTTTTGTACCACCTAACAAAAAATAAAATGTTGAATACAACTAAGTATAATATAACAATATTCAGACTGTTCTGCAAATAATTCATGACTTCTAGGTGTTCTGACAACGGAACAAGTTTTAGAATCTTGGTTTTAACGTATGTACCTTTCACCATACCTGCGTGCGTGTTTCTTCCTATCTTTTAAAACTTCTTGGGGGCAAGGACTGTCTTGCTCACCCCCCAAGTCCTAGAAACCATACAGGTACTCCAAAAATGTCTTATTAACTGAAGTCTTTCATCCTTTCATAACTGCACTTAAACATTTTCTGAACCTTCCCTAAACACATTTAAAAAAAAAAAAGAATGGTAACTACAATAAATAGAATTACACCGAGTATCAAGCTCTACATTCTATAGTTCTGAACAACAGACAAATCCAAATTCTACTGCCAAAGATTCAAAATTTTTAAATATTTAGATAAAAATAGATGGAATTATGGACTCCAGAGGGAGTTAAACCACAGGGGAGAAATGAGCATCTAATTAAAATTTCTAGTTAATTTCTAGGTTGTAATCTTAATTGAGTATAGGTAAGTACACAAAAACTCAAACTTAGAAGAGGATTAAAATCAGTCTACTATAATATTCATTTTTATTTCAATTACTTATAGTTGAAAATCTCTAAAAATTTTAGAGGCTTTACGACAATGATTTGTACTCTCATCTCCAAAGGAAAAAAAATATTCTGCCAACTAAAAAACAGTTACAAATCTAAAGAGCCTTCAACTACATTTTAGCCCATTCAGCAATATTAGCCCATTACATGTACCATTCTTTAATAGCAACTTAATTCAGAAATCAAGAATAATGTTAACATGAACATATTGTATTCAAGCTTATTTTCACCAAAAGATTATCTTAAATAGCCAAAATTAAAATTTTTAAATTCATCTTTATTGAGGTCACTGGTGATGCCTTTCCTTTAACCACAACTTTTAAAATTAGGAAATGCCATCTTCTGGCTACATGATAATAGTCTTAAAGCTTTCAAAAACATCATCATTTCAAAATTAATTCTGGGAAAGGCAAAAATTCTTATTAATATAAGACTCTGCACATAACTTCCCATTAAGTATTTTATATTCTTTTCCACTTAGTATATATTTTTACCTCATTTCTAATGCTAGTGGCAATTTCTCACAGTTGCCTTAAATTAATGAGATCTAAAATATAACTTCCTTGAGAACAGATACGTTGCCCAATAGAGAAAATAGTACCTATAGGTGGTCAAAATTGTATTTTTAATATTAACATTAAAAAGATGTATTGGGACTTTCAAAATATTGTGTCACATTAGAATAAGACAATATACACATATGCAGCTCAATATGAAATTTATTAGTGCAATTAACCAGGCTCCAGAAACTAAACAACATAGCAGAGTTGTTTTAGCCCTAGTTCTGTCATAATTATTTCATATATATATAGATAGACAAATAGATACAGATACACACACACATACATATATACATATATATACACACACAGAACTGCCCTGTAGGGTTTCCAAGGAGCAGCTGGTGGATTTGAACTACCAAACCTTTTGGTTAGCTGCAGAGCTCTTAACCACTGCACCACCAGGGCCTCATAAAACACACTATTGTGTATTATAAATATATATAAACTATAAATATTTATAGATTATTTATAGATCATATACTTGTGGTGCTATTATAAACATGACAAAACAAAAATCAAAAACAGAAAGTATAAAGGGATAAAACAAAAAGAGAAATACACTGAAGTTCTAACGTTTTCTTCCCTGATCTCAGTGGGTCATCCATGTACCTCCTGAGGTGGAGACACGACTCTGGATACCACACTGTAGCTATACAGAGAACTACCTGTAGTTCCCAGAAACACTATGCTGTTTCATGCCTTGCACTCACTGTAATTCAGCATTCTGGAATGCTCCTCCCACCATCCTGAAAAAAATACAGTAGCAATCTCCACTTCTTCAAGGGTCAGTTCAAGTATGAACTTACTTTAATACCTTTTAACTAGTCTCCCCCTTCTCCTTTCCTCTTTTCACCCACCATCCCCTCACCTTCCTCGAAGTTTCCCTTGCACCTTGTACGTGCCTTTGTTATAGCATCATTACAATATATTTTTATCTTTTTAAGTATCTGTTTCCCTACTCAACTATAAACTACTTAAGGACAGCGTACTTATCTTCTGCTATCAGGGACTAGAACATCTAACTGTAGTAGACACGCAAATATGTGTACAACCAAGTAACCTAGTCTAACACCCCCAAAGTATAGATGAAGAAACTGAGACTCAAGTTACACGTGCTGAAGGTACTACATAATGCCACTGGGCTGCTCTCTAATGACTGTGTGGCATCCTCTTTATCTAATGTACTTTTTTTTTCACCAGACATCTTAGTAGTATATGGAGCTGCGGTAAGGTCCTACTCCAGGAATTTGGAAATAAGAATAGAAATTAATTCAGCACCTTAAAAATATTTACCAGAAGACACAAGAAAACTTAAATGATAATATCCAAGGGATTCATTGGTCTTTATTTCTAAAACACCACACAGCACTTTAAGATACTTATAAATAAGGTATCTGAGTCATTTATTTGCCAGAAATCATATTCATGTGCAGTTTACAGAATACTGTTCTAGAGCATCTACATATCCTAACTGCATCCCAAAAGTTGTAACTTATGCTTTTGTCAAAGTTGTGCTCACTTAAATCACTTACTTAGTAATGACTCAGATTTTAGGCTGGTATGAAGAAATAATTCACTAGTGTCCACACACTTGGCAAATCTATTATTTACAGAGTGTTTACATATATCAAACACCAAAAAAGTGGGAACTGAAAATAACTATCTCGCCATATTACTTTTTGCCACTAAAATGCAAAAGTTTTTACATCTCTTGGTCTGAGAATGTAGGAAATATATTATTAGGTTTATAAACTATACAATGAATTTAATGTCTAAGTATGGCAGCTACTAGATCACTCTGGAATACAGTATTCTGACCACTGGCCACAGAGAATGACGATTCTAAGCATTTACAAATTTACCTTTATGTAAAAGAGAAAACAGTCTCCCTGCTCCTTTGCAGGACCCATAAAATATTATACACACAGTGCTTTTGAAAAACACCTATAACTCATTCAAACCTATATCCCACTTCTCAGCACTTTCATGCAGCCATTCTCTTGCCTATTCTGGATCCTTGCTTCCACATCAGTAAATCTGGAAGCTTGGACTAGGTGAACCCTCAGGTTACAGTCAGGTCAAAAACATGTGACTTCAATTAGGAATATATTTAACTACTTAAAATTAATGACATGTGAATAGGTTGTTTCTTAGGTGAGATAACTATAAAGCACTGCAGACACAGTGGAGTGCTTTGTTAAAATCTGCTACACAGGCATACTGCCACTAAAAAAGGTAGTAAAAGTAATTTACAAAAAATTTGTAATTATTCCATTACCAAATAATTCTAACGACTCAAGCACTATGCTAACTACTGTTTCCAGTGAGAGAAGTCACTGATTGTCTTGCAAACAACATACGTGAAGCCAGTGACAAATACAGATTAATTAGACAGATAATTTATTTTTAAGTTATAATTATAAGCCAATGACCAAAAAATTGTTAGCACAACTTTTCAGGAGCAACTCTGTAAAAGAACCAAGCATGAGGTAATTATTCATTCTATTCAAATTAATATTGTAATGGCTAGCACTTAAACTGGGCTGGCCATGCAGCCAGCACTGTTGCTTTTTACATTTATTAATTCATTTAATCGTCACAGCTACCCTATGAGGTAAGTACTATTTATTATCCCCATTTTACAGATGACGAAAATGAGGCCGAAAAGGTTAAGAGACTTGGTCAAGTTCGCTCAGCCAGTAAACACTCAAAGTATTATTCTCACCCAACTACCAACAACCTTCAATTATTTTTCTATTCCTGAAGAATTTCCACTTGAGAAATTAATTTGGCTCACATCAATTATATAATGATTATAAAATCAATACACGTATCTTAGTAGCTTCCTGTCTTAGATTATTTCCTTTTACGAAAGAAAAAGAACTGACTCCGGATATATGAAAGAAGCACACCAAGAGCGGGGGCCCGCCTGAAAATGCCTATGATTTCTAGAAGAATAAACACAAATGTCTAAGCTTATTAGAAACTTAGTGTTGCCGCGTTCCCTAGTATTGCAAAAACTCGGTCTCCACAGCTGAAAGCCGAGACAAAAAGATCGGTAGTGCTCCTGAGGAAACAACACCCCATAAAACCCTGATGGCCGACACGGGGAGTAAAAAGATACAAATTCTAGAAACAACCACATTAGACACAAGTCAAACTTATTTCTCTGACGATAGTTCGTCCTTAAAAACAAATCCAAAAAATTTCGTGCTAAAACTGTAAGTTGCGAGTTCACCTGCTACCTCCCTGAAACTTCTTCTCTGCCTGCCCGCCAGAGTCCTGTCACCGTGCAGCGCGCACGGTCGCCCCTCGGCCCAGGTCGCGGGCCACCACCCGCCGCCCCTCCCTGGGTCCAGCCCCGCCGCCGCACCTATCAGCGCCGCCCCCGGCCTGGCCCGGCCCTCCGCGGACACGTGTGAGGGTGTGTTTGTGTCGGTCTGTCAATCCCACCCGGCCGGGGCTCGCTTACCGAGAGAGCAGCGCCAGCTTCTGCTCCAGCATCATCTCCAGCTTCTGGCCCTGCTTGGAGATCCAGTGGTCCACACCGTGCAGGCGGTAGCACGTCTCCAGCATCGACCTGAAGTCCGCCACGAACTCGGTGATGCCCGCATACTGGCCGCGGGAGAACTTCTCCTCCATCTTCAGCAGACACATGCCCGGCCCGGACGGCGGCGGAGCGCGGCCGCCCCGGGCCCCGG